>NC_139658.1:16884295-16904295 GCF_951799395.1 Argentina silus | reverse complement strand
ACAGCATGTTTCTCAAGTCTCTAGGCTAGAAGTGTCAGTGAGAGGTTATAAAGAGTAAGTAAACCAGGTTATGGGAGCGCACCACCTTCAGAGGACATCCTCAGCCATAGGGACCTCAATACAACATCATGTGGTCATATTCTATAGGTCCCTTTCCAATGTTATTCCTTTAGAATCTCTTTCAAGGCTGTTTGTAGGTAAATGAATGTACTGTGTGACTGAGATGCGAGTGTCTTAATGAACTGGTCACAGCAGCTCTCGTTGTCCTCTGGTTTCCCTTACTGAGAGAAAACAATTCCATCCATCCATCCATCCATCCTTCCAACCATGCATCCATCCATCCTTCCATCCTTCCAACCAACCATCCATCCATCCATCCATCCATCCATCCATCCTCTCTTCCCCTTAAATCCATACCCCTGACAAGACTCATCCAGCTCAGAGTCTACAGTACCTAGACACAGTAATTGAGTGAACCAGGCTTATCTAAACTAAAAGGGAGACACTTTGTTTGAGACTAGGCTGTGTTGTGTTGGAGTTGCTGCTGAACACTAGGAGGTAGTGCAGTATTGTGAACATGCTAAAGCAGAGCGTCATAGTAGGTGTGACTGCTGCTGTAGAGATAGAGGGACAGACCTGGTCTATCTAGACATGTACAGGAGTGGGGCGGTTTAGACCAGGAGTGGCCCATTTCTAGACACATGATCTTACAGACACAACCACTCAGACAGTTGGACCCGCTTGTCAAAGACACAACCACTCAGACAGTTGGACCCGCTTGTCAATGTCAAAACTCAGTAGTCATATGAGAATTCATGAGGAATCATCTGTTGCATGTTTGTCATTGTCATAACTCAAGAAGAACCATATATGGTCATATATTTGCACAACCATAGATTATCCAAGTTCAGAGCCAGGCCGTGTAAGCAAAATATGACCTTTTGCCGGTAAAAGAGGTTGCACTTACTATATGACCCTGCTCTCCTCCTCTCCCGTTTCTCCATCAGTCTCCTCACGTGTGTGAGAGAATGATTTGCTTTCCCAACTCCTCTTTTTTTCACTCTGTTTATTTACCCACTTATACAGGGAATAAATCAAGGTCAGCACACAATGCAGCACACGGCTATTAAGATTCATTGTAATGCAAATACACCTGCAGCGGGAGCAGTGCACTGACAGACACTGACACGGCAGACAACACACACACAAGTGCACACACACACACACACACACACACACACACACACACACACACACACACACACACACACACACACACACACACACACACACACACCACACACACACACACACACACACACACACACACACACACACACACGTACACTCACTTACAGTGTTCCTTTAGGAGGACACACCTATATCTGTCTCTGCTCTCTCTACCTTTTCTTTTCACTCTCTCTAATTTCCTCCCCCTATTCAGAGTGCCAGGCGAGTGCGTCAGGGCAGAAAGGTTATCAGTGGTTACCTTATGGAGATGGATTACTGCCAATATTATCGTAAACACATCAATCGAGTACAATTCACAAATGTGTACCATGATCCATAAACAAAAAAACACAAAGCACAAATAGAATGCACTATCCACAAACAAACACCTCTTGATTTGTATTTGTAAAAAAGTGAATAAATGTGAGTAAATGCTCTAAAATGTTTAAACAAACATCATGACGTGTGAATAAAAACAAAAGCAGAAAGCAGCAAACATATTTTCAAAGTTATAATATAATAATATATATAATAAAATAAAACGTTCGAACTGTCAAATCTGCATTTGCGGATCACATTACGTCTGTGGATCTGTTTACATTTGTTTGCAGAATTTTGGCACTACCTTTCCACTTGTACCATGCAAAACTAATCCACAAATGTTGGACCTTAGCGGAGTTAGCTATCTCCAATGCAATCAAAGATCTTTGCAGATTTCTTTTTCCAGACAATCACATAAATCACTGTTTGATGACATCAAGCCTTGTTTTCTTGTTAGCCTTTCTGTTGTGTTCCATCAACTATGCACAGTATTTGTCAGTTTATTTAGATCATTGAGTTTTATGGGAAAAAAGTTAGGTTGTGCTGATCTCCCAACAGTAGATGAGTTTCAACTGAGTGTTTATTCTTTCAACGCGAATGGACATTTTTCCGAAGCCTTCCAGCTGGAAAGCAACTACACTACAGGTAAAGTTAGGTAGCTACTTAAATTATTTAATTTAATTTAAATTAAATGCATAGCTAGTTCGCATGACATGTACTACAAAAAATAATTCAAGATAAGTTGACTATTATATACTGTATGTTAAAGATTATCTAGGGACTGATGCTATAACTCGGTAACGCTAAAGTTTGATGATGGTTCTATGCAATTGACTTGTAGCCGTCCTGGGCATCTGTACCCTGTCCCAAGTATCTGGTACATATCAACATCAACCAGAAACCTATCAGGTAGGTAATATTGAAATGATATGCAGACCTTTATTTTGTCATTGCTATGCAATTTGCTCTTGTGCGGTCTATCTGTGTCTTGCAGGATGGCACCATAGTGGTGTCCAGTCCTTGCAACAAATGCATTATCAATCATGTAGCAATAACAACCCTGTGTAATGAAAGCGTGACCACTTAATTTGAATACAAATCTATATGGCTAAGCATTTTCTTTTATAAACAGGTACAACGTGGTTATCTTTGGTGTAATTGATGGCTTTTCATGAAAGGTAAGCAATCAATGTCCACAATTATTCACACATGTCTATGACTGAAAAGCAATGTGTTATCCATGTGTAGACTATAGCCTAGGTTCTACATTCTGTCAGCTGTTGAGTCATTCAGTACATTTCAGTCTTGTGAGTTAGATGCCACAGCCTCTATAGGTCCTCTGTTGAAACATTTGTGTTCTAGATGACGTGGAGCCCCAGTCCTCCAAGGTTCCCAGACAAATAGCTAAGCTTCTCCACCTTCTATTGATGACTAGCTGTTTTGCTGGGTTGACCTGAGGCAAATGTGGAGACCGTAGGTCTACTTTAGTTTGTTGGATTTGAAGGAGGTGCTCCTAACCACTGTTGTGCAGTTTCTGAGCCTCATCTTCTATGTCATCGGTAAACCTTCCTTTCATGCAGTGTTTGTACGAGACGTTGAGGTTGTGAGTGTATATTAAAAGGAGGGCATCTGGTGGGCATCTGTACATGTCAGTTTCATTCTGTAAGTGAAATACACACCACCATATAGAGGCCATGGTTGCGATGGAGCAGATGTGTATCAGCCGTAGTAGGCATTCGAATTGGAACTGCTAGTCAGTGCAGAGTACTGCAATGAGGGTGGTTTGTCCTATAATTATTTAAAGTAAAGAGTAACAAAGAATGTTAGCAATGAAAGTATTTGGTGAGCTTAGTGTTGCAATGGTGTGTTCATGTCTTTTTTGGTTTTCATGTAGATAATGTACCTGGGAACTGCTTCAGGCATCACACTGGCCTTCTTCAACGAGTCTGTTCAGCATTATGGGTTTCCACTCAGGTGTGATTCTACAATATGTGCTTTTTTGGTGGAGCTGAAAGTGGCACTTTTTTTTTAAAAGAAATGTTATAGGAAAGCAAAACCGAATGTCTTGGTGCAGAGTGCAGATAATCATGAGGAAATGTTTTTCCTTTTTTTTTTCTAGAGTACAAGCAGACTTGGTGTTGAAAACGGAGCATGTCTGATGTTGTCAGTGTGTGGGCGTTGGGAGAATGGGAGTTGTATTGCAGGCAAAAGTGTGCACAATTAAAGGTAAGTTGGAATGTACAATTAGTTTAGTGTCAATTCATTTCTAGGATTTCAAACCAAAAATGCTCCAAGAGAAAATTGGAATCTAATGTGAGATTGAGCAATAGTTGCACATTGTTTTGTAAGTTAGCATGTGATTAAGTTAATGAACAAATGATTATTTCTTACTATGAAACATTGGTTTATGGCTTACCAATAATCACTAAATCAATCTATAAATACATAGTACAACAACAACTTAAAACACTCTTGCACAGAAAAAAACCATTGATGGAACAATCATTATTAAGGCTTTTACAATTAGGGGATTTATTTTTTCTTTCAGGAGTTGCACATTCCGCTCATTGACTGGGAGGAGAGTGGTCATCCAGAAGACCCCCACTCTGGGGTGACTGTTCCAGTACACGACAGCCCACTGACTTACCAGCAAATGGAACAGCTGAGAGCAATCATTGACCCCATGGAACCCTCAGAGTCATTTGGCATGGACATTTACTTAAACACACTCCAGTTTGTCCAAACTATGCTCGAGGTTACTGAAGACACAAAGCCGCGGGAACATGTTTTGTTTTGTTTTGAGAGTTCTTCTCATCATTACATACATCATTACTATAAGCGCATCATGCGCCCCTACATCCAGTGGCATCATTTCAGTTAAAGACAGTTTGGATGGAGGGTTCCTCTCCCAGGAACATTTTGGTCTTCTGTAAGAACATGTAATGATTTCTACATAGTTATCCTTTTTAAATGGCAGTTCGCTTGCTACCACGCCGCAACACTTGGAGGGGAGGGGGGGGAAACCTGCTATCCTGCGTCAGTCAGACTACAGCTTGCTTATACTATAATTTTCCTGTTAGTTTCCATGTTCAATTATTTCACTCTTTTTTTTTTGGTGGCTGCTAACATGGGGAAACTGGGCTTGCAGTCCATTGTTACTGTACATGTTATTTTTATTAGGCTGTAGGCTGTGTTAACAAGTGTAGCAGCATTACCCCAACTCTGTTTTGTCATAATTAAAAGAGGTTTGATATGCAGTGTTCTACAATGCAGTGCTTCTTGTATAGCAGTTTGTGACAACGGGAAAGCTTGATGTGACCGGAGGAGACTGGGACCACAATTGGTCATGATGAACATGAAAATGTGCAATTTGGAAAAAAGTGGTCTTACTTCAATCACTCCAGAGTACAGCCATGGGAGCTCTAAAAAATGACCAAATAGCAGGTTTCTTAACAGTGTTGTAAACATTTTTTTTTATAAATTACTTACACCTGTGACCATTGTCATTGTGACCGTAAATGTCCCTAACCCTACATGTCCAATCACGTACAGATACAAATCAACAATGCAATGTTTTTTATGGAACACAACAGAAAGGCTAACAAGAAAACAAGACATGATGTCATCACACAATGTCATCAAACAGCGTTACCTGATTGGCTGGAAAAAAAAATCTGCAAACATCTTTGATTGCAGTGAAGATAGCTAATTTGTGGATCAGTTTCGCATGGTACAAGCAGAAAGTTAGTGGCAAAATTCTGTAAACAAATGTAAACAGATCCACAAATGCAAATTTGACAGTTCTCAACGCAATGCTTTTTAAAAAAAAAAAAAAAATTATGGGTACCTCGCCACCTACCCTCCATTCACAGAGTGTGTGTGTGTGTGTGTGTGTGTGTGTGTGTGTGTGTGTGTGTGTGTGTGTGTGTGTGTGTGTGTGTTGTGTGTGTTGCGTTATCAACATCTATGTGTGTTGCTGAGTGTGTGTTGCTCCTGGTGAATCTGTCAGAGACTTCAAAGCACCAACCGCCTCTCGCCTTGATGAGCGAGCTGTTCCGATGTTTATCGTGACCTGCTTTTCAACTCAGGAGCTTCACAAAAAACATCAAGGGATGGAGGGATTAACTGGATAAAAAGGAGGAGAGAAAACAGTCTGGGATAAATATTGCAAATAGAAATAGTTTCTAGTTCCCAGGGGGACTCAGGTACTAAGAGAGAGGTGTGCTATCACCCCCCGTCTGTTAATCCGGTTGTGATCCAGACAGCGAGTCTGTGTGTGTGTGTGTGTGTGTGTGTGTGTGTGTGTGTGTGTGTGTGTGTGTGTGTGTGTGTGTATATATGTGTGTGTATATATGTGTGTGTATATATGTGTGTATATATGTGTGTGTGTGTGTGTGTATGTGTGTGTGTGTGTGTGTGTGTGTGTGTGATCTAGACTACACACAGCATGTACAGGTACATCTCCCATTTGATAACTCTTTCATGTTGACATCCATTGAAAATCAGGTATGAAGGGGTATAAACAACAACATTGTCAACAACATATTTTGTTTTAACGTCTGGTTTGATGGTGCTTGCAGCAGTAAACGGAGTCTTTTCTTCCTTTCTTTTCACCAAACCTGGACAAAACAACGATTTCACCGGCCTCGAACCATCAGGGAACCATGTGTTGTCATCTATGGAATTAAGAGCAATCAATGCTGTTGCCTGGTGTGAAAGATACACATCGTAAAAGATCGGTTTACCCTGCCCCATTTACCATGTTAGCACCCTATTAGAGCACTCGAAAGAGAATATATTTATCAAGGCTCCCTGTATTATTTATCAGTGCCGAGTTGAAAGTGAATATGTATCAGAGGGGAGCTGAATAAGGTTGAAACATGGTCTAGTTTATGATGTTCCCACTGGGAGTATCAGCAGTGCACAGCATCCTCAGCCCAAATGTGTTAGTGTGTGAAGATCTAACTTTCTTTTCCCTTTTCAACCCAGCCTTTGTGTGTATACGGGTTCCCAATTATAAATTTACTCTTTTGCGGGTGGGGTGCCCTAAAAACTAATGGGAACAACACTGATACTTTCAAAGTTTGCTCATGTTAATAGCTGCCTCCCTCCCCCTCCCAAACCTTTTACCCCAACCCTCTCTCTCCCCTCTCTCCTCTCCCAGCCTGTGAGATGGGTTTCTACAAGCCAGCTGCAGGGGATGGTTTGTGTGGTAAATGTCCTCTCCATAGCCACTCTGAGACCAGAGCTGCCCTGACCTGCCCTTGTGACTCCAACTACTACAGAGCCCCCACTGATCCCCCTTCTGCCCCCTGTACACGTAAGTATATACACACACACGCACACACACACATGCGCACACACACACACACACACACACACATGCACAATTCTACACTTCAAATTGAGGGACTCTGAAAAGCCATAAATGCCTCACTATTTATATCTCTCCCTATCTTCTTATCTCCTCTCTCCTCTCTCCTCTCTCCTCTCTCCTCTCTCCTCTCCCCAGGACCCCCATCTGCTCCTGTAAACGTGATCTCGTCCGTTAACGGGACATCGGTGAGTCTGGAGTGGGGTCGACCGGTGGAGTCTGGGAGTCGCAGTGACCTGCTGTACAGCGTGCTCTGTCAGAAGTGCACCTGGGAGGGGGGGCAGTGTGAGGACTGCTCATCACCCCCAGGAGGAACAACCGGAGGGGTGGCAACAGGGGGGAGCACTGGGGTTGGGGGAGGAGGGACAGTAGAACGCTCAGGTGTGGTTCCGGTCCGGTTCGTTCCCCGGCAGAGTGGTCTTACTGACCCTTTGGTGACGGTTCTCAACCTGGTTGCCCATGCCAACTACACGTTCCGTATCCTAGCGATGAACGCGGTGACACACCTGAGCAACGAGCCACTGCCCTACACCTCTGTCAACATCACCACGAACCAGGCAGGTAGGGGACTGCTGAACAACACCTGTATGGATCTATAACTCGCTTATAAACCCTTTATAAACCCTGTTTAAACAATGTATAACAGTGTGATAGATGTGTCCAGCCATAAGGTCACACATAGGTTCTCAATCCCAATACAACCCCTGAGCCCTTGTTTCCTCTAAGGCACAGATTTGACAGGATCAGAGAGGTGTAAGCAACTTGGTAAGCTTCCCTGCAGTCTAATTGGCTTACATCTATCCAATCCTGAAACTGTCCAGTGGATAGGAGCCAGGGGTCCATTTGGAATTGGGCCCATCTTGTATTGACAGGGGTGTACTTCCTGTTTCCTGTGCAGCCCCCTCCCAGGTGTTAGCGATTCGCCAGGAGAACGCCAGTCAGAACAGTGTCACTCTGCTGTGGCACGAACCAGACCAGCCCAACGGGGTCATCCTGGAGTACGACATCAAATACTACGAGAAGGTGCTCTACCCATACTGCCCCATGGAAGCATGACATGAACACTGTGACATGTGATGGTCTAAACAAACACTGGCCCAGAAAAATACCATATTGCTCTAAAACATTTTACAGCTAACAGGGTAAGAGTGATCAGAGGCTCACAGGAGAGTTAGCAAACACACACTGTGTGTATGTAGGGTGGGGGTCATGGACATGGGATAGTCTGGAGAATACTGAAGGATTAGTGCGGCTGTTGTGTTGATGTGTTAATCTGAGCAAGCTCATGGGGTTAGTGCTGCCCGGGGGATTTAGAGTGGATAAGTCAGCACTGCATCACTGCTTTAAGTGTGTGTTTGTGTGTGTGTGTGTGTGTGTGTGTGTGTGTGTGTGTGTGTGTGTGTTCCTCTCTTTCTGATTACTTGACATCTCAAAAAGAGCAGCAAAGGTTGTGGCATAGCCAGCACTAAATATGTTGCTTGCAGTGGCAGGTTGGATCCACCAGTTGTTTCTGCTGCGGGTTCCGCTGTTGTTGCTGATGATGATGATTCCCCCCGCCCCCCCCACCCTGTCTTCTCAGGATAAGGAGCTGCAGAGTTACTCCACCCTGAAGGCGAAGGGCACCAGTGCCCGTGTGTCTGGTCTGAAGCCAGGTACCAGGTACATCTTCCAGGTGCGGGCCAGAACCTCGGCAGGCTGCGGACGCTTCAGCCAGAACGTTGAGATCCAGACCGGGAAAGCAGGTGAGAGAAAGAAAGAGAGAGACTTGATTGTGTGTATACAGGGTCATGCAGTTGAAACACAGTAACATTTGGTGTTAAAGATAGGGCCTTGTCATGACTATGTCAAAGCCCAACATGTACAGTAAGCACTCAGAACATAATGTTTGATAGGCTGGTGGTGATCTTCAACTCAGGACTGTGAAATTGATGTTACATAATATGGTATATTTTGAATCAGTCATTTGTTATTTATGGCCCTCAGGTTTGGCAAACTCAAGAGCCATCTTTTGGCAGCTACCATGCCTTTCAATGCAGGGGAATAGAGTCCAGCATAAAAGCAGTCTGTTTTTACCAGGGCTCTGGTAAAAACCTGATACACAGAGAGGAGAAAGGTGGTCTGAGATAGCCCAGACTGCACAGTATGGTGCTGGTTTAAAGAGGCATGAGTGTCAGTAAGGCCAGAAAGGCCCTCAGACCATCCCTCTGTGCTATCAGTCTGGGCTTTGTGGGAGGGTCACCCCTGTCGGGGAAGCTGAGGCTGATCCCTGCCTCAAACAGCGCTGAATACAGACACAATCTCTCACTCTCTCACACCTCAGAGTCGGAACTGTGTGTGTGTGTGTGTGTGTGTGTGTGTGTGTGTGTGTGTGTGTGTGGTGTGTGTGTGTGTGTGTGTGCATGCGCGTGTGTACGAATTCATATATGATTCAATGGATCTCAACATGAAAGAGTTGTCAAAAGGGAGATGTACCTGTGGTACACATTCTGTGTGTAGTCTAGATCACACACACACGCGCGCACACGCACGCACGCACGCACGCACGCAAGGACGCACGCAAGGACGCATGCACACGCACACGCACACGCACACACACACACACACACTCATTATCTGTGTCCTTTCCCTCCAGTTCCTCTGCGGTATGACACCATGACCATCACCTGGATCTGCATGGCTCTAGTCTCAGGCCTCATCACCTTCCTCGCCCTCATCATTTGCAGGAAACGGCAAGGAAACCCTTTCTAAACACCACCTCTCTCTGCTGGGTCATAGTGCCTGCTGTCATGATTGTTTACAGTATGATCTGTTACGCCAGGGCAGCACATAGGCTACAGTACTGTAGATTACAAAGGATCAAGTAAAGTGTTAAACTAGAATTGATCTATAGAGTGTGAGTACGTCCCCTTTGATTTAGAGCTTTGCGATCTTCCTTTGCTACAGTAAGTACCATCTTCACATGTACCTTTAACACCAATATATAGCATTTAATGCTAACTATTCCTGTGGTGTGTCCTATATGGTGTCCCAGAGTCCCATAGCACCGGGATACTGTCCTGTGTGTTCATTACGCAGGAGACCAAGAAGATTATCTGTCTACCGTTGATGCAGAAATGGTGTTAATTAGCAGAGAGCAGTTCTGAGTGTAGACTGAAGCATCTGTTTGCTGAGTAAACTCATGTCCTCTCCTCAAGTCTCTGCCTTCTATAGGTAATTTTCGACCCAGCTAACATTCCCCCCCCCCCCCCCGCCCCCCCCCCAACAGGGAATTCAATTATGTTGATTTGTGTCCGTGGGCTAACAACGCAAACGTTCTCACTTATCCTCTCTGCTCCCCTTTGTTGACAACTTACATCTCTATAAGACTGCGGCGAATAATTAATTTCAATGAGTTTAATTAATTCCAACTATGCATGTTAACTTTTTTCAACCAGTTCACTGCAAGTCTGAGGAAAGAGGAGGAGAGAGAAAAACAGTGAGACGCGTATCCCCGTGTGGCTCTAAACTATTCTGAAAGACTTAAATATCTCTACATCCTTGGATGATTAAAACTTGTGTTCGAGTTAATTAACTGCTTTGCTGTAACCGAAGAGTTTTAAATGTCATGATGCGCAAAATAGTATGCAGTAGAGAAGGCTATGAAATATTGAATATTGAAACAGGAGATATCCTCATATTGTATTCTTACTATTGTCCTACAGATACTCATATTCATTTCTGTTTGTGTTGCACAGACACTGCGGCTACAGCAAGGCCTTTCAGAACTCTGATGAGGAGAAGATGCATTATCAGAATGGACATGGTATGTTTGTATTAGCATTATTAGTATGGTATTCTAGTATTCCTATCATATTTTTCTATTCCGTGGGAATAAAATTCATCCTTAGAGCACACAATTCTTCTCCGGTTCAGTGTCCACACACACACACACACACACACACACACACACACACACACACACACACACACACACACACACACACACACACACACACACACACACACACACACACTCACACTCACCTGTCTTTCTGTTCTCCAATGATAGGGGCTCAGATGGGATATTGTTTTCATTCTGAGATATGTGACCAGATGCTAATGTTGTTTATTTTAGTGTCGTTCCCTGACGCGAGGTTCTACATCGACCCACACACGTACGAGGACCCCTGCCAGGCAGTCCATGAGTTCGCCCGAGAAATTGAAGCTTCCAGGATCAAAATAGAGAAAATTATTGGCTCAGGTAGAACCGTGAAAACACACACACACACACACACACACACACACACACACACACACACACACACACACACACACACACAAACCATTGGCTGAGGTAAACTAAAATCATTGGCTGAGGTAAACTAAAATCATTGGTGAGGGTGAAGGCTATGGTGTGCAGCAGAGAGGGATGGAACAGTGGAATCAGAGCATCACATGGGGCTGTCAATCAAAGCACTAGAAAGGGAATACTGACATCCTGGCACAGCAGGACACACTAACATGGAGGGTTTACAATCACAGGTGTTAGAGATGACCTTTGAAATGATGTAAGTTCAAGACAGACGGAGAGTGTTTGGGCATACATTTAATGACATGTCATACTGTATTTATTTCTGAACATGGAGAACAAGAGATTGATTTGAGTAGATTTGCAAATAGTTATATGTTATATTTCAAATCAATCGATTAATCAATACTTATTTTCCTAATTCCCCAAAACATGAATTACCTGTGCATATATATGTGTGTGTGTGTGTGTGTGTGTGTGTGTGTGTGTGTGTGTGTGTGTGTGTGTGTGTGTGTGTGTGTGTGTGTGTTTTAGGGGAGTTTGGGGAGGTGTGTTATGGCCGGATGCGACTGCCAGGGAAGAGGGACATCCCTATTGCTCTGAAGACACTGAAGGCAGGATACAGTGACAAGCAGAGACGGGACTTCTTGGCTGAGGCATCAATCATGGCCCAGTTTGATCACCCTAATGTCATTCACCTGGAGGGAGTGGTCACACGGAGTAAGCTGCCATTCTATTGGATTATACTCAGATTTGATTTATTTGTATGCAATTAACTCCTACGGTATATATTGTCTTTCCCACACTTCCATCTCTTGGCAGGTAAACCCGTTATGATCATTACAGAGTATATGGAGAATGGATCTTTGGATTCTTTCCTAAGGGTGTGTTGCTTTTCAATATCTCTGTTTCCATCTCTGTTTACTTCCCTCGTCCCTCTAGTCCCCCATCTTCTTCTTTCTTTCTATCTTTCTTTCTTTCTCATGCGTGTTCTTGTGTACTTGTTATGAAACACGTGGTAACAGACAGAAATCTCAATCAATATGCCCACAGCTGCTTCTAACTCTCTCCCTCCCCTCCTCCCCTCCTCTTCTCCTCTGTGCCTTTCCTATTCTCTTCCTTCCTTCATTTCCTCCTCTTTCTCTCATTTTCTTCCCCTCTTCCCTGACCTCCTCAGAGACACGATGGTCAGTTCACTATAATACAGTTGGTGGGCGTGTTGCGTGGCATCGCTGCTGGCATGACCTACCTGGCAGACCTGGGTTACATCCACAGAGATCTGGCAGCACGCAACATCCTGGTCAACAGCAACCTGGTCTGTAAGGTGTCTGATTTTGGCCTGTCTAGAGTACTGGAGGACGACCCAGATGCAGCATATACCACCAGTGTGAGTTTACGCAAGCACATGCATACGCACACACACACACACACACACACACACACTCTCTTGACTCAACTGTATGTGGTTCTGCCTGCGGTCCTATAGGGTGGTAAGATCCCGATTCGCTGGACAGCACCGGAGGCCATCGCCTACAGGAAGTTCTCGTCATCAAGTGATGTGTGGAGCTACGGTGTGGTCATGTGGGAGGTGATGTCATACGGGGAGCGGCCATACTGGAACCTGACCAACAGAGACGTGAGTGTGGAGCACAGATGTAGAGCAGATAGAACAAACATGCATTCATTCACTGATAGAGGCCAGAGAGAACATGCTCTGTATTCCATAACAATCCGTGTGTGTGTGTGTGTGTGTGTGTGTGTGTGTGTGTGTTGTAGGTGATAAAGTCTGTAGAAGAGGGCTACAGGCTGCCTGCTCCTATGGGTTGTCCTGGTGCTCTACATACACTCATGCTGGACTGCTGGCAAAAAGACCGGAACGAGAGACCTCGGTTCTGTCAGATCGTCACAGTTCTCGATAAGCTGATCCGGAACCCAGAAAACCTAAAGAACATGGATACGTTGTGCAGGTTAGTGGGCAGCTAGGCAATAGAACAGCTAATAGAAATATTAATTGTGGAGGATCACAATGGAAAGAAGTTGATCTTATTATCTTCATCCTTAAAGGTCCAGTATGTAGATTTCCTAGTTCGGAAAGCCTGGTCTCACCAAGGTTATACGTTCATATACAGTTATATATAAAAATCACCTAGGCAATCCGAGTGAGTTAGGGTTAACCCTAACCATCACTAGGGCAATATGTCAGGCTCAGTGGTCAGGTCTCTAAGTAACCATCTTCCAGACCAAGTCTGTACAAATCAACTCTCATCCTTCACCTGTCAAACACTAGCACTGGGATAAAGTTACAGCCCAAAGTTCCCCTCAAAGTTGTCTGGCTGACACAGGGGAGAAGACTTGCCTTAAGAGAGCGAGTGAACAGCCTTGTTTGTTTTCCAATAAGCTCATCTCTGATAGACGCGCTCTGTGTTAAATAAAAGCCTGGCTGTGATATTGACATTGATCCATGGTGAATCTGAGAGCTGAGAAAGGAGAGGCTGAGGCTCAGGTTGGACCTGTGTAAATTGCTCCGTTCAGATCCTTGGTCCCATAGAGTTACTGGTGCATGTCGTGGGGGAGGCAGGGGGATGGAGGGATGGAGAGAGGAGAAAGGGGGGGGAAGAGCAGGAGTGTTAAGGGTGTTAAGGATTTCTCCCTGTATTAATCTACCCAAACCAGCCATCCTGCAATCAGAGCCGTCACCCCTTCTCTATCATTTTAACTGCTATTGATTTTCTGCCTCAGCTGCTAGTGCATTTCAAAGCCTCTTTTTTCCCCACTCTCCTTTTTTTTTCTCCTCTTCGCTCTCAAACTCCACTCTCTCACCATCACTCGCTCTCTCTCTATCTTTTTCTGTCCCCCGTCTCTCTCTCTCTCTCTCTCCCCTCTCCCCCCTCCCTCTGTCTCTCTGTCTGTCTCTCTCTGCCAGGTTAAACACTCCTCCTCTCATGGATAGAGCTATTCCAGACTTCAGTAGCTGTAATTCAGTAGATGAGTGGCTGGACACCATCAAGATGGGGCGCTATAAGGACCACTTCACTGCAGGGGGTTACCTGACCCTGGGACATGTCATAGGCATGAACCAAGGGTGAGTGGTGGTGGTGATGATGGTGGTGATGATTTTTTATTTATTTTATTTAAACTTTATTTATACAGGGGTATAATATAGCTATGATGATGTTTGCCCATCCAATGTCTGACAAATGCTGTATGAGTGATGTGTTTGTGACACACTGAGCTGTGATGCTTTGGTGCATATGTCTTCTACAGAGACATCCATAGGCTTGGGGTAACGCTGATGGGCCACCAGAAGAAGATAATGACCAGCGTGCAGCTGATGAGGGTGCAGGTGCTCAACAGGAGCGTGCCCTCAGTGCATGTATAACTCCAGCCCCAGGCATCTCAGGCCTTCTGTAAAATCCAGCCCCAGGCTTTTGAGGCCCAGTGGAATTTCATGGGAATAGATCTATGACTGTCAGAGAACTATAAGAGATGTGTTGCGGTGAAATGTGTGAACTTCTTAAAGACTTTTTCTTCAAGAGATTCATCTTCAAGAGGATAGATATGAAAGGACTCAAGTACAGCAAAAGTACATAGGTAATAAGTCCATGGGACAATTCAAGCTTTTCTTTTCCTATTCCAATAAGTTTTATGAGTTATATGTCTTGTTTGTAAATGGATGGACTGCCTTAATCTCCACAAACTATTTTAATTTTGTTGTATACAAAGAGAGATTTTATGAATATAAATTTATCAGAAGTGTATGATGTAATGGAGCTGGCTAATGGCATAGTCTCAGTACAGACTGATAAGGAAGGGAGCAGTGAGCTGTGTTCCTATAGAATACACCCTCTCCTAGACCTAGAGGCCTGTGGAAGCAGACCCCAACACAGGCATGAGTGAGCAGAAGAGGCCACTGGACAGGACTCATGAAGAACCTTACATTGGAGTACCATCAACAGAGTCGACTCACCTGAGATGCCAAGTCTGCCCCAGAGAGGAGAGGACCAGTGTCGCCCCCTGGCTATTAAAGACAACAACCGGCACACATTGTTGAATGACCCTGGAGGAGTCTCACAGCCATTTCTTCCGGTGTAAAGCCGCGTAACGCACAACTACTGTATTTTGAAAAGATGTATGACTCAGTTACACTTCATTTTACAGTCTGCTATTTTCCCTGGTATTTACTTAGAAAATACATGGTAAAAATCTTATTACATAACAATTACATGCTACTTACATGTTAGTTTCTTACGTACTACTGTACTACCATTCGGTACCAGTAACCATTTTGTGGAACTATCTTAAGTAAGTAAGTACCACAAATAAACAGCGTTACCACATAATTTCTTTGTAAATAGTAGGTAAATAGTAAAATAAGGTACGTAGACTGTAAGATAAAGTGTTACCTATGACCTATTGTGATTTGTCACTGTTTTGCCTCTGTGGTTATGAGAAGGAAAAGGAAAAGTCATGTCTGTAGAATGTTTTTTTGATCTAAATACCCTGAAAACAACATAATCAACAGTCCTACTGTAGTTCCCCCGTGCAATCAAAAGAATGGTTTATTCTTGTGCACTTCTGTAGGATTTCTTATGTAGATGGTTGATGTCTCTTTTTATTAGAGAAGAACCTCATGCTATCCCCTGAATATGCATTGTACTACTATGGTGACATTGTACTACTATGGTGACATTGTACTACTATGGTGACATTTCTCTTGGGATGCTTTCGAAAACACTGGACCTAAACAGAGAATCCATATTTTATAAAGGTATGTTTTGTTTGATGAATGAATTTACAATGTATACATACAGTCACTGGAAACATGTGGATTTATTCACCTACACCTGAAATTACTTTCATTTGCTTTCAGAAAATTAAACACCAAAAGACAACTAATGGATCATTCTTGTTTCTCCTGTTAAATCATTAATGTGCAAACTGTCCACAGAAACACAATAAAGGAACAATTGTTTGTGTGTGACTGAAACAGCAATATACACTGTATGCACCATCCAGTGCTGAGAGTCCAGACACTGCCAGAGTCCAGACACTGAGAATGAATAAAAAAAGGTTTAACATAAGAACTGACCTGTCTTGCCTGGGATGTTGCAAAATGTTACACAGTGTTGAGATTCTGAACACACCACCTGAATGCAGATCTGTCATAACTGAGCTTTAAATCAGTACAATGGGGTTTGCCCAATAGAACAGAATCTGTTTGATCGGTTGCATATCTTACAGAAGATGCTGCACAATGTTACAATTCTACAATGGTATGGCTCTGAAGACAGTCACCTGGTCAAGCAGTCAGAGTAAATTGTTTTCAAGCTGACACACTTTGCAGAGAGCTTTATCACAGGGCATACAGTACATAGTTATACTATATGAATTCTTAAATAGCTTTACTTATAATGAAGTCTTTGATGTAATGAAATCAGCACTACCTTCTCAAGCAGTCAGAGTATTGTCCTCAACCTGAACTGCCTAGTACAAGGGTACATTTGAGCTTTTATCTCTACTGAGCCTGCTGGCGCCAAAACCCACTCTCTGGGGGGGCAAACCGTCTCAAGTAGAAAACAATGGACTTTAACTGCTTAACTCTTTGTCACTGCGTATTTTTCTGTAGGGATGATCTCTGAATGAGCCCTGAGACTTAATTTCAAATGCAGAATGAATCAGGCTGATTGATCAGTGTGTCTAAGTAATTGTCCTTTCCTTCACCTTATTGAGAGCTGTTTGGAGATAATCCGCTCCTTGGTGAAACCAGACCGAACAGAACATCATTAATCTCGTTACTAAGGGCGTGTGCCTTGTTGCCGCTGAGTCCCACACCCAATTATCTGCCTCAGGCCTATCCCCATGACGACGCTGAGCCCCTCCCACTCATCATGGCCATGAGGGTTCTAGAATGCCCCCTGGTTGACTTCTCTGAGAGCCGCATGGAGATTGTATTAATGCTGAATATCTCCTGTTTAAAACCTCTCTGGAGGACTGGCTTTGTTACGACCATGAACTCCTAATGTTCTAGAATGTCCCCTGGTTGACTTGTTGGAGCGACGCAGAGCCGGTCATGACTGGAGTCTGTTTGGTGTTTGTTATCGCCTGTCGCCAGGTCCTCGTCACAAAGAAACAGGCAACAATACAGATTCATTAAAATGCTCAAGTACTTATTGTAAAGTTCGCCTTGATGACAATGAAGCAACAATGCTGAGTCATTAACAAGATTGGGCATTTCATGTAAATTTCACCACCGTTATAATGAAGTCTTTGTGAACAACCTTGAAACAATGCAACTCTAAATATAGCTTGCCATGTAAAGTGATGTTGTCAATGCATGGTATACAATAAACAATCTGCACAGGCAAGACAGAGCCAGCCACAAGGGAGTGTATTGTCAGCTGGCTCATTTTGACAGTATCAGGCTGTGTTGTGGCAGGGTTTGATTGTGGCTGTATTAATTGGCTGCAGCAGATACCTGAAGATTGACTTGAGGCAAGCAGGTTATTCACAGACACAAAATGATAGAGTACCTAAAACTTCACTATATACAGGAAAATGGGGGCCAGGGATATAAACAACAACACACACACACAACACACAATTACAGGCTTATGTGTACTTTTAAAGCCCTACAAAGCTTCAGCCTGAGTTTCTCCTGTCTCCGTCACCTCTTCAAGAAGTTTTTTACTTTTTAACTATTCCATTTATGTACTCTATTTTTGCATGGTAAACAACACCATGACTCACTGTCAGAGCGGTACAGACGTTTTCTCCTAGACACCGATCTTATGGTGAGTTTTTATGTGGTGGACAGTTCAGGATGTTGAGGGGTCAGCTGGTTTGACACCTGTGTGGGCAACTTCCACCTGGTATCAACACTATAACATCCTCCTATTGCATCTCTCAAACACAAGTTACTGTACATGCACCACTATTATATTATGCATTCACGACTTAATGGTATTGTTTCTGAATAAGGCATATATTATTCATGAGGTACACAGAGCCTGACAGTGTAAGTGTACATATATACATTTAAATGTAAATACGAATACAGAAACTTTTGTGTGTACATAGCGTTGAGTCCTTTGGATTGTCTATCTGGGTCCTGGGTATGTAGATGAGGTTACATCAGGGTTACCTTGCGATGTCATTCGAAGTTATAGGGGGAGGGTGGATAAAAAAAAGAATAATAAAAAAAAAGGTTTTTATTATCAATTTTAGAACTGCAAGGTCCTCGCAGCATTGTTTCAACATCATGTTCGGTACACAGAAAGTTTCTGTTGACACTAGGCACTTTGTCACTACACATTCATTATAGTCTCAGTAAACAAGCCATTAAATTCTAGGGTGTACGTATACATCAAAAACAATATGTGTGTCATGAAATGAATACTTATTGCTGTGTAAATATTTGTTCTATGATAACAGACAGACCCGCTGTTCATGTCCAATCACTCAAATGTTTGTGTGGAATATATCACATTAAGTCATATTGACGTTACAATTATTATCACATTCTCTCCTGCTAGACATTGTTTTCTCTGGTAGTGGAACAGCTTTGACCTTATATGGAATAAGGTACCCATTACATTTACATTTTCATTTTAGTCATTTAGGAGACGCTTTTATCCAAAGTGACTTACAGTAAGTACATTTGTCTAAAGTAAGTGAATCAACTATGCATCACCGTCATCGTAAGTTTAACCTTTGACAAGAACAGGTGCCCCCAGCAGTCAAAGTGCTAGGGAAAAGAAAAAAACAAGTAGCTACTTGATCACCCCAAGATTCCAGGCTGTCTGGGAGGGGGACACAGTGGAATTCTCAGCCGTGATGGAGAAGTCTTGGAGAGGGCAGGCATTACCAGGAAGGAAGAACACCACCATCTCGTCAAGATGGACCTTGAGGTTGTGAGCAGACATCCAGGCGGAGATGTCTGCGAGACATGCAGAGACACGTGTTGCCACCTGTGTGTCAGAGGGGGGTAAAGGGAGAAAGAGTTGAGCGTTATCAGCAGAGCAGTGGTAAGAGAAACCATGTAAGGAAATGACAGAGCCAAGAGATTTGGTATACAGAGAGAACAATAAGCGCCCTAGGACGGCGCCCTGGGGGACACCAGTGGTGAGGATGTGTGGTGGGGACAGCGACCTCTCTACGTTACCTGGTAAAACCAATTGGCATTTAATTGGCATTAAATGACCTAAGTCTCCATATGCTAAATTGATGAGATGCTACCAAAAAATACAGCATTTTCAAACCTCTATTTATGACATCCATGAGAGGACAGCGATTCCATGGACCAAAACCCTCTTTATTTGTTAATATACTGTATAAGACAAATGGTGTTAGCGTTTTATATTTTTTATTATTGTTTCTCAGGCACATCTTGCATGACTGGGTCCTTTATCAGTTAGGCCACTGGGTGACTAAATTGCTTTGATAAGTTTAAAGCAAAACAAAAGCTAGATAATGCTGCTATATAATGTTTTAAATGGCAATTGTCAATATCTTGTCAATATCACACAAGAAGTACAAGGCACAAGACAGCATTCACCTTGGTTTACCTCGTTATTTATCTTTTCATTTGTTGTCCATGTTTATTGACCATGTTTCTTATCAAACAAAATACCAACGTGATACATTATGAATAAATCACATTACAAGAGGAACAAGCGTCTCCGTCTCAGCTCAATAGCCACTTACAGAGCAAATTAAATCAAAAGACAAAGCATCATACACAATTTGATTACTTTGATACCATAATGTGTTGTTTTTGTCACAGTATAT
>NC_139658.1:16854295-16879295 GCF_951799395.1 Argentina silus | reverse complement strand
CTCGAAAACATCACTATGAAGTAGAGGGAATACTGTGTGTATGTTTGTATGTTTGTGTGTGTGTGTGCGTGTGTGTGTGTGTGTGTGTGTGTGTGTGTGTGTGTGTGTGTGTGTACAGCATGTGTGTGTTTGTGTCTGTGCATGCTTCTATCTCCATGTCTGTGAAGTTTAAAAAAAGAAGTCATTCCCATTCTTCCATAACACTGACAAGACGCTGACGGCGAGACACAGCTCCAGACATACGAAGGGCAAACTCATCAAGCCCAAAAACCCAGCAGGATCAAAACACACAATAGCTGTTGCCTTTCCTCCAGACTGTTAAGAGCAGGATTAAGCCTTCTTACCACAGAACAATGGCCAGACTGTTGGACTGATAACGTAGTGTTAATCACTAATGCTTTTCTCTTTCTCTGTCCTCCTGGAAATGGACACTCAAATGTGTTCCGTGTTCACTGTTAACCATTTGAAGAGTACAGATGGTGTATCCCACATCCTTTTATGGAAGATGTGTGTACCTAATGCCATAATAAAGAGCAGATAATTCCCTCATTCCTGAGCTGTAAAACATTCGGGGTAAGGTTAGGGTTCAGGTTAAGGTTAGGGATAGTGGTAGGAATCATGTTGTGGTGGAAAAGCCCTGTGATTACATCCTTTCTAACACTGCCATTGTAACACATAGCTATCTTTTCTGATTTGTGCTTAAGTAGACCTGCATGTCTGTATCAGGTTTGGTTGATCATTACATCTTTATCTGTGTTAAAGTGTGTAGCATATATTTATATTATAGTGTGTCTGATTGACTAGTATATTTCTGAGGGTGTACCAGCAGATGAAACTGCCCTTGTCTCCTCTCGTCTCACTGCATGCCTCACTGGGCTAACACTGTCTGGAGCTCCTCCAGCGTGTGTGTGTGTGTGTGTGTGGGTCTGTGGGATGACTGCCAGCCCTTGGGAGGTAGGATGGTGTGATAACACTCAGAAATGATAGTTTAGCCCTGGAGAGCACTTGACACGCAATATCTCCCTCCTCAGATCGACAGACACAAACACACACACACACACACACACACACACACACACACACACACACAAACACACACACACACACACACACACACACACACACACACACACACAACTGACATAGTGAAGGGTAAACAAGCCCCGGCAAGGGCTTTGAGAGAGATGCCAGAGAAGCAGACACAGTTTCATCTGTGTGTGTGTGTGTGTGTGTGTGTGTGTGGGTGTGTGTGTGTGAGTGCATAGGTGCGTGCGTGTCTGTGTTCATGTGCATGAGTGTGTGTGTGCTTGTGTTCGTGCCTGTGCATATGTGAGTGGAGTCTGTGTGTATTTGTGTGTGTGAAACTCATAAAGCAAAGTGGGCCAAAGTGAGTCCGCTGTCACTCAACTCCCAAGTCTGAAACTAGAGTAAGACACAGTGAGCACTCAGGAGGTGAGCACACAGGAGGTGAGCACACAGGTGTCTGTTCTAGGGTATCATCTCTCCTTTCCTGCCTATGACATCCTAAACAACTTTCAACTTTTACCACTACACTGTGTTTTTGCCGTCTTGTGGTCAGACACAAACAAGATATTGTAAATCAGAAGACACTTGTTAATCTATATAAGCTGTACATGAGGGCTTATTCTTCCTCACATAAAATAACGTGATATATTCCAATATCTGTGCCCTCTAACTATATCAGTGACAGTAAATGGTAAATAAAGTGACATGGGGAAAGGAAATCCAGCAGGACAGCTGCTCTCAGGGTCTGTTGTTCTATGGGACCATTCATTATAAAGAAGATTATTGTTAGATCTCAGGCCTCAAAAGCAGCAAACTCACCCCATCTGCAACTTGTCACCCTGCCTAGCTGTCTGTCATGAGTGTCAAAGAGAGCATCTCCTCGCCATTTCAATGAAATAACTTTTAAAACTAGTATTTTCCTCAAAGTTTCGACTCGAGCAAGCCATTATTGTGAGTGGAGCCAACCCTCAGCTGCCTCACAGACACCCCTGGGCATCTTGTTAGCACTTAGCCAGGCTTTGAGTGTGTTTGAGTCACATTAGCCATGATGGAATCCTCCACCGCCCTCCTCTGAACAAGACTCTGAGGAATCCATTTAGACAACGCAAAAAGCATGGCTGGTGGCAAACTGGATTTTCAAAATCTCCAAATTTGTAGTGGAATTCGGTCGAGGAAAGAGACATTATGTGAAAGAGCCGACCCATCACCATGCTTGACGCTGTCACCTGCCCACGCACGAGAACCTCATCAACGTGAACAGTGTCGCACCAACGCCTGAGAGGGGTTCAGTGTCAGAGGAAGTGTGTACCACTGGAACTTTTCTGTATGGGAGATGAGTGTGTGGGAGCACTAGGCTGGTGAATCGTTATGAATGAGGAACATTATGAACTTCTCACAGGGGACAAGATGAAGAGCAATCTGCTGAGTGTGCACGAGAGAGAGAGAGATCAGAGCGGGGGTGAGAAACTTCTTCTGATGTTAACGTGCGGTACTGTACACAGCAGCTATTGCCCACAGCAACGTATCCCGTTCTCGCACACACACACACACACACACACACACACACACACACACACACACACACACACACCTCACACACACACACACCTCACACACACAGTCTTCATCTCCTTAAACCTTTTTAAAAGGTGATCAAAATAAATGTGCATACATTTGTAAATGTAAGCTAAGCACTGAACTCTTTCATTATGTGAACGAGTGACTGAGTAAGGGAGTGAATGTGTGTGAAAGGGGATGTTTTTACACTATCCGAAGGGATAGCACCCTTGCCAAATGCAGCTGCCTAGGCAGTTGTCTAACACAGCTGTGACAATTCATAACAAATACAAACACACACGCACACACACACACACACACACACACACACACACACACACACACACACACAGAGCTAAGACAACCCTGTAGAGATGGTCCCTTCCTCTTTGTATTTCCGTTACACAGGCTATGATAATTAAACGAATTCAATGTCTCCTCCGGGAAATGGAGAAGGAGCTCTGGCACACAGACGCCCCTGAGCGTTAGAAGCAGAGACAAGCAGGCTGAGACACACAGGGTTTACATAGAGTTCACCTCACCCACTGGTACAGCAGGATCCTGCTGGTACTTACCATATGGACATGCTAACACACAGAAATGCCAAAACCATCAGAACTGATGACCAATGACATATTCCTCGATCTTAATTTGGTGTTAACGTTAAAGATAGGCATTAGATGTTTCCAGAAGCCTCCTTAGTAGTCTCAGTAGTAGGTGCCATATCATAGAGCAAAGGACATAACGTCACTGACTGTCACCTCATCTAGATCTAGCAGTTTTAAGGCACCAATAGTAATAATAATATCAACCCACACATAACACCCCCCTGCCCAGACTCACAGCAGCCAAGGGCACGGATTACCACAGAAACCAATTTGGAAGGAACAGAGCAGGCGACGGCCATTTGAGACAGCAGGGATATGAGACCACAGGTCTTTGTTCTGCCTGACATTTATCTCTCCGTGCCTGGACAGGACAGCTGGACGGGAGACGAGGTGTCGCTCCAAAGAGAGGTCCCTGTGGGTCACAGCCATGGTATTAGAGTGCTAAATGTATGCATCTCTTAAAGGTGCAATCCGTAATGACTTCCGGACGGGGAGCGTGTGTGCGAGATTCTTCAAACTATATTTATTTTTTGGGGGGTTGGTGTTATTTTGCTACAGATTGATTGTGTTTATAGTTTGACTTTGTGTTTATAGTTGCCAGAGGGGACAGAGAACATACAACAGCGTCTGCAACGGACCCAGCAACAGGAAACATGGCTGCCATAAATGTTTGTATCATTCCTGATCACCTTGTTGGTTTTTTATGGAAATACAGAATTGATCATAAAGTCGGTCACATCCCTTTCACTTCAAACACATGTACAAAGAGTTGGTTTACATGTAACATTAAAGTACGTTGTAGAGTACCGTTGCCTGTGTAATGTAGATTATCCTTTGTAGCTGACTCTGACCATCTGACCAAAGTTGGGACAGATTATTGTAGACAACCAACTTCACTGGCATCAGAGCAAAGAGGGCAAAGCTTCGGCAAGGTGAAAAAGTAACAATTACATAAAAGTGAGAAATCCTTATCAACCCTCTCCTCTGTTTTCTTGTTCTCTTCGTGCTCCTCTGGGTTAAACCAGAGAGATCAATCCTCAGCTGTGAAGTGGAGAGGGCACCTTGAAAAACCCTGTATTTATTTGTTTGAAACCTTCCCTCTCTTTCTTGTCCTCTCTGGGCCACAGGGGATTCCGCCATTGATTTCCACTTCAATCATTTGCCCCTTGACCCCTCTGGAACGTGGAGTCCCTCTCATGGCTGCTCTTAGGCAGGTGTACTGGGGGAAACCTCTGGGCTTCTCTCTAGCAATCACACTCATTTACATATTTTAAAAGAAACAGGATATACTGCATTTCTCTTTATTATCCAACTTCTGCAGGATACATGTTTAGACTTGTTGGCTGAGGTCTCTGCAAGCCCAGAATTGCAATTATTGAACAAGTGTTCTGTACCACAATGAGCTTTTCCTTAAGCTGCTGTCACATTACACGGTATTCCAAATTCCTTGATAAGGACTAGGAAGTTTGGGACAAAATGTTAGTAATATGAAAGATTCTCCAAGCATGTTTGGCAGGCCCTGTGATGATTAACACCCTCCTGATCAATGTCAAAACATGTTCAATATTAGATTTTGCCCAATGCGCATTTCTATCAGGTCCGATGTTCTATGGTGAAGCCACGCATCTTGCAATGGAACATACTCCTCCTCATGTAATGTGAAAGGCTATCCGACCATGATCATTAAAATAATGCGGTGTGTCGACAGCTTTAACTTTTCTGTAAAGATGAGGAGCTAGTCCTTCCTCATTATAAGACATTATGACACAAAAATAACACTGGTCCTGAAGAACATAGAAACATACGAACGGATGGAGACAGATCCACAGTCTCCTCCCCGATTTCATTGTGGGGGACAACCAGGAAGTGTTGGCAGGGTCTAGTATGGTGCCTACGACTGTCATCACTTGTACAGTTAATGAGCAAGTGGCCTTTTCACCAAATGTGTCTTTGGCTTAGCTACAGTGTAATTGTTGTCTATTGCCTCACAGTAAGATACAGTAAGAAACTGGTTCAAACCAGTTTGTGAGTTTCTCTTAACTTTTTAAGTGGGTAAGGGCTCTGTCAACTGTCTGATATTCAACAGCTTCGCTCCATTTCATTCATCTCCTTCAGGAAGTGGAACATGAAGTTGAACAATGGACTTTTCCATATTATATATATATTTAGTGTTGACTCTGTACTATTCTCTCTGCTGTATACTGTATGTGTGTGTGGTACTGAAGGCAGTGTGCTGTTTGCAGATGAAATCAATCACTCCTGGCAGAGACACTGCCAACCAGTGTAGCCTAGTGTGTCTGCAAAACACTAATCTCCACATGCACATAAAGGTTACAAATGTAACCCAGGTTGTTTTAAGGAGATGAGGGAGACCACTCACTATGGGACACGCACTATTTCGCTGAAGACCCTTATTCAATAATGCCTGATATAGGCCGGTGACGCTTGCAAGAGATAGCCCCGCCTATCACCCGTACCAATAAAGGGATGCAGCAAGCATGCCATTTCATCCAGCGCTACTCTTCACTCTTTGCCCTTATCGAGCAGGTCCTGTAAGAAGAAGAGGATCGCAGAGAGATGACTCTGAAAAGGCACAATCTCGTGGCTTTCACACAACTTACGCTCATAATGGCCGCTGGTGGATGGCGCCCTAGCACTCTGAATCGTGGCAATCACGTTCGGAGACAAGCCTTCCGAGGCTAGGTTGGACCTTTCATGGGCCAAACTCGTAGATCCATCAGCTTGGGATCAGGGTGGAACAACTGGCCCTGCATTTGGGACAATAAGTCCCTGCACAACAGGAGTTGCCAACGGGGCGCAGAGTAGCTGAGCTGTCTGCAACCTCCAAGGTCTCCAGGGCCAATTTGGGGCTGTAGCAGAGTCAAACCGCTGGCTCTCACTCTGTCGACTGTGGGAGGGATTAGGCCCTCTGGAGGGAATCCATACAAGAGCATGTGTGGCCACTGGTGGGCAATGAAACATTGCAAAACTGAACCTTTCAGTGTGTGCAGGGCGATTTGTGCAATTTTCCTACTTAGTTTT
Source organism: Argentina silus (assembly GCF_951799395.1). NCBI lineage: Eukaryota > Metazoa > Chordata > Actinopteri > Argentiniformes > Argentinidae > Argentina > Argentina silus. Next base: position 16,873,062 of record NC_139658.1, on the reverse strand, counting down.
AGGATGATTGAGGTTATCTTATATTTTATATAATGTGCTTATTCCTCTACATCTATAACTTTACAATGCTCTCGCTGCCGAGGAAAATAGACTTGAAGCGTAAAACTACGCTGCTTCAAGTGAGCCTCGCTTTGAAGACGTGCTGCTTACGCACTCTGTCTTGCATGTAGATCACCGTGAGTTGTTAAACTGTGCTTGATGTTACGGAGACGGTGCCATAACGGTGTTGGTATAGTCGGGCCCTTAGAGGATGTAATCTTAGCTTTATCCCTGATGCATTCTTTTAAAAAACAACTCTAGCTCTAGCCAAACTCCAAACCATGGAACTATTATGCATGGGCTCTCAATGGGAGATGAAAAACACTCTCTTAATCTTAGCTGCTAAAATCCAACAGTTTGATGTAGGCTTTCCTTATTGACAGTGCATAATCAGCTTTATGAGGAGACTGTTTGAGTGTAAAATCATGGCTGTGGCTTATTCTGTTCTTGATAGGCAAGCCCCACAATTATTGTCCTTTCCCCCCCACTGGCTTTGAATGGAAGAATACCAAACCTCTTCTCTTCATATGAATATTTTTCTAATTCCACTGGATTGATTTTTTACAATAGAGGATGGTGTATAGTTTGATGTCACTCTCATCATTTCCTTTAGAAGTTGAAAAACTCCTATAGAACTGGTATTACTGTACTAGTCTAGAATGTCAATGGCAGATGAAAAATGCTCACACCTGTTTATAGTTTGATGTTGGCTTGTTAGGAAACAATTGTATAAAGTGGCATATTATTTTTTAATTTCCACATTATTCACACACAATAGAGACAAAGTAACATAGTTATGCCTTTTTCTATACCTTTGCCTAATGTTATATTGCCTAATGTTATATTTGTGCAATACATGTTACAAATGTTCAGAATGTGCCTGAAACTACCTTTCTCTCTCTCTCTCTCTCTCTCTCTCTCTCTCTCTCTCTCTCTCTCTCTCTCTCTCTCTCTCTCTATCTCTTATTCCCTCATCCCCTCTCCCTCCATGTGCCATAAACTTAGGCCAGAATGTGGCAGATGGGTGCAACACAGGTGTCGTGGAAACCATCTGTAACTAGGCTACCCCTCCCCTCCCCAACGATGGTTCTTACATCAGACTGTAAAAGTGGATGTCAATTTCCATCCCACCAGACACTGTCAATGGCAAACCTTTGCTCAGTTTAATGTATAGTATGGGTAGTGTAGTATTAGTTCAAAAGTCTAGTATAGTATTAGTTGTGTAGTTGCATGTAATTATGACGAGAGATGACAAAATCAGTTCCTGTGTGCTTCTGTTCTTTCATGCAGTTGCAAGTGGTGGGTTGAATACATTGCCATATAAAGACATTGATTATGACAATGAATGATTTGACCAGTTTCCAAAGGGTCATCTAGAACAATGCCATGGTCAGTCGTGCATCTGTAACCACTTGGCTGATAAACCCCTTCCATTCATTTCTGATTGTTTGCAAACAAAGCGGTCCGGCAGAACTGTGTGTAATTGTTAGAAAGAGGACTGTGTTATTTCAGCATGGCACACAGACGCCTGCTATTCTCCTTCTGGAGAACCCTCTGGCTCTCCCCCATCTGGCTGTGACCTGTGCATTTACTGAGAGGGAGAATCACATGGTACAAAAGCCTGCCGTTCCCAGTGAAGTATATAGTGAGTCCTATCTCTACTACCTCATTTCATTTCTACATACTAGCCAAGCCAGATCTGAACCGACCCAGATCTAGGCCGGAAGGCCCGGCACAATGTCCTTTTCATTATCCTGTATTGTCAGTTCCTGTACATTTAGCGTTGTTGCTGCTAGTCGAACATCCCTAAATTACACAGCAACAGCCCGTAAAAGACGGTATTCTGGCTCCACCAGCATATCTCATGTGCAGTGTTTTTGCGACAGTTCTCATCAGTGGCCCTGGGCAACCTTTTGAGAAATCATATAAAAAATAATTAGTTGTTGGGTGCAGTAACTCAGATTGATAAATTGATCCGAATTAAGCATGACATGAGATGAATCGATAATTACAGATGATTACAGCCTATTAGAGGTGGTTTAAGATGAGTTACCTCTCCAGCCATGGCCATCTCTATGGAGCAGCAGCATGCCATGATTTCACCAAGTAGGACACACTTGAGCAACTGCCAAATTAAAAATGTCTAGTGTGTCTGACCTGTGCATTGCTGTAAAATCTGCACTGCTCTTCCACATAAGACGTACCTTTATATATATATATGAAGGTCGTCTGTACTATGTATATATATATATATATATATATATATATATATATATATATATATATATATATATATATATATATAATTTTAAAGGGGTTTTCTTTGTATATATCAAAAATAAGCTTACAAACAAACAAACAAACAAACAAACATTGCAATGGTAAAGGCTTTCAATACCAACAAATGAATACATAAATAAATACAAGGTCAGGTCAGTACAGAGTATGAGGTTTTTGGGTAAATAATCAATTAACGGACCCCGTATTTTTCATAAATCTGTCAGAAGAGTTATTCCTAACAAAGCGAATCCTCTCTATCTGTCGTGTGATTTCTAGGCACCGTTGCCTGGTGGGGACACGGGCCCCAGTGCACTGGCTACATCTCCGCCACTGGCAAGACCCATCATTCATAAAAAAATATCCCAGTGGTGTCGGACAAAAAGCTTGTGACATATGAACAGACAGAGCCCGAATCATAGCCCCCTCTCTGATTTCATCGGTGGGAGACAATAATGGCAATGGTAGTGGGAGATGGAGAGTTGCTAAGAGCAACTGTATGCAGAGCTAAAAAGGTATGTTTGAGGTTGGACTTAAAAAATCACCTCACAGGGGCAGGCAGACTTTTCCACAGAAGTGGTGCTCGATATGAAAAAGCCCTGCCTCCAGCTACATTATTTTTTTCTGCAGGGATGACAAGCAGTCATTATTTGAGAAGCTAATACTAAACACATGTGGAATCTAATATAATTCTCTTGCACGAAAACAATATTAAAAGTATTAATATCATCAATGTCAACAACAGACCTAGCTTAATGTTAGAAATATAGATTGTGGCGGTCCTAGATCATCATATTACCGTGTTGGTCCTGGATCGTCATACTGTATGACTGTCGTGGTCCTGGATCGTCAAATCATATGAGTGTCAGGGTCCTGGATCATCAAACGACTGTCGTGGTCCTGGATCGTCAAATCATATGGGTGTCAGGGTCCTGGATCATCAAATCATATGAGTGTCAGGGTCCTGGATCATCAAATCATATGAGTGTCAGGGTCCTGGATCATCAAACGACTGTGGTGGTCCTGGATCGTCATGTGCATGTGGCCATGTAAAAATGCCTACAGTATATTAGACAAATACCAGTATGGCAAATGTGTTCAAAATGTTATGTTTGTTGTAGTGAACTCAAATTCCATGTTTTCGTTTATAGGCAGGTGTCCGATGGTTGATGAAGACAGATTCTGGAGTCAGTGGGCCGACCAATGCAGGAGTCTGTTTTTGTGTATGTTCACTTGTTTGTATGTGGAAACATTTTGTCATATACAAACATGGCCATATGTGATGCCACTGTCTTTAATAACATATTCAGTGCTATTTACAGTATTTTTTATGGATTTTTGGAGCTATGTCAATAAGCAAGAAATACCTCTTTCTCAATGGCTTAACAGTGTTTATTTTTTAACACTGTAGAATAATGTTTGCTTTTATGACAATTAAAGGCTTCCCCGTCTACCTATCATTCCCAGTTTTTAACTATGATAGCTACATACAGTTGTTTACATTGTTTTAATTCTATTATCTGGTGGTGCGGTCAACATTTAAGGGAGGGGGGTAGGACAGAAGACTACAACTGTAGCAGCAGTGGAGACACAAGTGCTGCCTTAAACACTGGTAGTAGAGCACCACTTTAGACATTCAACCTCTCAAGGCTCTGAGTAATGAAATACTGTAACAGTTTACCTCTTGTGTTGAAGAGCAGTGCAGATTTTGCAGCAGCACACAGCAGGTCAGTCAGATGCACTAGAAATGTTGAATTCTGGCGGGTACAAAGGGGCGTGCACATCTTGACGTGCATGTTGATGATGTCACAAGGCACACAATGTGATTGGTTGGCAGACTTTTTGGTCCAGAGACAACATAATAAAGATGATTCAGAAACACACCCTACTTGGTGAAATCATGTTGTGTGGAGCAGCAGGAGAGCTCAGCTCAGGTGGAAGGAACTGGAGAGACTCAGGCTAAAGTTTAATCACCCAGCATTAACTTGGCTATGACTGTCCTAATGAGCTGAAGTGTCTGCTTTCTCTCTCTCTCTCTCTCTCTCTCTCTCTCTCTCTCTCTCTCTCTCTCTCTCTTTCTGTCTCTCCATCCCCACTCATTCCATCTGCTTGTTGAGTGGGTCAGGGCATGGGCATCTGAACAGCCAATTTAAACACTTAAAATCTCCACACACACACGTACACAGGCGTGCACACACACACACACACACACACACACACACACACACACACACACACACACACACACATACACACAGGCTATGGAAGCACTAATCATCATAGCGGGGTGCCCACTCAGAGCCAGACTGAGAGTGCCATGTCCGTCTGTCGGGGGCTGAGGGGGCAGACGGTGTCAGTTTGGACATGAGAGGGAGTGACACAGGCGGTCCCCACTAACCCCATTAACTCACACAGACAGGTTTGAGGTGTCAATCATCTGTCACCCAATCACCTTTTACCCGCCCTCTCTGAGGGAAACCGCTTACTCTCCTGTGTTATGATTGCCTGGATTTTAAATAAATAAAAGAAAAATGCAGAATATCAAAGGCTTTACTTATGTGAGGACCTGCTGTTGGTTGAAACCAGAGGGGATGTTGAATCTGTGTGTGTGTGTGTGTGTCTGTGTGTGTGTGTGTGTGTGTGTGTGTGTGTGTGTGTGTGTGTGTGTGTGTGTGTGTGTGTGTGTGTGTGTCCGTGTGTGTGTGTAGACAGCTGAGAGAGGGCTTGTGGCGCGCTGCCCCGAGGGCTCAGACCAGATCAAAGCCCAGCCTGTCAGTCTGCAGGTACACAAACACCGTGCCTGGCCCTGTACACACTATATAGAACAGAGAGGGAGAGAGAGAGTGTCTTTGACAAAGAAAGGGTTAGCGAGAAACAGAGGGAGAGAAACAAGAGAAGGGGGTGAGAGAGAGAGATCAGAGAGCGAGAGTCATCTGTCTTTAACCAAGAACAAGGGTTACGTGGAGGGCACAGGGCCATGTGGAATAGAGCTTTTCACTCACGCACCAACAGAAGAGGTTCTAGGCCCCGTTTAGAATTCAGATGCCAGTAACTGTAAGCTAAGCAGGTCAATCTAAACATAGTCTCAGAGGGAGGGATGGCTCTGACCTGTTGTTTCATTACATGTGAACACTGTTGAGTGCTCCAGCATCATTACTCTGAGTAAGTCTCATGTTTTGAGGTGACCTGAGTAAGAAATCATTTTACTTCTTTTGAGCTGCTGGGTGTAGGTATGCAGGTCCCCCTTGTGTTTATCAGCCAAGCACTACACATCCACATACAGTATAAACAACATGCAAACATGTAGAACATTTCAAATGTATGTATATATACCCAGGCTTTGAAGAGCATTATATATACAGTGCCTTCGAAAAGTATTCAGACCCCTTCACTTTTTCCACATTTTGTTGTGCTATAGACTCAATTTAAAATGGATTAAATTAAAATAATTTGCCATCAAACCACACACAATACCCCAGAATGACAAAGCGAAAACACAGTTCAGTAGATTTATTAAAATTGAAATACAGAAATACCTCTATTCAGACCCTTTGCTAAAATGCAAAAATGTCATCAACAAATCACTCAATAAGTTGAATTTAGTCTATCTTTATGCAAAGGTAATAGTTCATGTAATTTTGGAATTAATATCTTTGTTTTTATAGGGTGTCTGATTTGCATAGGAATCAATTACACACTGTGTAGATTAGGATGTCACTACCAACTCACTACCAATTTTCTCTTGATCCTGACAAACTCCCCAGTCCCTGCCGGTGACAAACATACCATTGGTGCAGTTACCACTATTCTTCACACGAGAGATGGTGCAGAAACTGCATTGCATGTGCAAGTTTAAGTTTGCACCGAACTTAATACTTTGTAGTAAAACCAAATAAACACATTTCCATCCACTTTCTTTGCTGTATCACTTGAATTCATTGTTGCAAACACAATTATGGATATGAGATAGATTATCTTCCATTAAGGGATTATTTTTCGGCACTTGGTTATAGACCAATTTTGTAGAGGGACTGAGATGATGTTGTCCCATCGACTGTGCTTTTTCCTCCCCACCATTCAACTTTGTAGATTTTTGTAAGTCTCCCCAGGCCTCAGGGTCGCATTCTTGAGCAGTTTTGTTCCTCTCCATTTGCTCAGTTTGTAATGACAAAATGATCCACACTGTGCAATTGATTTCTATTCAAATCAGAGACCCTATAAAAACAAAGATATTAATTCCAAAATTACATGAACTATTATCCTTGCATTAAAATGGACTCAATTCAAGTTATTGAGTGATGTGTTGATAATTTTAAGAGTGTCATAGCAAAGTGTCTGAATACTTAAGTACATGAGGTATTTCTGTGTTTCAATTTTAATAAATTTACTGAAATTTCTAAAAACCTGTTCTTGCTTTGTCATTCTGAGGTATTGTGTGTGGATTGATGGCAAATTCTTTTAATTTAATCCATTTTAAATTGAGTATAACACAATAAAATGTGGAAAAAGTGAAGGGGTCTGAATACTTTCCGAAGGCACTGTATATATATATATATATTCCTGATGAGTCAACTTCAAAGACCAGAGAAACGTACAGCTTCAATGTCATTTTGGGAATGGATATGTCTTCAGTGGACTGAGCTGTCAGTATTATTCACTCTCATGCAGTATGTAGTCTTTGATTCAGAGTAAGGCTAAAGGTTTAACAGATGAATTTATTCATTATGCGTTCCTGCCACGTTCATAAAGTCTGTGTCCCTTTAAAAAGTTTAGGAACCAGAGGGAAAAAAATAGAGCACATCAATTGGCTTGGAAAATGAGAAGTTTGTCCTCGATGCTCCTGTCGGAGTTAACGATTAAGATATCTAATATGATATTTAAAGCTGTAGGCCAGGCAGGTTGATAACAGGCTGATAAGGCCTCTATCCTCGCTCATCCTCACATACTAATTAGTTTCTTGGCTCTTTTTGTTTTATCCATTTAAGACTTTGAAGGAACAAAAAGACACCTGCATCAATCATAATTATTTTACTGATTCTAAAATTAGCAGGAGAGAGTAAGAACACGGTCTCCTTCACACAGAAAGAGATAGAGAGAGTGAGAGTGAACGAGAAAGAGAGAGAGAGAGAGGTGGAACATGAGGGAGAGAGAGAGATGAGGTGAATCGATAAATATCACTCTGGCTGATTGGACCTAATTAGGGACATAGAGAGGCATTCTGGGAGAAGCTGGGTGGAATTGAGTTGGCCAAGTTGTCAGAGCCAATTAGGCTGCTGTATTATTGCAATAGAGGAAAAACACAGATTAGATAAAATGTGTGTGCGTGTGCATGCGTGCGCGCGTGCTTGTTTGCGTGTGTGTGTGTGTTCGAACATTGCTTATAAGAACATGGTCAGGTAAATGTATTCATTTTCACTGAAATTATTACACAGTGATGATACACATTGTTTTCGTCTGAGATGGGAAAGGGTTAAGGGTCAGACACACACACACACACACACACACACACACACACACACACACACACACACACACACACACTCCAGCTGTCAGCTGCTGAACTTGGCTGCAGCTGAAGAGATTAAAACACTGTGAGAGAGAGAGAGAGAATATAGTAGAAGTACAGTAGAGTAATAGGAATAGTGGAATTATTCCAGTGATTGCTGTTGGAGTCGTCTCAGTGTCTCACAGATGTGGAGAGAATGTAATGGGGAAACTATAATATTAATGACTTCTACATCTACATATACAGTATACAGTATTTCAGCCAAACTAAATGTTACCTCAGCTGCAATGTTGTTTTCTAGACTTCAAAAACACTAACCATCCCCATCAAGATTCTAAATCATGCTCTCATCAGCACGGAGCTCTCTAAAGCCACCATCATTATACTGCAGAACCAGAATTATCAGCTTTTACAAGTTCAGGGGCGGCAGTTAGCTACTTCAAATCACTACAAGGTTAAGATAGCTAAAACTGCTGTAGCCTCAATACATATGTTTTAGTTTGATGTTCTAATCTACCTGGAGTTTTTAACTCGTGTCAGAAAATCGTGTCAGAAAATCGAATCAGGGATATTGTCGCCTGTCCAAAATGTGTGATTATCACAACTGTTGTTGCATCAGTCTAATTCAGCCCGAGGAGGACAAGTAAAATGTGGGGTTGTGCTCCATTGGCAGTGCCTGTGGAGATTGTGTCTGCATATAACTCTCAGATCAAAGAAAATCGATTCCTCTGACCTTGTTCAAATCAAAACTGCTAGTAGATCTTTCTAGATATCTATGCTTCGCCCTGGATTCAAATGAGACCCTCATATAGAGCCGTAACTATGGTAATGATCATATAAATCAATACCTGATTATGGCCTTTCAACCATACAGTAATATAAGCAGTTGAGATTTAATGCAAGCATGTTTGTTACTGAATACCCACATACATTTAGGCAGATAATTAGAGGGCTTGCTTCAGCAAGTCCAACTGTTGTTCTTCTTCCTATTTATTCATGGACTTGTTTCATTATGCTTTTTAAACTATACAAACTCAAAAGTGCATAATTTAACATGAAGGCACATTTTAACATCACACCAATTCAACTGTAAAATGTGCCAAAAACCCCAAATTATGAACCCTGATAAAAGCTTTCTGAAACCTATTCAACATTTTCAACTATTAAGCCTTTTGTAAGTAAAATACTTGGATCTGTTAACATGGTGTAATGTTTAAGCCAGCATTCTGTGAGTTCCATTATTGCTGCAACTGCCTTGGAACTTTCAGCATTCTTGAATAAAAACAGCAGGAGACCTTCAGAATACATTCTTAGGATGATGACACAAGAATGCATTCTCTTGGCTACCGTTTCTACCTTACTAAAACCACTCTATTCTTTCTATCCACTCCACTGAAGTTTCCCTGCTCTTCCTTTCTATATCTATCTATCTATTTAACCATCTTTTTCAACTTCCAAAAAAAGCCAATAAAGATTCTTCTGGAACTTATTTTTCTAGTTATCCATGCTGCTGCTGACAAACTGTCGACAGCTTCTGTTGTCTTCTGGAACAACTTTGTCTTTGCTTTTAAAATATTTATTTTGACTTAGATGGGGAAGGGAGACCCACACACACACACATGCTCGCGCACACACACAAACACACACACACACACACACACACACACACAAATATGCCACATGGCTGATTGCCCAAGTTAACCAGTACAGACAGTTCCCTCTTCCAGTAAGCTTACTCTGAGTATCAACAGTGTCACATCCCAGACACACCACTGAACCGCTTCATACAGTCAGTTAGTCCATTAGACCAGATTTACTACCAGGGGATCAGTAATGAGCCTTACCAATGAGGGATAGAAACTTGCTTTGAATATTTCACTCTTCTTTATGAATTATGTATTCTTTATGAATACTAGTTGTTGTGTATTTTGCATATCTTTCTCTTCTTTCACTGCGATTGTTTCAGCTTCCGAGGTTGAATGCACGTATTATACGTCGCTCTGGATAAGAGTATCTGCTGAACTGACTAAATGTAAAATACAAAATGATGAAGATGAACACTGCCCTCTTCAGGTGTTCTAGAGAACACAGTGTGTCAGTGGCAGAGATGGCAGTTTAATTCACTGGTAATCAATCAGAACATCTCTAAACGGTCTAAACGCCTCTCTCTGATGTGTTTAAATGTACTGTTTCCTTTTTTTATCTCATCATTTCAACATAAAGATTAGCTCCTGACGTTTGAACGTTCATAAATGGAAGAGAATGTCTTGAAGTGAAACCAATTTTCTGTCTGCGTCTTTTCTTTATTTGAGGATAAAAAGTTGTAAAGCCAAAGTCATCATTCTTAGCAGTGGGGATAATAGCAGGGAGGGCAGTTTGGAGCGAACAGGATGGCAATACAGAGTTGATGGTAGTGTTGTGAAGGTCAGGCATGGTTAATGTTTTTATACTCTCAACTTTAACCTTTATATAACAGAGCTCCACTCCACACCCCTCTATAACCACTCTAACACACACACACACACACACACACACACACACACACACACAAGGCAGGTACCAAGTCACAATCAAGTTTCTGTTCGTCAAACGTGCTCGGGATCATACTATAGCATTGAAAGCATTTCATACCAAGAGGTAAGAAGAGTTTCTTCATGCTTTTTCTCATCCCTCTTGGATACGAATTTCCTCCTTTAAAGATCATAATTTGCTCTTTTCTAGTCTAGTCTTCTCTACTTTTCTAGTCTTACATGCAAGTGCATTGAACCAGCATTGGAGATGAGGGTTCTGATGAACATGTGTGATATGAGTCATGAATGTTTGAATGTTCCGGAGCAGCTGTGTCACTGGGAGCTGACTAAGTCAGGGGGATGAGCAGAGCTGGCACTGAGGTGTTGGGGCTGTTTCTGGGGATCACTGGAGTCATCTTACTGGTGTCTGCTGCTCTAACTGACTGTTGGAGGGTAAGATGACCCACACGCACAAACATGTATGGACGCATGTGCACACGCACACACACACACACACACACACACACACACACACACAAACAAACTGTGCTGGGGCTAGTCCTCATTGGGGTTGTTTATACAAGTACTACCTCACACTACCTCACATGTAGTAAACCACAAAAGCCACCAGGCTGCGCTCTTGAGTAACCCATCTGAGTACCTCAAAGAGCTTCAGAGAGACAGAGACAGCCTTGATTGGGTATGTCAGTGGTTACCAACATCTATGTTACAGATAAAGATGCTCAGTATCAAGACTAATTTCGACAAAGTTTTGATTAGATCAGTTGGATGGTTCTGTTCTTCACTGTGACCTATGTGTGTGTGTGTGGTGTGTGTGTGTGTGTGTGTGTGTGTGTGTGTGTGTGTGTGTGTGTGTGTGTGTGTGCGCGTGTGTGTGTGTGTGCACGTGCGTGCTTGTGTGCGTTTACAAGCGGGACTCTAAGGACCGGTTCTCCTCGGTGGACCTGAGCTCCCGGTGCAGGGGACTGTGGGGTGAATGTATCCATGACAACATGGCTGGGATGTGGACCTGTGATGTCACACTTTCCTACCTGGAGCATTTATCAGGTAAAGACAAGTCCACCAGCTCCTACTCAACTGCACTTCTTGCAGAGTAAGCCACAAACACAGACTACCAACGGGTCTAGAACTTTCTGCACAGGGATAGTGCACTTGCACAGTTGAAAAGATTGTTAAATCAATAAATTCAATGACCGATTTTCATTGCGGCCACATAGCACCTACCTTTACATTTGTGTTAAGTTCATCCACCTCTCTTTTCACAGCTGAGATCCTAGGCATGAGGGCTGTGTTGGTGCTGATCTGTGTGGTGTCTGTTGTGTCCATCCTGACTATGATATCTGGTCTGAGGTGCACCAAGTTGACCAATGATTCTTCTAATCAGAAGGATAGGCTGATATTGGCCTCTGGCGCCCTCATACTGTGTGGAGGTGAGTATTGCAGCCCCACACTCACAAACACACACACACACACACACACACACACACTAACACACACACACACACACACACACACACACACACACACACACACACACACACACACACACACACACACACACACACACACACTGATGAACTTCACTCCACTCAGAAGTTGTTTATTCGACTTGTGGTTGTAGTAATTCTCAAATTCTGGCTGCCACTGTGCATTCACATCATACTACGGTTGAAACACATTTTGGCATATTTTGTGTTTTGTTTATGTGTTTCATGAACCCTACCGTTGACCTTTTGACAGTTTATATATATTGTATTACCATGATATGCTCATAAACATCATTGTAATACTTCCCTGTATATAAGTGTCCTACCACCTCTGCAATAAAGGTCGACATCTCTTGGACCACTTGAACATTAACCTTTTTCTCTGTCTATTCTGTGAGAAATCAATAAACACAATACTTGCTTTCCCCAGGTGTGTGTGGGGTAGTAGGGCTGCTGTGGTACTGTGTGGAGACCTTCAACAGATACAGACAGGAGGTGGGTCGCTACCATGAACAGTTTTATTACTAGCTTTTATCTAATCACATGAAACCACATTGCAGGAGGAAATTCATTCACTGATCCTAACTGTCATTCCATTTGACCTCACACTAATTGTCATTTTGTCACAGCATAATTTGGAGCAACATTTCGGCCATTGTATAATCTTCCTCATGCCGTAGCGTTGGCTCAAGCGTTGTATTCCCCTTTCTTTGTCTTACAGTTGGCTTATGGAATACCTGGGATAACGTACGAGTTGGGCCTCTCCTATTGGCTAGCAGTGGGAGGTGTGGCCTGTGCGCTAACCTCTGGGACCATTCTATTGATGGTCAGACATCTGTCTCAGAGGAGTAATGTCATCAGAAGGCACCTACATGTAGCATCTCAGGGTTCTCAAAGTGGGCTGGGCCTGACACACAGCAACACCCAACTACAGCCAACTCTAAATGATAGAACTTACATATAAATATATTATACTTTGAAACAATACCTGCTATCAATATTCAGAGATAACTACATTAAATTTGTTAAAAAAATAATATCTATTATTTACAAACATTATGATCATAGCTCAGTTAAAGTTATTCCTATATATACTCAGGCCATGGTGTGTGTTTTTTTGTTATAAAGTGGTATGAGAAGAATCCAAATGAATCATAACCCGCAGCGAGACAGATTGTTCTCAACTGTCACACACGCTCCTCATTTAAAAATGATTTCCACACAATCAGAAGCACATGGGACATAATCATTAATTTAAAGTGCCAGAAGGAGGAAGGGACATATTTAATGGTTACTCAATGCTTTTGTTTATGAAACAAACTTCATCACAAACTTTTATAGACTATCTGTCTGTCAAACCCTAAACGTTGTAAACAGAGCAAATGTGTCTAAAAATCAGTACAACTTAACTGACCATCCATGAAATTGTTTTAAAAATGTTTTTAAAGGTATACAGTGTTTACAATTACATTGTTTACAAACAATGGAGTAAAACAAGCCTATATTCTAGGTTCTTATGGTGAAAAATGTTCATATAATAATAATAATAATATATGCCATTTAGCTGACGCTTTTATCCAAAGCAACTTACATTGCAGTGAGTGCATACATTTTTCAAACTGTTGCACTCAGCCTGTGAGGATTTTATACCAGTAAGTTATATTCTTCAAGAATCAAATGCTGTATACTGTATCATTAATTTAGAATTCCAAAAATGTATGTACCAATCCCAGACTGCCCCATTTAATATCAATACCTTTCAGTTCCAAATTGGCTTCAAAATAATACAGGTGTGTGTGTGTGTGTGGGTGTGTGTGTGTGTGTGTGTGTGTGTGTGTGTGTGTGTGTGTGTGTGTGTGTGTGTGTGTGTGTGTGTGTGTGTGTGTGTGTGTGTGTGTGTGTGTGTGTGGGTGTGTGTGTGTGTGTGCGTGTGTGCGTGTGTGCGTGTGTGCGTGTATGTGTGTATTGGACACGAACACATGATCTTACAATACAAGATATCTGCCAAGATCATCAACAACATTCACCATTCAACTGTATTCCTGTTAAGACAGTGTTGCAAATCTGAGTTTATGGTTAAAATTTATTTAGGTACTCTATGCAGAGCAGTTAAAATATAAAATAGATAAAAGACATATAAAGACATACAAAGTCATATAATGGACAACCAGTCTTCCAGCACATCTCAGGTGTGTGTGTGAGATTTCACATCCGTACTCTGCTCCTGCTAACCCCCACTGATCTCTGTATGTACAACTCTCTGTATGTAGTACATAGCCTTACTCTGTAGCACTCAGCACCAGCTCATTTGGGTGACCACCCCTGAATGGTCTATACTGTTATGTCCATGTCAGCTGGAACTGTTTTGACATGATAAGTTAACTAGGGTTCTAACCATCTTTAGCTTTCCTACGTTTTTTAATGTGCAGTTGGCTTTTGGTGATGCCCCCCTGCACGACTCAATTATTAAAGGTATTAAGGGTATTACCGTATTAAAGGTAATTGTTAATGGCTTTAAGAATGTCTTCAAAAAGGTCGACCTGACCGTAAAGTCAACAAATAAACCTTTAGAGATAGATGCAAGTGCGGGAATAATTTGTTTTATCGTTGTTGATTAACTGTGCACCAAGTAGCTCCACAAACAAGCTGAGAGATGATGTGATGGAGTAAGTGTGTTCACTTTTAGAACGACCCTGAGAATGTGCCAGACCCAATGAGGCAGAACTGGAATTCCTCCGTCTGCAATTACTGAACAACAGGGTGCAGGAAAGGTATTTGGGCTGGAAGAGAGGAAGAAGGGGAGGTGAAAGAGAGGGAAGGGTGAGGAGGTGTGAAATCATACCCCTGAACCTCAACCCACACAGTCATGACTTCCCTCAAATAACTGTGTGTGTGTGTGTGTGTGTGTGTGTGTGTGTGTGTGTGTGTGTGTGTGTGTGTGTGTGTGTGTGTGTGTGTGTGTGTGTGTGTGTGTGTGTGTGTGTGTGTGTGTGTGTGTGTGGGAAGAGGGGGAAGATATTTTGGAAAACAGCACTACTCTATAATTTATTGGATCTTCATAGAAAGCATAGCAACCATGTTTTGTTTTTTTCTCTGTTTACTTTATTCTAAAAGAAACAGACAGGAGTATACTTTAAATGAGATGATACATAATAATAGTGAATATTAGATAAAGAAAATGCATGGTAAATAAATGTAGGCAACAGAAAGACATTTGAACTGATTACACTCAGCAAACTGGCCATTACTAGAGGACAGGACCTGTACAGGAGACAGTGCTTTCAGCACACAAAGGTACAGTACATCCTTCAGAGTCAATAACAAAACACTTCTTCCATCCACACAAAATCATAAAATCATACTGACACTTAACTAAACAGAATGCTGCGGTATATCCTCAATCCGGGCTACTACGAAGCAGGCACACAGCTTTTAGAAAGTGTGGCATTATCATTTTGGGAGATTTAGAAATCTGTTTTCTAAGTGGTACACTATACAGTAGCTATACACCTACATCCAGATATCAAACTAAATGCAATGGTTTGTCTAAATAGTACATTTAATGCCAGAGAAAAACAACAACAATATACATTTGATAAAGGGGAGCTGTATACAAAATGCCCATCACCCATAAAGAATGTGGCATGGTAGGATCCGTGTATAACAGTCAAAAACATACATGGACACACACACACACATACACACGCGCGTGCGCGTGTTATAAGGCACTGTAGTAGAACATAATACTGTATGTAGTAGGAAGACTGGAGTACACACTTGGGGCACTTACACATTCTATAAACACACCCTGAAAGACTGTCCCCGAGAGAAACAAAGACAAGACAAAAGTACAGATGTCACTTTCACTCTCTATTATCTTTTCAATAATAGATGTTGTTTGGGTTCAGTAATATGCATCATGGTTGACACTGCCCCGATCAGGAACTTTGTGCAACAGCGTTTAGGGGCTGTTGAATATATGGATATAGTGTACATTTAACACATGGGTTTAACACAAGTTATTTATCTTTATGAATTATTAATAATAGTTATCATCCAATTACAGTTGGTCTGCATATGTAACACGCTCTGTATGTGTTTATTCAGAGTTTGGATTCATAGAGAGTGTCTTTCTTGTAGAGTGTCTTGTCTTTTTGTGTTTTCTCAGAGAGAGTGTCTTGTCTGTTGCCAAAATCTAAAACATCGAAAGGCCAGAGGACTCTCCCACACTACAAGTACTGCTCCCTTTTCTCTGGTGGGGTACTTTTAACATTTGGTCTGCAATTTAAAAGGAAAAAACATGTTTCAGTAAATATACAGTTGTATTCTCAGAGAACAAAAACCAAGAGGCACATTTCTACAAAACCCAGAAATCATAGGATATCAGTAAAGCAGAAATCAACACAAAATAATTACACAAATTTTACCCAAACAGTTAACGTTCAGTAAATAAAAGATAAAACGACATGATGGGGTTTCTAGTAGAGGGTTCACAGGCTGTAGAGTGAAGCCCCCTTCTAACCTTAAAAGGAGGGTCTAAGATTACCGGTAACCACCCTTCTCCTTTAAGAGTCCATATTTACAAACAGGCTCAGGGGGTAGAGGGTATGGAAGGTGGCAAGCTCTTAAAGGGGTGGCAGTCATTTGTTGACCCATTCTTTAATATGAGAGACTTATAAGGTTCAGATATATTTAGGAGGGGGAGGGGAGGAGAGAAGGAAGGACATATGCTATAGCGTAGAGAGAGACGAGGGTCCAAATTTTGAATCTAGGAAGGAGCAGGGAAAGGGGAGACAGTGAGCGGAGCTCGGACAGTCCTCGAAAAAAGGCGGGGGGTGGGTCAGTCAGGGAAACTAGTCTCACTCAACAACTCTGCCCTGAATTAGAGGAGAGAAGAAGACAGGCAGAGAAGAACAGAATTAGCAGAGAGAAGGGGAGAGAGAGACACATCAAGACCTCACTGATTCTCACAGCAGCCATGTTAGTGAGTGAACAAGTGCTTGATGGAGGAGGAAAGTACAGGGGATTGAGTCGTTGATGCTACATGCTTGGTTGGTTGTTGAGGGAAGATGATGCATACAACATGCTAAAGCAGTGTTAGTGAATGAGCGATTGATGCTATGTGCTAGCAGGCTCAGTGGTTAGCAACTGAGTGAAGAGAGTTGATTTTAAGCAAGATAGCGGTAGACAGTTAATTGAAGTTCATGAATCACAGCACAGATGTTTGTTTTGTGTTCACTGACATGGAGATGGTATGACTGATTTTAATGGGTGTTTTTAGTTAATTTGGAGGTTTTTTTCATGTAATGTATATGGATGCATAGAACGTTTCCCATTTAGGACCATGTTCAGTACTCATGGTTAGAATTAGATGCATTTTATGATAACAATAGCAATAGAAATACTGTCAATAAAATAGCTAGAAACATGTACAGTATTTCACATCTGATAGCTTATATGTTTGAGTTTTGTCTTTGGAGTAGGCTTTTAGGTACTTTAGTCACGTTTGTCGTTAGGTAATGACTCTTAAAGCACATCTGCTGTTGACAGCCTGGTAATGGTCGACTCCCTCTAATTAGCAGAACTACAGAAGGTCCTTCAGACCTATACACCCCCACTCTGAGTACAATGGAATACTCCACACACAAAGGCTTTACCAAGAAGAGGGGCCAGACCACCAGAAAATGGGGTGCAAGGAGTGATTCTTAGAAAAGTGAATGGCCTTGTTATCAAGAAGAATGACGAACCTGTCCTTTCACTAAACACAAATGAATGTACTGTATGACAAAGGGCTAGACTCAAGAGCAGGGGATGTTAGATTTAAGGAATTGTGATTTGAGGTGGGGGTTCTGGACCTAGAGCGCCTTGGCTCCACAGTGCTCCCACTAAGAGTGGTCAAATAGTCATTACTTGCATCAAAACAGTTTTGCATTATAGTTTAAAAATAAACAACTGTGTTTCGTTTAGCTTATGGGGCTAGATGGATGAACAGAACTTTGTAGAATAGATGAGGTGAATATGAAATGGAAACCTGTCCATTTAGTATTTGTAAATATGTTTTTTATGGGAAGTCGGCCAGTGAAGTCCTTGGCTAACAGTCTGAGGCGTAAACTAAGCCTATGAGCATTGAGGAGACTTGAGTAGATGCATTAGATGATGATGCATTGTATGGAGTACAATGACAAGGCATGCCACGATGGTCATCTCTCCCTCTCTTGTTAAAACTAAATGACGACAAGATCATCAACACACATACGCTGCCATACAACTACAAGCGTGACAGAAACGTCAAAGTGAAACATTTCACCTTCCACTCCTCAGTTCAGTTATGTTGTGCATTCTTTGTGTGCTATACATCATCGAATGACTGTCGCATGAAAAAATGGCATTTTAACACGCCTATTTTTGTGATTTATTAACACAAGGCATACAAACTGAAAGAAGTTCAGAAACCAGAAGTTCTTATAGTAAATTCTTATAGAATTTCAGCATGTCATTTTTCCCCTTAATGTAGCTAACTGAACTGTCTCTAGGGTTGTGGTTTTGATATGAACATGGTACACGCCAAGCCCTTTCCCCCCAACGGTAGCAGCGGAGCACCTGTTTCTAGTGTGGGTGTGGTCATGACTTACACTCCTATGTGCCCCCTATGGAGTGGCAAGGGGCCATCCCACACTGAACACAACTGCACCAGTGGCGTGTGAAAGGCCGGTTAATCCAGCACTGTGTCTCTATTAAAGATACAGCTCTCCCTAGCCAGAGATGCAGAGGGAACACACACATACAGCTCCAACCAGGACAAAAATCCCCCAAATCCCCAAATGAGACTTTGTCTTTTTCATTTTGTTTTCCAGTTTTTATCTGTTTTTATGGATTGGTCAGCAGTTGTTGTTTATGTTGTTGTCTGTAGGCTATTTCTGACCACAC
>NC_139658.1:16846795-16849295 GCF_951799395.1 Argentina silus | reverse complement strand
GCCAAAGATGGCCATGGCAACCAACAACCGACTATGATGCTCTAGCATGACATTATTCCATGGCAGCCATGTGACTGACCAATTAGAATCCACCAAATAGCTGACCTCTAAGAAGTAGACCTAACTAAATTCATCATGGAAAGAGATGGATGTGCTGGTGTGGTATTTGACACACTCCACTCCCTGATCGACCACAGTACAGTATGTTCATTCATTCACTGGAGTCCAGAGGACAGAGGGCCTGGGTAGGTCGTTACTCCTACTATCTGAAATAAACTACGGACAAGAGCTGTTCCTTCAGCACCACTGTCCAGATTCTATCCAGACTCAAGAAACCAGCCTAAGAATCCTCATAGCACAGCTTCTAACTTCAGAGGGCATTGGCAGACTTCTTGTCCAACAAAGCAAAAAAAAATCACCATGACTTCATAACAACAATCCAGAAACATGACTTTGGACATGTTCAGTAAACCTGCATAAACCAGTCAACCTTCCACTATAGTAGTTGGCAGCCTTGGTCCAGTGACATACAGTCTGGTGAACAATTACACCTCATCACATGTTGCTCATGCTGTGTAGCGAGGGAGAAGAGTACACTCAGGCATCTGAGAGAGAACAGAGTGTTAATGATGGGCCGTGCACCTGCAGGAACCCACCGACACCACGGGAAGGGAGGTCGAGCTAAAATTAAACCTTGACCGGACTATTTGAGTCATAGGACCATAAATCAACAGTCGATTTTAATAAGAAAATATCTGGCGCACAATTTCTGACCACTGTTAGCACTCTCTCATTCAGTCTCTCCACACAAACACACACACACACACACACACACACACACACACACACACACAACACACACACACAGGGTGTGTTAGGGCCTGAGTGGAACAATGCGTGTGTGTGGGGAAGACAGAGCGCATTCTGAGAATATCTCTGGTGTTTGGCTCAACACTAGGCTTTTCTTCTCCTAACAACCTCTATTCATTAGTCAGGACAATACGCTGTTCTTATTACTGAGATGAGCCAAAGGAGACGCCAGATCCAGCTCACCCCTCGCAGAGAAAGCCACAGAAAATGTTTTGATATAATGAATTGCACAGCGGCCAAACGTTTGCAAAATGATGGGTTTGTTGTTTCGGGGTGGCGCGCGTCACTAAGATTAACATGGTCATCAGTGTGTATTAACCAACCACAAAGAAAAACAGAAAAATTCAAAGCACAAATTACATTTGCCCAAGTTCACCCCGTGGTCTTTCATTCGAAAACATAATAAGATAATTTCACTAGACAATAGGCGGGCGGATTCATGTAATCTGTATGTAATTAATTAGGAGTCAGTAGGTCCCACTAAACAGATTGGAGATGACAGCAGCCTCATATTCAGAGCTAATTTATGTCTGAACCCCACATTCCTCTGTCTCTGTTTCTCTTTCTCTTTCTCTTTCTCTCTCTCTAAATCTCTCTCTCTCTCTCTCTCTCTCTCTCTCTCTCTCTCTCTCTCTCTCTCTCTCTCTCTCTCTCTCTCTCTCTCTCTCTCTCTCTCTCTCTCTCTCTGTCTTTGTCTCTGTCTCTCTCTCTCTCTCAGTGCCTCACTCATAAAGTTATGTTGTTTGTGAGTGTGAAGGAATTCAATTAAAGATGACAACAGCAGCATTTTGAATCTGATAGATTTATGTCTCTGGGTCTAATGCCTCTCTCTCTCTCTCTCTGTCTGATGTAGATTAATGGGGTTGTTTTGTCAGTTGAGTATGCGTTCAGCTGCTGATTCATACAGTATACAAATTAG
This sequence comes from Argentina silus, assembly GCF_951799395.1. Taxonomy (NCBI): domain Eukaryota; kingdom Metazoa; phylum Chordata; class Actinopteri; order Argentiniformes; family Argentinidae; genus Argentina; species Argentina silus. The sequence goes on along the minus strand of NC_139658.1, from coordinate 16,847,506 downwards.
AAAAATACCAACTCAGAAGTTTTAGTATAACTCATAAGAGTTTTGTAGCTCCTGTTGGTTTTCTGTGAGAGGGACCCATTCAAATCATATGCCCCCCCCTCTCAAAAACATGATATCTTAAAATACTAAAGTGTGAATGTCTACTAACCATCTCCACAAAAACACATTACTATCCACACAGACCCACCTGAGAGGGCACTCAGTAGTAACATGAGATCATTTAAAAAGTGTAGCCAAAGAGAGAGGTGGAACATTTTGAAGACATGGGGATAAAAAGGGTGAAAGTCAGAACAGCGTTAGAGAGTGAGGAAGAGAGACTAAGAGAGACTAAGAGAGAGAGAGAGAAAGAGAGAAAGATAGAGAGAGAGAGAGAGAGAGAGAGAGAGAGAGAGAGAAACGATCTGTGCAATGATGTTGAGAGAGTGGGAGAGAGACAGAAAAAAGAAAAAAAGAGGGAGAGATAGAGCGAGAGCGCAGATCAATGGAAAGAGAGGAAGAGAGGTGAAGAGATAAGAGGTTGATGTGTACTCTACTCACCGTCCAGTGAGAGCATGGAGTCAAACACTTTGCATTGCACCTGTCCTGTACTCTGAGAGGCACAACTCATCCACAGCCCCTCGTACAGACCCACGGCTGTGATGATGGCGTCGCCTGCGTACGACGACTGCTTCCACTGTGGCAGGGCTGTGGTTGAAATTATGCCTATCCAAC
>NC_139658.1:16515133-16844095 GCF_951799395.1 Argentina silus | reverse complement strand
CCTTGTGCCTGGAATAATGCACACATTTTGTTAATTACATGGCAATAAGGTAATAAGTTAATAACGTAATAAGGCAATAAGGTTTTGGAAAGATGATGTGGACCAATCAAATTAGTGGCAAGACTGGAAAGTCCCTTAAAATTAGGATATAAAGGGCTCAGAACTATAAGGTCAAAAAAGTCTGTTTCGGAGTCTGTCATTGGAGGCTGCATTCTGGGTCCTGATCATGACAGAACCTGACCTTCATCTCTGCATGAGACTTAATTGCTATGGCTTTTTAGCTGTGATTTTTATACAGAGTTTTAAGGTTAAATAAATAGAAGGAATCTTGAGGAGTTACCTTAGTCATAGTGTTACGTAGAATAATGTTGATCTACCTGATCTACCAACTTTCTGTTATTAAAGCTGTGCTTCTGATTTTAATTGTGTTATAAAATAGCATTGTGCTTGGGCCTAAAAAGACGTTGGAGAATTGGAGGCATTGAACATATTATGACTATCATATGCTTATGTCCATGCACCAACCTCACCAAGTCAATTTCCTGTATGTGAAAATATACTTGGCCAAATAAAAGAATTCTGATTCTGATTCTGATTCTGATTATGTGATATTATAACAATAACTGGAACTACTCTGCTTGTTTGGGATTTTGAATACTTTGAAACTTTATTATCTTGAACCCTAATCTAAAGTCATACAAGTCAGGTATAAAGGGACCTACGCCTGAAATAGGTGTACTAATATCATTGGTAGAAAGAAGGTCAGGAATAGATATTCATCATGGAAGCCTGATTACACCTATTAAAACAGGTACGCAGGTGAGGTAGCCAGGATACCTGATCAAGTACAACCATTGTCCAAGCCAATAAGAGTAAGATAAGACATAATAACTCTTAGGATGCGTCCTGCTCTTGAAAGAGTGGGCTTGTAGCTTCGACAACACACACACGCGCACACACACACACACACACACACACACACACACACACACACACACACACATTCTCCTCCCTGCTCCCTTTGCCAAGTGTTTACATTTGAGTGGAGCTCACTGACCCGTGCAGCTTCGATGGACTAAGATGGACAAACACCTCCACCCACTCTCTCTTGCCTCCTCCTTTCTCCTTAAGATCATCCCCCTCTTCCCCTTGCTACTCTCCTCTTTTGTCTTTCATTTTTCCTCTCTTCTCTTTTTTCTCTCCCCCTCTGATCTCCCTCTCATCTCCTATCCCCTCTCTGTCCCTCTATCTCACCTCACCCTCCCTCCTCTACTCCTCTCCACTCCCCCTTCCTCCCTCCCTTCTTCTCCCTTTTCCCTGACCAAAGAACATAAGACTATCACAACATACAACCTGAACATGTGACCTACTACTGTACAACGCATGTCTTTTGTATCCCCATATATGGATGAGGCTCATCAGGAGACCTTTTGGTCCAATTTAGGCTTGGAGGGAACCTGACCAGGCAGGGACTGTGAGTATTCATTTGGTGTATGACCCAACAGAAAATGAGTGGTGTTTGATTGAGAAAAGGTGATCATGTGTGACATTTTGGACCATGTGACTATATTCTCTTCATCTCATCGACCTGTTGAGCAACATACAGCACTATCCTCTCCACCATTCTCTCCTATCCTTCTCAATCGCCTCACCTCTCTCCATCCTCCCCCTCCACCACCCCATCTCTATCTCTACCATTTCTCAACCTCCCCCCCCCCCCCATTCCCTTTACCCTTTGCCTCCTCTCTTCCCTCTCTCTACCCCTCTTTCTTTCCCCTCTGCTCTCTCTACCTCTGTACCCTGGCGTTAAATTACCCCCAACCACCCTCCCCCCTCCATACCCCGGACCTTCCCAGGTGGCCATGGTAACCACCAGTTGAGTTCAGGTTCACGGTTGTGTGTAATTAGCTGCTTGACGTTGAGGGGAGTTGTGGTCAGATGACAGAGGTCAGCTGTGGGGGGGGGGGGGGGTATAGAGAGATGTAGTAATGTAGGGATGAATGAGGAGAGAAGATGAAAGAGGGAGATTGGGTTGGCAAGAGTTGGGGTGCAGGTTCAAAAGAGCTTAAGAGGGGCTTTTGAATTTTGATTCTTAACAACACATTGCTATTGGGTGACACACACACGAGTTAGAGAGTCAGAGTTAATCTTAGCGCCGCATCCCGCTGTGTCCAGCCCAGTCCTACCACACACACCACATACACACACACACACACACACACACACACACACAAACACACACACACACACACACACATTGAGGCAGTTTCTCAGGCTTCCTTTCTCTGCAGGTTGTTTTCTCAAACAGGAAACCAGCAAATTAATCCACTGTCACACACACACACACACACACACACACACACACATTTAACACAACACTTCCCTATCAGATTAGTTTGCCGTTGTCATGGTTACTGGGAGGTGCGTGTGTGTACATGTAAACATTATAGGGATGGAATTATGTAACATAATTGTGTGCAGACCAAGCTCGTCTGATTGGCTGTTCTGCTCCTGTGGGCAGGTCATGGTGTGATGGATTAGCTGAACTAACAGTTAGAGCTAAGTCATAGTGGCAACTCTGTGGGAAAGACCCAGATTTCCTTACATGCTTATTTTACATATTGTTATAGCCGTTGACCCATGGCCTAAGTGCTTCTCTTCTGATGGTATATAGAATCACAGTCTTCATTATGTTAATGTATGCAGGGTTTGTTGCATGCTATTGGCCAGACGTCATCTCCTGAGTTCACTAAATGCTCATGACAAAACCACATTTGTGTCTTGCTTTCATCTTGTGTCATTGTATTACAGTGTTATTGTATACAGTGGAGGAGCACCCATTTGAATGAAATCTAATTGAGTCCAGAGATGAATAATGCATAGCTCTGCCCTGACAAGGGCTCTCCCAGCAGAGGAGTGGAGTGGTCAAGTAGCACTGAAGAGACTGTTGGCTTTGCACATTCAGGAGTTGAACATTGTTTCCCTTTGCAATTGTGGAGAGCTCCATCAAGTGCTGTGAGATAAATCAGGAGATAAACCGGGTCTGGACCTCTCAGTGAAAAACAAATCTACAGTTGGAGGCTGGAGTTGTTAGTGTCGTTTTTGTTGTCATGTCCTCACTGTCTTGGTAATGTGTGTCGTTCTGTGCTTTTAGGGCTGTCTGAACAAGTGGACTTTAGGTTTATAACGATGCTGTACTCTATAGAAGTTACTGCATGTTACAGTAAATCATCGCAGGCAGTTGTTTAGCAGTTGGAAATTCCCATGTTACATATTCATATACATTAGGACGCAGAGAGGCACAACCATAGGCATAGAAGCCATTTTCTAAAGCCACAATGTTCTGTCAACTCTTCATCCTACCATTGACTAAACTCTCCTTTGCTGATCTCCCTATCACACCTACCTTCAACTGGCTCACCATTCAAATGGCTGGGCATGGTGCCTGTAAGTGAACATTATTGGAAGTGTGGATGGATTCCTTTGCTTTTTCCATCCCTCTCTCCCTTTGTCCATCCCTCTCTCCCTTTGCCCACCCCTCACCCCGACCATCTCTCCCCCTTTCCCTCTCTACGTGTCTCTCTGTCATCCTCTCCCCACTCCACAACAGAGAAGGCATGGTTGGGTAGGTTCTCTCCCTTCCTTTTCCATCCATCTCTCCCTCTCTCCATCCCTCTGTCCCCACCTCTCACCCCTCTCTCCCTCGCCTCAGATTTTCCAGACCCCCCCTCCAGCACTAAGCTGAGCTTAGGAGTCAGCTGAGCTGATCAAAGACCAGAGTCATGCAATGGCTAACGAGAGACGAGAGTTCCTAACGACACAGGACCTCCCAGGGGGGCGCCACAGTCCTAGAGCTAGATCTACCAGAATGGATATTACAGTAGCCTTAAGCTCTATTGTTGATTTCAGGGACACGGAGCTTGTGATTGATCCCATGGAATGTTATGGGAAGACACATTTCCATTGGACCATTGATCAGCACTGGAACTGGAACTGGAACTTCCATAGGATTTTGTCACAGTCGACATAACAGGATCGCACGACAGATTTAGCCGTTGTGGCACGGATAGAACACTGAGAAAAGGCACATGGCTCAGAACTTTGATGTGATAAGAAGGATTTAATTGAATATTCCAAATGGTGCATCCAACATGGCCGTTTATTATTATATAATATGGTTATTTTGTATGGGAACACCTGTTCTAGTTATCTTGAGTCTATGGCTGGAGCTGCCCCACTCCACTGTGCTGGCCCCTGATGTGGGAAAGGCCCCAATCCTGTTCCCACCACTCTCCTCCCTCTTCTCCCCATCTCCCCCCTTCCCCCCATCTCTTCCTTATCCTGTTCTCATAAACCCACCGTATTCTCGTTCCCACCACTCTCTTCCTTTCCTTTCCTTTCCTCATCCCCTCCTCATGTCCTCCCTCTCTTCCTTCTTTTACTCTCTTCTTTTACTCACCCCTTTCCAGTTCCAACCACACCACACAACTACCCTGATAACAGCCCAATTACCTTCATCAGACACCCCCTTCTCCTCCTCTCTGTCTTCCTCTACCTTCTCCTACCCTCTCATACATCTCATTCCTTCTTACTTTCCCACCTCCCCATCGCCTTCTCCTGCCTTCCCTACCTCTCCTCTCTTCCCCACCCCATATAGCCATCCATCCATCCATCCATCCATCCATCCTTGTCTTTCATTGTCCTTTAAAACCTCCACTTCATCCCTCTTGTTTTTCCTCAACACTGCTCCACTCTCCTCTTCTCTACATCCGTCTATCTCCATTGCTATCTCCAAAAAAAACGTGAATCCAATGTTTTCTTATACCAAAAGTGATCCCTGCACCCTCAACCAGACCACGAGACCCCTCTGTTCTCTCCATTTTGTTCCACTCCTCCCTCACTCCCTCACTCCTCCTCCCCCCACCCCACTCCCCTCCTAATCCTGTGTCATCCAGACCATGGGACTTCATTGCCCTTGCTTATCCATTTCCCAGTAACTTTGTGGGGGTGGGGGGGTAGGGGGGGGGAGAAGGGAGAAGAGGGACCCTCTTATAGGGAGCAGAGAGGAGAGGGGGGGAGAAGAAGGGAGAAGTGGGGCCCTTTCATGGGGAGCAGAGAGGAGAGGAGCGAGGAGAAGGGAGAAGAGGGGCCCTCTTATGGGGTGCAGAGAGGAGAGGAGAGGTCCTTTCATAGTGGGGCTGAGGTGCATTTGTTTGGAGCCGGATGAAGCTATTGTACCCTAGAGGTCATCCAGAACCCCAGGTTGCCCCTTTTAACCTGGCTCTTGTAAAAGCCTCTCTAGTGTGGAGTGGGGCTCTTCAGATCGCCCCTTCTCTCTGCCCCCCCCTCCACCTTTGGAAAGCCTCTCTCTGTGGAGTGGGTCCACCTGGCACAACGAGGATCAGGGGGGAACAGAGTGGGAAGGAGCTTGGGGGAGGGGGTTTACAGAGGGGTGGGGATGGACTTGGAGGTTAGTGGATAGGTCAAATGAAATCAGATAGGAACAACCACTTCGTATGACGTTTTTTTTTAAATTATTATTTATTACGTTTATTTTTCAAATAATAGAAAATAGTCTGCCATCATCAAGGAGTGGTCAGCCCATCCCTCTGAAGTGGAGCCTTGAATCCACAGGACTGTGTGTACACGTGTGTGTGTGTGTGTGTGTGTGTGTGTGTGTGTGTGTGTGTGTTTGTCTGACTGAGGCTAGCCCAACGTTAGCCCAACATCAACACACAGGGAGTAGAGGTGGAGGAGCAGAGGCCTGAGGGTGAACAGCTGAGGGTGAGAATGGAGAGATTAGAAAGGGAATGTAGGTTCTAATCCACTGTTATACAGCAGCCCTCTGAGGCTCCACTCAGCCAGAGAGCAAAGAAAAGACAGGCATTCCTCTGCCCTCACCGCAGAGAACACAGACCAGGGGCTACAGACGCCATTCTCCAGCCATCTGGCCTTAACCAAACACTGGTCCGCCTTCACCCCTCACTCTGACCCTCACCCTTCTCCGAGACCTCCATTCCTCACCCACTCTGCACTCACTTACTCACTCATTCCCCCACTCACTCATTCCCTCACTCACTCATTCCCCCACTGTAACGTCTCGCCCTGTTCCTTAGTTTATGTTTGTCTTTGTTTCATGTTATTAATTTATTGTTTCCTGTTCTATTTTGTTTTTCTCACCTTGTCTCTCATTTCAGACACTTCACGCCCCTGTGCGTTTCCCGCCTGTGTGACGTCTAGCCCGCCCTGATTGGTGTCACCTGTCCCTCATCATCCTTCCCTCTCCTGTGTGTTTAATCTGTGTGTTCCCCTGTCTCTGTGCCAGTTTGTCTTTGTCCTTTGTGCCAAATGTACCAGCGATCTATCCTTGTGTTATTTGTCTTCCCGGTTTTTTGAACTCCCCCACACACTCACTCACTCCCTCACTCCCTCACTCACCCATTCCCTCACACACTCACTCACTCACTCACTCCCTCACTCACTCATTCCCTCACTCCCTCACTCACTCACTCCCTCACTCACTCATTCCCTCACTCACTCATTCCCTCACACACTCACTCACTCCATCACTCCCTCATTCATCGTCTCCTCTCCAACCTCGTCGTGACCCCAGAGAGCAGGCAAGGTCTGTAGATCCAACACAAATGCAGGGTGAGAAAAACAGCACTGCACTCACAGGTGGAGGCTTGACTGAAACACTAACAGCAGCCCTTAGAAAAAGTTGCAAATTCATAACTCATGATTTTAAGTGTTTGCAAGTGTAGAAAATACCTCCAGAAAATGTCCATTAGTGCTTTCAATCACCATGCCGACAGCCAACCTTCCAGCTATGACTGTGTTCTCACGGAAACCCAACTTTCAATAAAATACAGACCATTGAGTGTTTGCATACCATGAAATATCATTGCATATAAATATCATGACACTTGACGATCATCTCAATGTTATTTTCTACACAACCAAACAAACTGTAAAGATTTCAGCCCATCAGTCACTCATTCATAGCAGTGTTAACCTGTTAAAACTGTTCATACATAGCACTGTGTGTAGATAGTCTGCAGACCCTTTCTCACACACTCCTTGTGTTTTTATTGGGCGTTATTCCAAAAATGTGTCATGTAGATGCTGACTCAAAGAAGAGAGCGAGGCAGATATAGAGAGAAGTTGTGGTTGTCTAACATTCTTGCTGGTGGGTGAATGTTTGAATACACTGCCCCCCCCCCCCCCCACCCCCTCCTGTCCTGTCCTGTCCTCTCCTCTCCTTTCATCTTCCTGCCTCTCCTTGCCCCTCCCCTTCCCTCTCTCCTTTTACTCTCCACCATTTTCTTCCCATCTGTCTCTCTGTAGCTCGGTGGCTGTGGGCCAGGCATCCCCCAGCCATCACCATAACAACCAGCAGTGACATCTTCATTTGACAGAACTTCATTTGGCCCTGTTCTTCCCAACAGCCTATAGGCCTGGTGAAGGAGGGTGATTCCAGGAAAGAGCAGTAGTAAATCAGACAGGCACTTAACCTCCCCAAAACACCCTCACACAGTGCACTTGTTCCCCTGAGTGCACTCAACACCACAGTACACATTTGAGGGAGCAAATAGTTACACAGTGGCTGATTTTGGTTATTCTGTTTTCCGTCTTTACAGTACAACCTTACTCCAGCCACAACCCCAGCCCACCGTACTGGACCCATCCCCAGTGTATAGCCTCGCCCCAGCCCCAGCCCACCGTACTGGACCCATCCCCAGTGTATAGCCTCGCCCCAGCCCCAGCCCACTGTACTGGACCCATCCCCAGTGTATAGCCTCGCCCCAGCTCCTGCCCCAGCCCAGCATAACACCTAATCCTCCAAAGTGGTTCCATCCCCAGTATACAGCCTAGCCCCAGCCCCAGCCTACTATACTGGTCCCATCCCCAGTATAAAGCCTACCCAGCCCCAGCCTCAGCCCCAGTATAAAGCTTAGTCCTAGCCCCAGCCCCAGCCCACCATAACCCCCAGCCCTCCATACTGGTCCCATCCCCAGGCTGGCACGGCGGTGATCCCAGTCTTAGAGAGAATAGGGAGACAGTTCATGGCAGAGCTGAAGTCATTGGCCAGGCATCCGTCAGAACCAGCACCCAACAATGAGCTTCTCTGTCCCACTAACACAAGGTTGGTTTTAGACAAGAAGCTCGACAGCGTAAGTATGGACATGGAACAGAACTGTACTGACTGTAATATCCATGACTTTAACTGCTTACAGTCTCCAGAGCCTGCACGAAGCTATGCTTCGTGTTCCTGCTCAGCACTGCACTAGTAATGTGGTATGTTAACAGCTCTGAGGTATTTTTGGAGATAAATAAGAACAGTCAAGGTCAATATCATTTACTTCTATTTAATGTCCCCCACATCCCTGAACTTGAGAGTTCACGTTCCAATGCTGTTATTGCCCATAATGTATATGGCAACAATTGCAATCTTTGGCGTCCGTCATACAAACTCAGTAAGTCACAAATGCAATTTACATAACATTGCTTTGAGCCTGTGGTCTGACAAAACTCTATGGCATTTTGTATGGCTGATATTAAAAACGTTGAATAATAAAGAGGCCGGTGCTACCCACACTTGGGGCTAGCTTTGAGCTATAAAACCCTTTTCAAGAAAGTTGAAGGACTGGCCTTGGCAAAGGCCTTGCAGCCAAGACATCAACACTGAAAAGTCTCCTTTCAATCCCCTTGTGTCTGCCAGTGGAGCAGTCCCAGGGAGGCCATGTCAGTCCTTGTTAGCCTGCTGTTTTATTTTCCACTTTTCCGAGTTGGAGAGTCAGAGTTAACCTTAGCGCCGCATCCCACTGTGCCCGGCCCAGTCCTACCACACACACACACACGCACGCACGCACATATACACACACACACACACGCGCACACACACACACACACACACACCCACACACACACACACACACACACACACACACTCTCTCGCTCTCTCTCTCTCTCTCTCTCTCTCTCTCACACGCACACACACACACACAAACACAGTTATAGTTAATCTCAGCGCCGCATCCCGCTGTGTCCAGCCCGATCCTTCCACCGCCATCTCCATGCCCATTTGGTCTCCATGGAAACCAGGAAAGAGTATTTTCAACTGTGGCCTTGTCCCAGAGCAAGTGGAATGCACTTCCAAACACAGACACACACACACACACACACACACACACACACACACACACACACACATACATACACACACACACACACACAAACAAACAAAAAAGCGGACATGCACACACACATAAAAGTAAGACAAGGTTGACTCTAACAAAGGGAAATGAACAGCTGTGCCTTGTTCAGTAGGTACATTTAGAAAATGTGAGTGTGTTAAATTGTGTGTGTGTGTGGGGGGGGGGGGGTATTCTGGGAACCCCGTACCAGCGTCTTATTGGTCCTCTGTGTCTACTGTACTCTACTGTATCCCTCTTTTTCACTTTCTACCCCTCTCCTCTCTCTCTCTCTCTGTCTCTCTCTCTCTCTCTCTCTCTCTCTCTATCTCTCTCCTCTACTCTCTCCCTCTCTGGAACAATGGCCAAACCTATACACCACAAACGCAGGGATAGACAAAGTGGCCTGTGTCCTTCTCTGCCTCAGAAACACACAACACAGAACACAAGGAAACACAAAGAAAGCACAGAGAGAAATACTGAGACAAAGGCACATGCACACGCACACGCGTGCATGAACGCACGCACACACACGCACGCACGCACACGCACGCACGCACGCACACACACACACACACAGAAGAGGCCTGTTCATGCCACCACCACCCAGGCCGTAGGAGGGTGCCAGTTCATATCCAACACAGCTGCCTCACATCCCGCAAACCCTTCAGATTACCCTTAACTAGCCTAGGGCACTACTTAAGAATAGATGAGTATGCTTAAGATAAGCATAAGAGTGTGCATCCCAAATGTGGTATCCATTTGATATTATGACTCACCAAGTAGACCCACCTCTAGCCTACACCCAGTGTTGGATCTCTGACTCAACAGTAAGTCCTGACCAACTGTTTTCGATACACAGAAGTAGATCAAAGTGGGTGTGTGTGTGTGTGTGTGTGTGTGTGTGTGTGTGTGTGTGTGTGTGTGTGTGTGTGTGTGAGGCTCCATGTCAGCTCCATCTGCAGTGTTTGCAGAGCTGAAGGAATGTTTCACTAAATGTTTGACGTAAAAGATACGCATGCAGAGGACACACACTTACACACACTGACACACACACACACACACAGACTGGTCTCTGCATGGTCATGGGCTTGTTATGCAGTGCGCCTTCTCTCCTGCACTCCTGAATAACTAGGATTTGTTCAGCCCTTGGAATTGGGTTGGGTGATGCCTTTACATGCGCTGCCTCTGTAGAGATGGCTGGGCTGTTTGTGTGTGTGTGTGTGTGTGTGTATGTGCGTGTGTGCATATAGATGGCTTGTCTGTGTAGACATGACTTCATTCACATGCTAAACCCACACAGACACAACAGCACAGATCCTAGCATTATAACAGCCACACCCACTGGCTCAGTGCTGGAGAAACCATACAGCGGGTAGAACAAACAGAGCTGAAATCCATATGATTTTCATACCCCTGATATGGTGGCACAATAGGATTTGCCAAATGTTGAGGTTCCAGCAATTTAACATTCAGAATGCACACCCAATACCGCCGCCACACCATCATGTAGCATCGCTTTGATTTGGGATATCCATTCTGCTAATTCTAAGTCTATAAGGAAACTCTGCAGATTACCTCAAACTTCCCAAGAGACCACCAGAATAATCAGCAGAGAATGGACTTGGTGGATGCTATCCATCCACATTAATGGGTAAGCAGTGTGACACAGAAACAAAAATCATTTATATCAGAGATCAGGAGGCAATAGAAGCATGACAAAAGAGCAATAATGGAATAATTGTGCTTATGAGAGGAGGAGGAGGTTGGTAAAAAGTGAACATATCTACACAGAGACAGTCTTTGGGTGGAGCAGTGTTTTGATATAAACAGGATCCTAAGAGAAGAGTCCCACAGGAAGACAGAACTGTGGATCAGCTGCCATGTTGGCAGACACACACACACACACACACACACACACACACACACACACACACACACACACACACACACACACAGACATACACACGCAGTGCATCAGCTTACTTGCCACATGTATAAATTATTGGTTCAGTGTAGAATTCATAATGCTTTAATTAATGCAATACATCTAAATGTGATTTACTGTACATCCTGAACCCTAGTTTATGGGTTCAATAAGAGAGCAGGGCCTTGTGATGAGAGTAAAGGAGGTGATGTAGTGATTCCACTCTGCCACCATGTGTTAGCTTGAGGGATTGCCATAAATCACAACACCCGAAAGAAACAGTGATTTAAAAACAGTGTTTTAATACATTGAATTGACATGAATTGAGGTTGGGTCTGCTCACTTTTCCATTGTGGAGTTATAATTCTTCTCAATACAGACAACAATAGACTGTTTAAAAACAGTATAAAACAGCACCTAGAAAGCTCCAAACCAGAGACAAAAGTAACACAATATAAAAACACTCATAGGTGGTTACTGTAGGCACTTTGTGACAAATGTATTTGTTAAAGGCACTAAACAAATGCAATTTGATTGATTGATTGATTGATTGATTGACCTCGGCAATACGTTTGCAGTCCCTGGTATCAAAGTATGGCTTTCATTTCAACACCTTATCATGGTTCCTTATCATCGATTAGAGGGCAATGAAAATTAAATTTAAAAAAACAACAACCTCACATATTCATCCATTCAGCACATCCACAGAGTAAACCTTTACAAAATATCCCAAAGTTAGAAAAATAGACACCACACACAACAGTAACAGTCACAGGTGCTGCTGATATCACAGCTCTTCTCTTTCTTTCTGTGAATCTGAAGCTGAGTTGGGATCAGTTTTAGGTTCCTTGGGTTCTTTTTTGACAGAGGCTTTCTCTGTCTCCTTTGTGGTCGGTGTCTGCTCCTTTTTGTCTGTCTTTTTGGGTTTCGTTTTGACAGCCTGTTTGCCAGTTGCTTTTGCTGCTGGTTTTGCTTTTGCAGCAGGTTTTGCTTTTGCAGCAGGTTTTGCTTTTGCTTTGTCCCCAACTTTGGCTGTTTTGTTAGCCGCAGCTTTAGCCTTTGATGCGTCTGTTGCTTTGGCTTTTGTTTTGCCCGTGTCCTTCGCCTTGGCTTTGACACTCTTGTTGTTTTTTTCAGGGGGCTGCTCGTCTGTGGGTATGCCAACTGTTTTATCCTCTGGTTTGTCAGCTGTTTTTTCAACCAGTGTGTCTGATGGTTCCTCAGGCTTCTCCTCTACTGTTTTGTTGTCTGGGTTGTCTGCCTGTTCTTGCACTGGTTTACCAGCCACATCCTGGTCTGTGGGTGTGGCCTGCCCTGGAAGTGTGGCTTGTTCTGGGGGTGTGGCCAGAGGCTCTGAGCTCTCTGATTGGGCAACTGTTTTTGTCTCTGACCCACTCTCTGTGGATGTGGTTCCCATGAACTCTGCATCCACAGGAGTGGAGAACATCTTCAACAGGTCCTGAGCTTGGATTCTCTCCTGGAGACACACACACAAACACACATACATAGATGAGAGGAGAGATAGATAGATAGATAGATAGATAGATAGATAGATAGATAGATAGATGGGTAAATCAATAGATATTGATTTGTCTTTACCTTCTCCTCGTGGATAGGGTCAAGGGTGAACCACAGGGCTACAGCACACCTCTGGCCCTTAGTGACTGCTTTAACACCATGGGGGTTCTCCTTCCCTGCCCCAAAGCCCACTACACGACCACACTGGGGACGCACCTCTGCCTGCGGGCAACAAAGCATCATAAGACTCATCTAAGCCTTCTGGAACATAGTGATTAATGCACTGTTTATAGTCATACATACAAGGGGTACACAGCAGAGCATGCAGGTCCTAAAAGGGTAAAACTCTGAGAAAGTTTTTTCACTTTAGACTTACTGTGACAGTTTTAGCGTCAAGCTCTGTGAAAATGAAATCTCCTCCCTCAAAGTCGTTATTCAGGTAGAGGATGGCACTGAAACATAACAGAAACAACAGAAGTGGTACATGATGGTACCAGTGACTAAATTGTTGCCTTTTTATAAAAAAATGGGGGGGGGGGGGGTTGGAGTGTGTTTGTGCAAGTGGTGTGTGTGTCTGTGTGTGTCTGTGTGTGTGTGTGTGTGTGTGTGTACCTGTAGTCCCTGTGTGTGTACGCAGGTGGTTCTTTGATGCACTCGTTGTTCTCAGAGACCAGTAGGCAGTTGTCTACATGAACTGAGTGGCTCAGGTCCTCACGGTCCTCCTGCTTTTCTACATAATCAGAGGAACAGAAAAACAACTGTAGTCTCTGATACTCTGTCAAACAGTTTTTAAATGTGATGTAAATTACCAGAATTTAATATCTAGATACAGCAATTATTGTGAAAATATCAGAGAATAAGACATGCAGGTCTCCTCAGACCACAGTTATGAATTCCCTTAGGGCTACAATAACTTTATAGAGTATACACTCTGATGTCAGGTACATTACTGAGCCCTGAGGGCCACCGTAGCTCCGTGACTCACCATCGATGGCAGAGCGGCATACTAAGTGGGAGTAGGAGAAGTAGAGAGGAGTATCCAGGCGGAAGTACGACTCCAGGATGCTGCGCACCTTCTCACTCATGTCGAAAAACAGGCGGGCACTCCGCAGCGGCACAGTCCCCTCCTGCCCCAGCTGTGCCAGATGACAAGAAGTCAGAAATGATCAGAGAACATTGGTCGGTCGGGAATATACTGTACTGCATTAAATAACCATAAAATAATGGGCCAGTAGATGGGGTGGATTTCTGATACGTATTCATTCATTATTTGTATTTCAGTGTTACATGTTTGTCGACTCATCTGTTATTGAAATAAAAGCATGATCAAAAGAAATGTGTTCTGTCTTAACAATGACTCATAGGCCAGTAGATAAGCTCTAAAAAAGCTTGAGCCTGTAGTGCCACCAAGAGGTTAGTGATGAATGACGCCCGGCTGGAATGGCACCATAACAGGCTTTGTTGAATCCGACCTTGCTTAATTTGCATCGATGCAGCTTCTTTATAACATTTATCTCATTTAAACTACATGCATTTACATTTTGTTATCCACCTCTAGGTGGCACTGCAGGCTCCAAAAAGGCCAGGCTACAAGTGTGCCAATTTCCATGCTCACTTTCAAAAGTGAACAATATGTTTTTTTAGGAGATTATCTACTGGACAATCACTGGTAATTTGGAACATTTATCTTTCAAATTGTTAAAGAGGTTGGCTACGGAATCCATGGCATCCAGAGGAATTAGCATTACCTATTCTTGTGTAGGCAAATGCCATTAGCTCAACTGGTGTCAAAGAGTACAAAAAAAAAGACGAGGTGCTTCTCTCTTTTGATTTGCCACATGGCGTGATCATCTCTGGACTAGAGACAGAGGTATGAGGACAACACACCAGTGCCACTTCATCTGAACTCGACAATGGAATTAGCAGGCTATGATGGTTTATCATGTACAACTAAAACTACTGTTTTCTTTCATTCATGGTGCTATATTGGCTCGATTGATCAGAGAGGAGTGAAAGACTCAACCCGTTGAATGAAAAAAAGCAATCAATAAAGCTCGTTAGAGCTGATACTCACAAAACGAGAGCAGGTGATTGTGATTATTCTGGTTTCTCATATGACAAGTGGTTCATTTTACACCAGATTTTCAGAATCAGTTAGATGGCATTCAATGTAGGTTTGAATACACAATTGTCAATGTACTATATGGCTAAATAAAAGGAAGGTGCCATGACCATCTGCAACAATTTTGATCTATTTCATTGATAAGGCTGCAGAAGAGAGAGTCACATCTCTGTTCACAGCTTCCTGAGTAATACGGTTTAAGATGACTGAGTATAGTGATATTAATTTTCACAATACTGTATCGATTATCTAGCCTTTTCTTTTATATAAATGTTTTTTTTTGGGGGGTGGGGGCCTTACTTATGGGCCATTTATCTCTTTACAGTATTAGGTGTAAATCCACCATCCCAAATCCGCCATATCCTGACTGTGACTCTCTGTGGCCGTCAGCCTTTGTAAGACATATTGGAGAAGCAGTCCTGGGGTCCAATTTCTGGACACCTCCAGGCTACATGCTTCTCCTACACAGTCTCAGCTGTACTGGATTCTGCACTGAAGGGTCTAGTAGGCACAGCTATATAACAAATAGCTGTACGTCCTCTGTTCACACTGGCCCTGACTGAATATTTAGTCATCATGTAATTAATGTTAAACTCTGTGTTTGCTATAACCTTTGTGAATTAATTTAATTTATTTGTCTTTGTTATAGTCATTCTCCTGTGTTTGCCTTTAGTAAAAATGCTGCAATGACACAAAACACTTTCAAATAATCTAACGACACCTTTAAATGTGTCTGATTTCAGATACGAAAATGTGTCATCATTGGAAGCATCAGTGATCATAGCAGTGGTACTTCAGGTGGCTTGCAGTGGGTGCAGTCACAATGAGAGGGTCAATAGTAGCAGTCTTAATGAAGACTCGATCAGCACTAGGGGCAGGGGGGACCCTGGGTGCTCTGCTGGGGCCAGTGGGGGCTATAGGGGTGGCTCTCTCTGCAGCCGGAATGTTTGGCAGACGCTATGGAATGTTAGGGAAAGCAAGCGTAGGAGTGGGAGCTTATTTTGGGAGAGATACACTAGGTTTAGAGCTTCCTCAATCACTAATGGGATCAGCATTATACTTTCACTCCAAGCACATACAGACAAGCAATCTAGATACATACTTCTGTATATAAAACAAGGCAGGACCTAATTAGGAGTTTATTTTTCTCTTAATCTAGCGTAAATCAGCCTCAAAACAAGACGGACTGTTTCAGCAGTGATGTTTACAGCTTGTTAGATGAATAGGGCAGCTCTCACCCCCTGATGAAGGCAATACCATGCTGAAATGCATTGTCTCCTCACATCCTTCAAGAGTGCCTTGATCGGGACAAGTAAGCCTGTATTTTTCCACTTTTTTCTAAAGTGCTTTTTCTCAAGTGATGGCAGTTTCCCCTTTGTTCTACAAAGGATCTGAAAGGCCTTGAATATAAGGCTCGGACTAGGGCTTGAGGTCCTATGGTGCAGTGCTGGGTAAGTGCTGGGTAAGTGCTGGGTAAGTGATGGAGTCAGGGATATTTAAGGATTGGTGATAAGGTAATGCTGGGTTAGGTTGGGGTGAGGGTTTGGTAGGCACTGCATAGGTAGGGTGAGATACAAACCTTTATAGCCTTGAGGACAGTAACTCCCTGGAATGTCTCACTGGGGGAGTGGGGGGACGGGCGGCCACTGTACCCATCACCTTTTAGTGCTGCTGCCTGTCACACACAAAGTCACACACAATGTCAGCACACACAATGTCAGAAGAACACACAATGTAAACACAACCACACACAGTGTTGGCACTTACACTGAAACAAAGTCAGGCATTTTTAGAGTGAGGAAGGGAGAAACAAAACTAGAAAGGTAGAATGAGCCTGCTGATGGCCCAACTAATGAATTAAACCTTAACCAACCTTGAATATGACCGTATCCTAACTGACAAGCTGCAACTAGCTGTAACTAACTGCCACTATCTAACATACCCGGATCGAAAAAGTATTTCAAATACTTTGAGCTTTTGCTTCGCCTGCCTGGAGTGCCTGGTGGGCAGCATTTGCACTTGTGGGACTGTTTCATTGGTTCCATTGTGCCAGGCAAACTGCATCAAGCACAGTTAAGTATTTGAAAAAGATTTCAAATACTATTTGGACCTAGGTGTGCTATCTAATCCGTGTCCTGATTACTCTGACTCCCACTCACGTTGGAGAGGCGGTGGAGCTCTCTGCACTCGTCCTCCGTGATCACTCCATCCAGCAGCACCCGCTGAGACCCGTTCAGCTGCTTGGATGTCATGGAAATCTTGATGTCATCATGCAACAGGGGACCACCTGGGGGCAAAGAGAGAGAGAGAGAGGGAGAGAGAGAGAGAGAGAGAGAGGTAATAACCCACAGTTATAATATTGTTATAACATGTTATAAAGTCATGATAACAGACCTTGATACACCTTGTTATGATGTACGATGTACTGAGAAATACAAATATAAATGTTTGCACTTGTCCTCACCTTCCCGCAGAATCTTGGCAATGTCTGTCGAATCCTTATTTTTCTCCTCCACAAGTGTCTCTATCTCTTTCATCAGATTCCCGATCTCCTCTGTGATCCTCGCCGCCGTCTCCCTGTCTGCTCTGAGGAAAGAAATACAGAAGTTTATAACCACAGCCATAACAATCATACTGTAAACATAACAATCATAGGACAATTCAGCAGATTTGAGTGAAGAGGAGTGTGTGTGTTTTGAATGTGTCCTACTTCTGCTTCTCTCTCAGCTTCAGGGGCATGATGTCTACAGGGGTCCAGGTGTCCTGCAAATGATTTGAGACAGAGGAAGGCTCAGGTCAACTCTCAAATGACATAGTACCCCCAATGTAGTGCAGGGTTCATGTGATAATAGAGTAACATGGCGGTAATAGATGTCCTATATATGGGGCCAAGTGTGACACAGAGTGAGGCAAGAGAAGAGAAAAGATGGGGTAGCTTCCCCTACCGGATCAACAAAGGTGATCCCAAACACTTCATAGGCAAAGTAGAGCAGCTCCTTTTCCAGTAAGGACTGCCGAATGTGCTGTTTCACCACCTGGGGGCAGACACAGAGACAGGGGTGGGTTTGAGGAATGGGGTACAGATAGGAAGCTGCAGAGTGTGTGTGTGTGTGTGTGTGTGTGTGTGTGTGTGTGTGTGTGTGTGTGTGTGTGTGCGTGCGCGCGCGCGCGTGTGTGTGTGTGCGTGTGCGTGTGTGTGTGTACCTGTCTAGCAGATATGGTGGCTGCCTTCTCCTCTCCCAACATAGCAGAGTAGTAGGCCAGGTTCTGGTTCATCACCTCCTCCTCAGGGTGGAACAACAGGTAGGTTTTTGCACACTCTATAGCCTGCTCATACTTCTCACCTGAGAGAGAGGGAGAGAAAGACAGAGTGGAGGAAGAGAAAGCCGAGGCAGAGTGGGCCGTAAAAGAGAGACTTATGTTAAAACTGATTAACATTCTGAAAAGACAAACATCCTTATGTGATGACGATGATGATGATGATGCAATGTGAATAGGGGCACAATCTCACTGTTGTAGTATGAAAACTGTAGGTAATTGAAGTGGGAGGGGAGGAAATCCTCGAATGGCTTGTCTTTGCCCGCGGTGGAGGCCAGCTCTACTGAGCAGCTCTGCTTACAGCTCAGCACCTGCATGTAGTGGTCTGAGCCAGAGACAGGACAGACACAGACACAGAAGGACAGGGCATATGGGTTAGTCAACACAGAGCAGTGAGACATCTGCCTGTTGATGAGACTTTCACAACTACTGTACGGGTACAGGTCTTAGCAGGAGGACTATAAAGACATGAATAAAGAGAAAACATCCAGGTTTGAGGCTGTGAGTGAACTTGCAGTTACTGACAAAGAAAAGGAATAGACGGGATGCTTTTCCATAGTCAACAATCGAGATTCCTCTCCTTGACCCCTTTCTTTCATCTGTACTGATGAGAAAATGACTAGAACTGAACTGTCTCACCTGTCATGGACTGGAACAGGTCGGCGCTGTAGTCCATGTAGTTGTATCCGTCGTAGGCGTACGCTCCTTCGCAGAGCACTCGGCACTCCTGGTCCGCGATGAAGTACTCTTCCACGGCCTCTTCAAAGTTGTCGATGGCCAACACAAACGAGTCATCGCTGTAGAACTTCTTACCGAGCAGGAACTTTGCCTGAGAACACAGCAGCAAGTCAACACAGCGCTTCCTCTGTCTGAGAGTAAGCACAACACTGTGGAGAGCCCTGCTGCTCACTATGTAAATTCAACCCCTAGCCCCCACTCCCTTCAGTGTTTACACTTAACCTATTGTGAGAATGGGATAAATTTTTCATTGTATGCATAGCTGGATACTGTCAGACTTCTACAGTCTGTGATACCCGGTATTGAGATACTAGCATAGATGACCCATGTCTGGTGAGGCCAACCCACCAGGTCTGTGTTACTGGGATAATTGGTGCATTAACTGGGATGACTGACAGCAACTGGTCTAAAGTCTCACCATGTGCATAGGGGCCTCCAGATCTTTGAAGTCGTCCTCCTGCACTCCTGCCATCATCCTGTAGTAATCCAGGTTCTGTCTCATCTCCATGTGGTCTGGGTTGGCCAGGAAAAACGTGTGAGCTGCCGCCACGGCCTTATTCAGCTTGTTGATCTACACAGGGCAGAGAGAGACTTGTCATACAGCACTTAAAATCAGTTTTACACATGCTGCATGCAATTTGAGAATATCATTTAAGAATACAATACAATACAATACCCTCACCCTCCCAAACTTTTGTGAGGCAATTGTCTTTGAAGTAATTTACCATCTGGCCAGGACCCCCTGGAATGACGTACTATGTGTGTCACTTGTATCAGCCACAACAGGCTGTTTCAGAAGCTACTATTCAATTCAGTATGCTTTACTGGCCTGAATTATTCTCTATTTTATTATCTTCTACAGAATGTTGTTGTTTTCTTTTTAAGAACATATGAGTGATTCATTGTTGTACCAAACTCAACAAATGTGCAACTAATAATACATAGCCTTGTTGTCAATACCTGCTTGGACTATGCCTTTAACTGACTTGTCCCAAAAACACAGCGTCTGGACGTCAGTATAGGCTACACAGCTATACTCCACCTAGAGACGTGGCACAGCCGTCTTAGCTTTGGGGGTTGGGGTAGTTACAGTATGCAGTTTGCAATTTGCTTGGGAAGACGTTTGAATGAAATTACATACAAGGAGGACATGGCAATCCCAAAGTAATGCAGATGTAATACATAATCAACTCGTTCTCGACAACATGCCAATATTCTGGAATAAGATTGCAGGTATATTGTATTTGATATAGGAATGGGCTTCAATGGTCAACAGAAAGATAGTGTCTGTGTAAAATATGCTACTTTGCTGCAAGCATACAGAAAGACAGGCATTAATTGTGGAAAATGAAGAGCCCTGATTTTCCAAATGTACCTTGAAATAGGCGACTTGCAGGTAATTGTACGGGGTCCTCTTCTTGAACTCAAGTTTCACCTCATCGGTGACTTTATGTATAGTAGGTGGTCCAATTTTATCGTTTTCGCAGGATTTCACACAATCAGCCCGTTTCAAAATTGTCTGAAAAAAGCCAAGGTCGTCAACGGATCCAGCGCCGGGTATCGACACACCCAAGCCGGGTGAAGGCTCACCGAAAGCGGACTGGTTGGCGCAAGTTATCCTGCAATGCGCCTTCACTTTTCGGACTGTAGCCTTGTTCCGAAGCGCCCTCTCCATATTCAGAATAACCGTCATCCAGTCCCCCTTATAGTAGGCTTCCACCGCCGTGTCGAATAGAAGATCAAACGGTTCCAAGATAACATGCCTACTAAGCTGCACTTCCGAAATGCAAAATGGGATGAAGC
This sequence comes from Argentina silus, assembly GCF_951799395.1. Classification (NCBI taxonomy): domain Eukaryota; kingdom Metazoa; phylum Chordata; class Actinopteri; order Argentiniformes; family Argentinidae; genus Argentina; species Argentina silus. The sequence continues at coordinate 16,823,475 of NC_139658.1, read as the reverse complement.
AAGCACCTAAAATCGCTACTACTAAACGGTACTCCATTCTATAAAATGAGGCCTCTACGTGGGATGGTAGCCTGGAAAGCAATAGTCGGTAGTGGGGGTCTGAAAGTTTAGCCGGGGGCTGCAAACTTTTCTGGGGGTGGAGTTTGCGGAGAGTACCGCTGAAGTGAATTGCCCCTATGAGCCGCATCATACTGTCCCATGATTACGCAGTGCGCACTGTGTTCTATAATGGGAAATAATAATCTATAATATAATATAATATAATCTAGAATGGGAAATAATGAGTGGCCTATATTGATTAAATGTCTTTAACCATCTATTTTAAAATCAAACCATAGGGGACTGTTTATACACGTCAGGCCTATACATTCACATACCCATGAAACATTTGCTTGTATACTGTAACACATTCATCAAGTCGTTTGATGGAGTGTATAAGGTCTTTTTAAACTGACATGGGAACCAATGAAAAATGCCTCTTGTTCGGAGGTGAGTCAGACCCTGGTAATTCCCAGGTCTGCTTAGGTGTGAAAGGGGCACCCTGATTTCTCTATAGATCCTGAACATGGCTATCACTCCTACTGGGGTAAAACAATGGAGAACATTTAGAGAGAGGCGTGCATAGCCCTGCATAGCCTTGACTCCAGGGAAATTGCTTGGTTCCCAGTAAAGGGTTGTCCTTTGGATGCAACCTGGCTTCTGGGTTTTGAATCACTGGAAATGCAGCTGTGGTAGACTAGCTCATATAACTGGTATTTTCCAGCATAACAGTTCAAAGTGACTATACTTGTAATGCTGTTATCAGGCCTTGGCCTACCCTGTTACCAAACTGTCAACTGAACTACTCTTTAATAACATGTTAATGCATGTTAGTTTGCCTGCTACTTTGAAATGATGGAGTTCATCTGGGCCATTTTTTGTACAACTCAAGTGGAAACAGGAACAGTCAACTTGTGTGATAAAAAACACTCAATTTAGGACTATGCAGGCCTTAATTAATCAAAAATGTATGTGTTCACTGTAGTGGTTACAACATTACTACCAATGATCTATATACCAGTATACCAATATATATCAGTGATTAATATGTCTTGATGGCCTACAACCAACTGGCTTGGCAGTTATTAGATCATCTGATGATGATTTAAGTTTAGTCTAGGGAGGGTACTTCATGCATAGCTCTGTGGTCATAGGGGAAAACAAGGCCTCATGTTGATTGGGTGCCTGTCCTGATCCTGTCATATTTTCATTAATCAGGGGATGGGATAATGTAAGCCCCCACTTCTCCCTGGTAGTGCACATAAGCTGTGGCTGTAGGGGTTGAAGTAGCCTATCCATTATTGGGTATAGAGGAGAGCTCAGGTGGACATGTTACTAACTAGGCCTATACAGGTAGGATCAGATTACCCCCAACCCCCTACAGGGATGAAGAAATTGGCCTAGGTCCCTATCCAACCCGTTAGTGGTCCTCTGTGAAAGCATACATTGCAGATCATTGGTGCAGATATGTCCCGCATACCATGTTGAACATGGTATGGCATGTTGTTCCTCTTGTGATGTCAATATAATCTGGTTTCTTATTTGTTGTTTAGTTGGCATGATTTCAGTCCATTATGTATTTCACATAGACCTGGCATTTAATAAGATCCCTGTGCTCACTATGTAACGTTTCGTAAAGTTCCAACCACTGACTGACTGAATGGCAAACTTGTGTTACACAAGTTTCTATTTTGCTGTGTTCAATGATAAAGACACACAAACAATGCTTCACTAACACAAAAAGTAAGTAAAATCTATAGTCAGGTATGTTCACAATTATTATTTACTTAAATAACACATTCTACGTCTCATAATCATTACATCCATTAAGACAGAACAATATATATGTATATATTTCTTTACAGGCACAAACTTGGCCTACTATTGTAGGCTATCGAAATTGGGAGGAGACTCAGGACCCTGCAACTCCCACCAAACATTCACTGGTGAATGGTTACAAAATAATTTACTGTGGAAAGTGGCGACATAGTCACAACAAAGAGTAAAGAGAATGGAAAGAACCGTGAGCCTTCCTAATCAACCTGACAAAACGACCAAATGTAAGACCTGCTGGGGACGCAGAAGCCAACTTGCAATTTACAATGATCAATATTGTGAAACCTTTTATTTAGCTACTTGAATTAGGCCTATACTAATAATTGATCAATTTGTAAGCTCAAAATTATAATAAACTGAATGACATAAGCCTAATAGACATGTTCATGTTGCATTATTCGTATTGAAACGCATGAAACGCTGTTTTGTTAGATTCATATTGGACATGGTGAGAATCACATTAGCTTTATTATTATCTTGTACATAAACATACGCGACCTTCCTATTTTACTGATATGACTTCACTATCATGCACACGCTTCATTCAGTTTAGTTTGGGTTCAGCAATGTGCGGCGCAACAGCTGTCAGTTATGAAACGTGAACGGGAGACGCATCCAGAATTATTACTGAACGTGTAAATGCCCTGTTATGTCACCGATAGGGCTCGGGCACGGGTTTAAACACCAGGGAACTGGCCTGGTTCAGAGTGGTATATTAGAAGATACCACTCTGCCCTGGTAACTTAAAAATCAATGACCGTGTATCTGAAATGTCCATAGTCACCTTTCCCCCCCAGTGACAATAGAGTAAGTAGTTTGGGAGGAGATCGTCACCCCAAGATCTAGTAGACTACATTAGCGGTTAAAGTTGGTAAATTCCATTATGTCCAGTTGAAAGCTCTAGGCTAAATTGTCCTGCTCTGCCAATTCCTACTGGCACACTCAAGGTAACTAGGAAACATGCCTTCAATGTCGATTAACCCATCAGATGGGTTCCCGGCTACAAATCATTTACATTGAAGAGGTGTGTATCTTGTTGGAGTCAAGACCAGTAGCCTATTTGCACATGTTTACAATTACAGTTGGAGATCTCTAGAGACACAAATGAAATGTAATGTAACATTCCCTGTCTATTTACAGTGACACTGGTGGAGAGCAGCAGCAACCCCAATGGGCTGGCCCTGGTCAGCTCCTACCAGACCCACAGGGTGGGAGATCCTATGGACCTGGTCTCCCTGGCTGCACAAGTACAGAGAGTACGCATCATCTTGATATGTTAACTTTATGGGGGTGCCTTGATTAGTTATATGATTGCATTGTACCCATAGGCAACCCATGTAAGTCAAACTCTGACCTCAATGAAGTATCATGATTCAGATATGCTGTTGTGGATAAGGCCTAATATATTTGTGTTTATTGTTTCTCTGATTGGTATCTAGGGAGATGATTTTGTCAAAGCCAATGCCTGCAACAGACTGACTGTCATCGCTGATCAGATCAGATACCTGCAGGAACAGGCCAGAAAGGTCAGGCACAGCAGGATTATCTAGGACTTCTCACTTTGTCACTTTTCTGTCACTTTTATTACTTATTATTGAATTGTTGTTGCTGCTTTGTTGATCCTGAAATATTTCACTTTGTCTATTACAACTGTATGCGATATAAGTGACAAATACAATTTGATTTGATTTGATTTGATTTGATTTGATTTGATTTGGGAGAATATGACAAAAATGAGTGTAGCGTTTGATCTGGATCTGCCTGAGCAGGGAGTAGTCCTAGCAGTCACCCTGCCTTTAGCGAAAGCACATGCTCCATAGCGAATGTGTCATTTTGACAAACAGCATGATGATACCTGATGTGTGTTTTGTGTTACTGATTATGTTAAATACAAAGGATCTCTAAGAAATGCTTCAATGTGATGGACAGATATTTTGGGGAAGACGAGAAGGAAGCGTTAGGGATTTTTTCTTCGTCTTAATTTGTTATTTTATGTTCTCTCTCTCCCCAAAGGTTCTGGAGGATGCTAAGAAGGATGCTGAGCTCCACCATGCTGCATGTAACGTAGTGAAGAAGCCTGGGAACATGTATTATCTGTACCAGCGCCCGTCTGGGCAGCAATACTTCTCTATTCTCTCTCCTCAGGTAAGCACACTACACCTAGGTGATGAAAAATACTGTACCCAGGTCGCTTCTAAACATCCTGTTCTCTGGTAATGGTGCAGATATATATATTTTTTAAATTATTTGTTTAACTGTAGAATACTAAGCCCTTAAATTATTATAGATAATTGCTGCTCTATTATGTAACAATTTTATCTGCAATGCTCTGAACGCTTTAATCATGTGGAAAATCCCCTACAGTGAAAAACCCCCTACAGATACTACTCATGCTACTGTGTAACCCTATAGGCACATGTAATGCATACTGTTATGAGTTAGAATATTTTGGAGTTCAAAGTCTACATGTGACCCTGAGGAAAGAATGTCCCTTAGGAGAAAACACCGGTTTAAGGTCGAGCTGACTAATAGCACTACTCTGACCGTGTGTGTGTATATTTGTATGTGTGTTTGTGCATGCATGTGTGTGCGCGTGCGTGTGTGTGTGCGCGTGCGTACATGGGGAATTCAGTTGTGTAAGCACATACTGTACACAGGAGAGTTCTGTATGGAGTTGTAGAAAGGTGGACAAAAATAGGTGTCCTATTTAGATAAATATAGAGAGGTAATGGTCCATTTTGTGTATGTCTGCCAGGCCCATTTGGTGTATGTCTGCCAAACCCTCAACCCTTCCAGAAAGTATTTATTTAGTGAGGCTTACCCAACACCTTTAATTGTACCATAACCACTACTATTGCTACTGCCCACACACTGTATGACTACTATTATCGTTAGTAACTCCACCACTATGTTTATTAAACAAAGCAGTTCCAACTGTCACTGTTGTTTCTACTCATGCTATAAATAATGTTTTTCATTGGAGATCTTGCCAAGATTTCTTATTTTTCTCATATAAGTCTTCTTTCTTATCCAATGTTGTTATTGTCCCATCTGTAGAATTGGGGCTCCAGCTGTCCTCACAAGTTTATTGGTGCATACAAGCTTCAGTATGACATGTCCTGGACCCCACTGGACGAGGTGGAGAAGAAGGATTCAGAGATGGCTATTATGGACAAGCTCCTCAGCCAGCAGACAGCCCTGCCACCCTGCTCAGAGCCCAACTTTGAGGGCCTTTCAAAGTAAAGTACTAGAACTGATGCTGGAACTTGGATTGTCTTAACGGGCCCACACTGAGTGGTTGCAATGGTCTTAATGGACATCAATGGCCAGATTTACTGGCTGTATCTTAAAATGTATCGCATTCACATCAATGTGTGATTTATGCAGGGATTTAGTCATGCAGACATATCTCAAGTTAGGATTGGGCTCTTACTGAGCATAAGACATACATGCTAATTCCAATCTGTTTACATGAAAGGAAATCAAGACCAACATGTGAAGTACACAGAATCATTAGTTTCTTATTTTAACTTTGTCTTCCTCAAACTGTACCAGATTGACAAAACAAAGTGCTTCAAGAGTGGGAAATACTGAACACCACGTAGCATTTTGATGGAGTAATTCATGGTTTTAAATGCATTGTTATCCTTCCAATTGTAAAAGTAATGTAAAGGCCTACTTATTGTTATTATTACTTGCTTGCTAGCCATGAAGTAAAATACAATTTCACAGTAAATTGAGAGCACTCTCAACTAAATTGTTAACAAAGATATCACATTGGTTTGGTATTCAAATTTAATTTTCCAATTTGTTCATTCAATTCAGGTGCACTGATAAACCTGTGCTGTAGTTTGACAATGCATGCTTATCTGACCTTTTATGATGGAATTTGTATGTTAGGAAATCTACAAATAATAGCTGTAATAAATTATTGTTTTGATGTATTGAAGTTTACTTTGCATGTTTTTGTTAAGCATCTTTTTGTTAACTACAACAAGCAAAAGGATGTCAAACATGGATTTTATTTGGAAGATAAATTACACAATATTCTTTTCAAACATGGACAAATCATGGTACAAATAATGATTTCACCAAGTACAGTAGAGGGTGTCCGTTTTGTTATAATAAGACATCTGAAAATGTTACAAATTTGAACTAGCAAGGCACTGTGAAACCACAAAATAGACAAGTGTTAAAAGTCAATTATTATTTCATAAAAACAAAATCAAACAAGTTCAGTATCAGCCGTCACCAGTAACTTGCTGTGTGCTCTCAATCTCTTTGGTAATCTTCTCTAGATAAGAGTTAATGTAAGGCAGAAGCTTCCAGTTGTCTGTGGTGATATTGACCTGCATAGCATTCTCCTCTGTGCTGATCTTCAGAAGGATGTGAGACTGTGGTGGGAGGAAGAACAGCACCTTCAACCCATCCTTATCTACGTCAGACAGATCTGAGATCAGATATGGCTGAATGTGCTTCTCTATCAACACACCCAAAGCTGAATCCCCCAACTGACCACAGTACAGGCTTGTGGCATATTCAGCCAAATCTCCCTCAGATTCTCCAGAGCATATTTCTCCCCAGAACCTGTCAAACACCCGCTGCTTCTGTTCCGTTAGCCAGCTCAGAGGGGCAGGGAGGGGCAGGAACACCTCAGGGAAGGAGACAAGGACAACTGCCAGAGATGTGTGCCAGGAGAGCCCGTCCTCTGTGGTGAAGACAGCGCTGGCTCGGAGGGTGGTGGGGTACGGCTGCCTGGGTCTCAGTCTCAGTCTCACCACAGGGGGCTTTCTCTTCTTAAACAGGCATGGGACACTGATGTCACTCACTTCCTCGTAGTGGCCGTCCGTGAGGTCGAAGTGCAGGCGGATGCTGAAGAGCTGGTCGAAGCGGGGGTCGTGAACTCCAGTGTGGGTCAGCTGGTACTGGAGGGTGATCTCTGAGGCAAAGCCAGGGCTCTGGAACTGGGCTCTGTACTCCTCCAACTCCATCACCCCCTGTCTTGGGGGGCTCTCTGACTCATGATCTAGTTCAGGGTTTAGTTCAAGGGGTAGTTCACAGTCTGGTCCAGGGTTTGTTCCACTCTCTGGTTTATGGTTGTCCAGTTTCACCAGCCTCAGCAGCGGTCTCTCTGTCTGCTGTATGGTCAGACCACTGGTCAGCTCCTCACTGTCTGCCACAATGGACCTCACCTTTGCCTGCCGCCCTCTCTCTGCCCCCCCCTGGGCTAACACCCCCCCTAGCTTCTCCCGGGAGAGGGTGGTGAGGAGGGTGTAGTACAATCGGGCGTGGTCCTGGATGTCTGTGTCACCATAGTGACAGGTGAGGTGCTGTAGGACATCAGCGAGTGGGGTGAGGAGTGTGTCCAGGCTGGGGTGCAGGAGCAGGCGCCGACACACCCCCAGCACGCCGTTCCCCAGCCGCCAATCCCCGCCCACACACAGTGAGGAGGAAGAGGAAGTGATAACGTTGAGTAGGAAGCTGAGAGTGCTCATCTGGGGGACTTCCCCTTCCTCTGCCACACGGCCCAGTATCTTTAGGTGCCAGCGTAGGTTCTGCAGGGTGAGCTGTGACAGCGGGGCTTCAGTGATGGAGCTTTGCAGGGCCCTGAACAGTGCCACAGCCCAGCCCGACTCTCCCAGCCTCTCCTGGGTCCGGTCAGCCAGGTTAATGAGGTGTGGGGCCAGCCGTGTGTGTTTCAGGTAGAGATCACACAGCCTCCGGGTCAGATCCTCAGAGTAATGCTCCACGTGGCAGAAGTGGAGGAGGAAGAGGAAGGAGGCTCTGAACAAGGTCACCACCATCTCCCGGCTTCCCTGGTTCTCCACGATACGCAGGAGGGATGTCAGGTGGTCGTACAAGTAGGCCAGGCCCCTCCCTCCCTCTCCTTCCCCTTCCTCTCCTTCCTCCAGGTAGACCAAGGAGAGCAGGTTGAGTCTGGCCAACATGCTGGCGCTGTCGTTGAACACGGTGGGCACTAGGGAGGCAGCCAGCCGGGGTGTAAGCAGCACAGGCAGGCTCTCATCCCCATCCCCACTGCATATTGGCCGGTTCTCAGGGAAGTGCAGGATGCAGTCGATGTGAAAGAGCTTCTCGGGCACGCTCAGTAAAGGGTGCTGGGACAGACCGACTAGGCGCTTGAGAAGGAAAGCCTCGTCCTCAGCACTGAACAGGCTGTCTGTAAACGCAGCCTTCATCAGCAGAGTGGTGTGGAGGAGGCACACCTGCAACAAGGAGAAAGATCTATGAATTAATTTACACTGATGGATTAAAGAGTGATCATATAAATCTAGGAGGATTGTTAACTTTGAACTCTGCAGCTCTGTCAAACAAAAAACACTGTGCAAACTATGTATAGATTTGAAGATGAATCAAGCAACATTTCTTCTTCATGTCACTTTAGGAGCTCACCTCACACGTGCCAAGTAGACGCAGCAGCTGAGCTCTGAAGATCCCCGGGGAGACAGCAGGTACCATGGCAATCACCTCTACCAGCCCCCGCAGCAGTGCAGCCTGGGATAAGGGTGTGAGGAGGTAGGATTCTTCCAGGAGAGAAGAGAGGAGTGAGCGCAGCTCCTTACAGTCTGACCCTGTCTGCAGGATAGGAACCCTCCCCATAGGGCTAAGGGTGAGAGGCGAGAAGAGGGCTGAGTCAGTGCCTGTCAATGAGTCTGAGTCCACTCCCCATACAATCCCCTCGTTGCTCCCCAGTGCAGCTCTCAGCTCCGCAGCGCCTGCCCCTGTCTGCTGGGTCAGTAGATACACAGCGTTCCTCAGCCCCAGGGCATGGAGCCCTGTGTAGGCCTGATGAAGCCTGGAGGTTTCCTGCTGCCTCAGTCCACTTAGGAGCTCCAGGCGCTGGGAGAGCAGGCCAGGGCGGCAGGTCTCCAGCTCCCGCAGGCAGTCACAAGCAGTGGCCCGTAGGGGGCACAATGCAGCCCCAGCCAGAATATCATTGGTGTCCTGGACGATCTGGAGAAGCAGGTCTAGAAAGTCTTGGGAGGCGCGTGTGTGAGTGCTCACACAAGAGGAGCAGAGGAGCACAGAGGTGAGGGCCAGGAGGAGGTGGCAGCGGAGTGGGAGGGACTTGGAGGGGCACTGGGCAAGCACGGACATGAGTTCCAGGGCTGTCTCCTCGCCTTCGGAGATGGAGGGGCACAGCATTGTGGGGTGCTCACATAGTGGAGACAGCAGCAAGACCTGAGTTCGGTGCAGAGAGGACATAGCACAATGTCAATATAAATCACATAATCTGAAAGGAATCTATATCTGTTTGAGGTTATAGTAGTGTAGGATTACTGGCTACAATGTAACAATGCTTGTTACTTTGCCAGGTTTAACATAGCCCACCTTGACGTTGTCACTGGCCCTGTCGTCCCTCAACTCGCGCAGTACCTCCGCTAGGAAGCTCTCCGATGTCGTGCAAGAAAGGAACTCGGACGGGCTCCGCAAGAAGGCGGAGATTCTCTTGGGCCAGTTCAACGCCATGGTTGAACAACAGCCAGTTGTTCGGCGAAATGCACGTTTATGGATAGGAGATTCAGATCCAACTGTTCGCCTCTACCTGCAACACTGGCTAGTACGGGTTTTGTAGTTGTGATTATCTATTTTTTTTACAAACCAAACCCGAGCCGCTTCTTGTACTGCAACACCAATCGATTACTCACATGTTCAAGTATATAATTGTAACCCAATTTCATTCAGGGTTGTTTTGTTCACCCTCTTCCACGCTTTTAGCTTTTCTTCACCCCATCCACTTCCTCTCACTTGTCATATGATCTAGCACACGTTTGACAGCACCTATAGTATACTTCAAAATAAAAGTCTAAGATAGTCACATCACAGCAATCATTCCTTTGAATTATCAGCTAGAATGCTATGTTGTAAAGCATTATTGACTGAAACAAAATTGTATTTAATGCGACATCACTTAAGACAAATATTTTCATTAAATGACTGAAGTATTTTCTCTGGTTCAATAAGGCTGGTGTACAGAAAAACTACAACTTTTATTGTGAAATAAAATATCAGATTCAGAGTATTCTGCCGACCAATCCAATTTCTCTGTTTCGTGATCACAACAAGGAAGTCTCCACGCGCCAAAAATTGAAAAAAAGATTTTTTCTTAACATCACATATTGACCGTCTCTCGGATTAAAACTACGGGAGGTTGAATACCTACAACACACGATCCGGTAATCAATTTATTCACAATCTAGGTAACGTTTGCTGATCAATTTCTCTGTTTGAATTTCAACGTAAGATAAGCCTGCTTGCTTGCTAGCTAGCTAGCTAGCTAGCTATCTAGTACTACTAGTAACTCTAACGCACGTTAGCTACTAGCTTGATGATAAACCAGGCAAGCTTGTTGTGGTAGCATTGGCACGAATTACGCTGGTGTGGTATCTAGACTAGGTAGACATAGGATAAACAAAACACTGATCTGATATCTTGCTCTTTGCTGTTTATGTATCCCCTCTTCTTTATCGTTTCCCTTTTAAAGCAACAATGACGGAAAACACTTTCCCAGTATATAAAGTGGATGCAATGGTAACCTTTTTTCGCGTTGAAGTCTTGACTGGTCAAGAGGCAAAACATTTCACTAAAAATGACCTCGCCCCAAGCCCAAAGGTAAGCTTGTATTAATCATTCCGTATAATAAGTGTATAGTGTGTGATCCATTACTTCACGTTGACATTTTGATGAGTCTGGTGTCTGTCTACAATCTGGCTGAGCGTCAGATTTGAGAACACGTCTTGTTCTGTAGAATCCAAACATGCATATCGACAGTCAACAATGTATTCAGAGATGTTGAATGTTTTTTCCTCTCCCAGTCAGGGGTTTTTATTTGTTGTTGTTGCTTTATGTATTTCTATTACAGCCAGATTCAGTCCAGAGACTCTACATGAGAATATTGCAGCTCCTGTATCGTTTCAGACCCGAATGCCATTCTATGGTATGTTTTGCACATGCATGTTTTTAGTCTTAATGCCAGCTCCATGATTGGGAAATTACTCTATATGTATTTTTTTTGTACAGTCAAAATCATGTTAGTGTCATCATCTCGGATTCGCATAACAGAAAGTCAACAACGCTGATCTATGTTGGCACTGCCTTCTTGGGATCTGACAGCAGATTTGTTCCAAACAGGTCCCACTCTCGGAAAACATCCAATATCCTGCCTTTCATGAGTGGCCCACTGCTATCATGAGCGTTTACCTTCGAATGTGAGTCTTCCAGTTATTGATCTTCAAAGATATGTTGCTATTCAACCCTTCATATAGGCCTTATGAACTGCAGTCAACTTGGCGATTCAAATGTAGTATTTCCAATTGGAGTTTACATAGAAGTGGAAGAAGGCTCAACATCATCCATCACTATGTGTTTTCTTCATTCCGTTATTGGTATTCGACAGCATTTTATCCTGCCCTTTATCTGTATTTCTGTCTGTTACAGGCGTCAGTTTCTGCCTATGTGTTATGTGTATGACTTCTCCCTAAACGATCTTCTGGCTCCAAGTAAGTTATGTATTCATGAGGTGAAAGAGACCCATAGTATTTATTAAGTTATTGTAGGCACTTTTATCCAAAGTGTTACACAGAAGATTTATTGTTGCTCCAACTGGAATAAGAATGACAATATAAACTATATGACCTATATCATAAAATGTTTTGCTTTTTGCTCTTTCTCTACAGAGTTGAAGCGCACTCTCACCATTTTGAGCGGTATCATGAATTTCCTTCACTTCAGAAAGCAGAGGATGGAAATGACATTGGCACAGCAGGAGAGATTTGTATGTCCATGATACACTCCAAATTTGAACACATTCTCACCAACTGAGAGTGTGTGTGTTATCAGTGTGTTGTCGCATAGAGGACTGTCAATAGTGCAAGAGTTTGTGGGTTTAACAATGTTATATGGTTGCACAGGCATCAGCATTGTCATAGACAAAAGCATTTCAATTTAAGCTAGTATGGTTTTATATATATGCATCATATGTATGGTAAGGTGTTGGTGCGCTTTTTCTTTTCCAGAGAGAAGACATGGACAAGCTGCAATACTACTCAAAGAGCATAAAAGAAGCAGAGAAGAGGATAGATAAGCTGACGTGAGTGTAAAGTGGGATATTAGCAGCCTGGAATGGTTCCATTGTACAGTGTCCTGACCTTCTCTCTCCCTTGTGCAGAACGATCCCCCCAGAGCAGCAGGCAGAGGCCAAGGAGCTGGCTGCAGCTGTGGCTGACCTCGGGAACGCCACCAAGCACGAGTACCAGGAAGTGGTAAGTATCCATGTCACTATGGAAGCTCAGCAAAAACTCCACCTTCATCACTTTGCATGTTTTTGTTGTTACAGTTTGGCTTGAATCGGTGTCTTCTTTCTTTTCAGAATGGACTCAAGGAGCGGATTGCGGAGTGGAAAACTGAAAATGCAGAGCGGTCACAGAAACTGGTATGCAATGATTAAACAAAACGATTTAGCCATTACACAGTCATCTCCTGTCTTGTTGCTAGTAATATGACATTTAAATGTATTTTTGTCCCTAACAGACTCAGCTGAGGGTGGATGTGACCACACTGAAAGAGGACATCAGCAAACTCAAGTCTCAGATTGTGGAGTCTCCAGAGGAGCTGAAAACCCAGATGGAGAAAATGAAGGAGAATGTGAAAAACATCAAGCTGTCCATCGTAAGTGGAGACAAGAGGGACCTGGCTGGGCTTATATAATACTTGTGGTGGAAGCAGATATTAGAAGGCTTGTTTTTAATGTATAAACTGAAAGTGTTTGTTCAACAGGAGGAAGCAGATGAGAAGTTGGTGGAGCATCAGATCGCAGTGCAAGGTGTGACTCATAACGAGGCAGAAATCCAGATGATGTACAAACTGCTGCAGGACCTGCAGAGCAGCATGAACAAGACTAACCAGCATCAGGACGAGGTACTCTGAAGATTATTATTATTATTATTATTATTATTATTATTATTATTTTGTAGTAATCTCACTGTTTCCCAAATAAAATACATTTTGTAATGTTACCCCCCTTGGCGTGTGCCTCCCCCAACAATACCCTTTGACTGTATTAATATTTATGTTTGTTTGTTTGTTTGTTTGTGTGTGTGTTGCCAGGTCCAGGAACTGGTTGCTCTCTATGAGAAGCAGCAGAAGGATCTGAAGAACCTGGCGACTGAGGAGGGCCAGCTGAAGCGGGCTCTGGGGATGAAGATGGATAAGGAGTCCAAGCAACAGATTCGCAGGCAGAAGAAGAAAGAAATTACGGAGCAGCATGTTAAGGATGTTTTAGGGTATGAAAAGGGGTTAAAACGTCAAGAAATATTTCTAAAATGTACCAGTACTTGACCTTATATCAAAATATCTTTATCTTTGTTTAAAAAGCGAGAGAGATGTAGAGATGTATATTGTTGATTAAACATTTATTTGAATTCAAAGTTTAGTTTTATGCCTGTACGTGTATTGATCTCAGTCTTATAGTTTGTTACCCTGCCCATTAGATCTTGGAACAACATCCAGATTTAATCTGATTTATTCTGATTATTTTGGTTTTTAACAAGTAGAATTCACTGCTGCTGATTGTGGCTCTGATTGTATCTGATTTGACATGGCTTTGTCTCCTAGGCAATGTGATCATGTCCATCAGAAGAGAGAGGAGATGGCTGACCAGATCCAGGAGATCAGCAAAGAGACCCAGCAGATCCGGGCCAAGATGCAAAATCTGAGAGACGTCTGCAACCAGGAGACGGAAAAGGCACAGGTATGCAACTTATCACTGTCATGGATAAGCAGTTGAAGGAACGCTTAGACCAGTGTTTGAGACTAACTGAGAATGTCCTCCTGTGTCCAGGCTGTGTTTGACCGGCTGCTGGCGTCTTTGAACCAGTTCCATAAGCGCATCGAGAACCACGTTGTGGAAGGGAATAATGACATCAAAAAGATTACGTCACACTTCAAGTGACTTGATTTGACTTGATCAGATTGCTTTCTTTTTTCCACTCTGTAATTTTCTATTATCTATTCTAATGTTTCCATTTGTGTCTAATTTCAGTGTTGTGAATAAAAAAAAAACGTATTGTAACATTTTTATTTGTGTGAAATGTTGAACTTCATAGTCTGTTGTATTAGTCATTACTAACCTATATATAGTCAATGTTTTGGCATTGTAACTAGTTATTATTGTTTAAGAAAAATATATTGTATATTGGAAAAAGCAATTCAATACAGTGTTACTTTTGCAGAACCTACAGTTCTAACAGTTTGGTATGTATGCTAGTAATGATAGTAAAGTTGTAATAAATACATTTTTTTAAATAAATACACTTTTAGATGTTTCCTTTGCATGAATTCCTTTATAATGTAAAACGGTAAATGAATGGCAAGTAAATGGAATCAGCCAATAATATTGTTAGGATTGCCTATCATGGGCAGTATTTATTCAATCTGGAGTCTAATAATGCAAAAATGTCTATGTAACACTGTACGTAAAACTTTTCAGACTGACATTAAGTATTTCCCTTGTCATTCCTTACTCTTATCTGGATAACTTAATAAATGAATTGCAGCAATACATTGCATTGTGGATTGTATGTTTTATTGACATATATTCATAACACCAATGAGTGTTGTTGTCCAGCTGAACATCCTGAACATCCCTCGATTGAAAGCAACAATAATATGTGATAGATACTGTATACAACAAAATTCCAAAACCTTTAAAAAACAACAACATTGAAGTGGTTATACTTTCCGTTCAGCACCACAAAGAGGCTGACATAAGAAATAGCACATTTTGAAGGTGAATGCCCAAACAGCTACTGTAGTGTGTGTTCTCATTGCAGAGTGGAATGTAACATGCAGAATACCATCATTAGCTTGTGTGTTGGTGAAGGTTAGTGACTGCAGTGTTGTTGCTCTCTAGGCTACTCCTATGATACCATACACATTAGCATGTAAGACTTTGGTGATAACCACCTTAAAGGGTAATAATACTCCTTTGCTGCGATCCTCTAAAAAGAGTGGTCCCCTCAGTAAGTAAAGAAAGACATAATTCCTATAAAACACATTGCACTGCATAATGTAGAATTATAGCAGATTCATAAGTACTTCCAATAGAAATACACACCACCAAATAGAATGTTGTTCTACCAATTCGATTCTAATCATTTTCACAGTGAAAATTCTGTAGTTATAGTAAGAAAAAGTAAAGGGAGGCTGAATAAAACAAAATGATGTGTATGTGTCACCTACTGACCTAGTGCACAAGAGAGCAACTATGAAGCAAAGCCTTTTTGTAGCTTTGGGCCCCGAAACCTTTCTATTTGCTCAATTTCTACACATAACTTCTTGACAGAGAGGTTGTGAGCAACATGAAAGCTTAACATATATACATGATTTGAGCAGAAGGTCTGAAGTCTGACTGTCCGCTGTTGAGGCCCTCATAATAGCATCCTCATATAGATGTTCTTGGGCATCGTTGCTTGGACATCTTGCAGCCAGCAGGTGGCAGGCTTGATCAGCAGGAGATGAGCAGCGCGTTCAGGGACTGGTGACTTTGTGTGCGCTCTAGTGGCGCACCAGAGAAGAGAATCTCACAAGCAGACAGTTCATGATAGAGAGCATTGAGTACCTCCAGAATATGGGCTTTTCCTGTTAAAAAGGTAACAGATGTGCATACATTAGAGGCAAGCCTATCCACAAGTCAATTTAATTCAACCCTATTTATATCTTCACTGCTCGCAATCTTTTTGTGATCCTTGATTCTCATGTTTCACAATGCCTTTATTCATTTTATTGGTTCAGTCAAACATCTGTTCGAAGCTGTGCTACTTACCATGTTGAGGGTCGCTACATGACTCCAACGTGCTCAGCAAGATCTTCCCAAGAGACCTCCGGGAAACATTCTGAAACAAGAATACACTTCTCAGATGGCTGTCAGGCAATTAACTTGCAATGTGATTCTCTAATAATGGGTAAAGCAGCCTATAAACTTGTTCTGTAAACCACTGAGACAGAATGAGCCTTCACCTCCCTAGTTGATAATATTGTGTGACTGAATACAATATGCAGCCGTTATTGTCTTGTCGGTGAGACTGAGACAAGTGAAGGACAGTTTTTCCCCATTCACTGCTAAAGCTTTGACTTTCTCCAGCAAAATGATGTCAGACTAGCAACATCAACATTACACGCAAGGAAACACGATACTCCTAGCAAACGGCATGAGACCATTTCACAGTAACAGGAAATGACCAGAGTGCGTTACTCTAGGCTCAGTAGACCTATACTGGTTTCTCAACAACAGCAGCAGCGGCAGCAGCAGCTATATCTGACTGACCAGGTCCCTCAGCTGCTGTAGGAGCTGCAGAACGTCCACCAGTTTCTCCTCCACCAGGGACAGACGCACCCTCTCCGTCTCCAGCATCTGTAGCTCCATCTGTAGAAGATCCGCCTCTTCAGCCTTCTGCTGCAGCTCCTGCACCAAAGAGTCCTTCATCTGGAGAAGAGACAAGAGCATCTCAGGTTAACCCCTTGTGTCATACTACCACCAGTATCATCTACCCATGTACGACCTATATGTAGACAATAACTGTATACTAACTGTAGTTTTGTTTCATTGAACCTTGCTCTGAGTGAGTGAGTGGAAGCTGACCAGTCACAGAGATAAAACAGTAGTATATATATATATATCTCTATGTGACCACTTTAGAAGCATTGAAAACACATGAGGTCATGGTCCCCATGTGTACTCTACGTGTTCCTGTCTAGTGCAATGCTACTCAGCTGTATCCAGCAGGCTTAATTTATTATATTCTTAAGTGTTGTTTAAGGCTTAGGGGAGTGTTTCTGTGGTCAGCACAGTGAGAAACAGCTGCGCGCACACACACACACACACACACACACACACACACACACACACACACACACAGGGTGGCTCCTCCATACCCACTGCTGCTGGCTGGCTGGGCGCTTGCTTGACTGGGTGGGAGCATGAGGGCTGTGCCACTCGCTGTGGTCTCCCTTTGAAGCCCTCTACATTCATAACAACCTCCACCAGTCCTCTCTAATCTAATTTTATACTATAGCCACTAGCCTGTGCTCCAAAATGACTCAAAGCAGACAAAACATCATCTAGAGTAGGCTGCAGTTATTCATGTAAATGCCTCCAGCGGTCCCAGGCCAGGCCACCCTGTCCTCTGGTCGTGTGGTGTACTATGTCTGAGTGGTCCATGGTGGTCCAGGTCCATACCTGGTCCATGTCCATCTCAGCCTGGCGGGCCTGGCTCTCCTTCAGCTCCAGCTGCTTGTTCAGCCTGGTGACTTTCTCCAGGAGTTCCACCACTGCACTGCGACTCTCCTCACTCTTCGAGCCCCCGAAGTGAGACAGCAGCTTCTTCACCGCCTTATCATCACACCTGTGGGCCAGAGGGAGGTAATTTCAAACCATAGTATTAGAAAACCAATGTAAAAAAAAATACAAATAAAATAAAACCCCAACATTAAATTCTGGTTCAATTAAGACTCGTTGACAAGTTGTGTATTATGTTGATTAAGTCTTGAGTCTTTTGAGTCTGACTTTTTATGTGACTATTTTGTGTAGACAGTAGGTGTGATATCATCGATCATAGATATTGATTGGGTCTAGCATAGTGATGTGAGCCCAGAATACCTGTCCCCACAGCATGATAGTCTTGTCAGGATCCTCTTCACCTCGTCCACCTGCCTCTGCTGCTCCCCTGTCCATTTCTCCTCCTCTTCATCAGACGCAGCCTGGCCCTCCACCGAGCGGAACAACTGTTCTTCCACTAGCCACCGCAACAACAATAACACACTCATTACCACTCATTCACATACACACACACACAACACACACAAATCTGCAGTGTAACAATTAGACTTTTTGTGAAAGGCCATGAACAGTTCTGCTGTCTTACTGTTGTCAGGGGTTGTCTCTGCACGGCCAGTAGGGGAACGGCGGTCATGTTGAGAGTCAAGGCAGCATCTCTGAGCTGGTCTGCCTGCGCCACTGAGCTGCTGCTCTACTCTGGTGCTACTTGGGACTTGTAGTTTGGATACCTCCGACCTAGACGAAGATAAAAATCAAGTCAGTTGTCTCCACAATGAGAACCTGGGGAAAATTTAGAAAAACTTGCTAAATGACACCAAATGTATCGACATATGGGCAGCATGGACTAAACCTTTACTGTATGGGGGAATACATTGAAGGTTTGTCATATTTGCACAGTACAAGAGTGCAACATACTATCATTTCAAGGCATTGCCCGACATCAAAGAGAGCATAAGTAACATGAGACAGAGCATAGTAAGTCACATCTACAACCACCATAATAATTTTATTGGAGGCTGCCATATAGCTCTCAACATTTGGGTGGAGTAATTGAATCCAGGCATCGCATCTTTAGTGCATTGAACGTTTAAGGCGTTTTTACAGTGGGTAAAAGTGGGTCAGTATGAGAAAGTGTCCTCAAGTTTTAATGAGTAGGCCTACAGCTGCAAGTTGTGAGGTAAAATCCACCGACTGATATTGGCTGCAGTGTGATGAGAGCCCAGGAGAACATGAAGAAAATATCATTTTAAGTTAGAAAATGTAGTCAATGCCCAACTTATTCTCCAGCGTGCAATCGTCTATATTGTACACAAAATTAAACATTTCTTCATTAGACTGCAGTTCTTGCAGATCAATCATTTTGTATTAATTTACATTTTCCAGTTCTTTTCTGCTGTCTGGCCTTTTGTGTTGGAGGAAATCCGATAGGGGGCCTTCGTGAATCACAGAATAAGTGTTTCCAGATGACAATGTCTTGCCAGGAAAGAAAAAAAAAAATCAAGAAATAGGTTTTCAGCAACTTGGCTCTCTGAGAAAAAAATCAATCAAGAGGCACTCATGCTTATATCCTGCTGGAATGAGGTACAGCATAGGCTTCACTATATGACAACATTACTCCCTGTAGTCTGCATGGGCATACTAGGGGTAGGTCTCATACATCGTACAGACACCTTGGGGAGAAGAGTAACATGGAGTTGAAGGTCAATAATTGGGGCCTGGTTTCAGGCAATCAATCAGATGGGGAGGAGACATGTTTGAATTATGGGGGGCCACAGTGGAGGTAAGGAGGCGTTGCCTCAAGCCGATGTGGACCCATAGCTGCACAGGGAAGACGATGCCGGGTGTACACAAAAACAGGCCCTTGCAGGTTGCCATGGAGGCAATCCGACTCCGGAATGAACTGGCAGAGAGCTTTTTCAAATGCAAGCCTCGGTGTGACTAATTGCACTTTAATTGACAGAGCCGGTCAAGGGGAGCTGTGCTGCAGCCTGGGTCTGGTGAATACTGTAGAGTGATACATGAGGCCTCTGGGCCTGGCTTTTGACATGGGAGGAGAGAAATGATGCCAGCTTTGTGTTTCGGGAGACAAAAAGCGCTTGTACAAACAGTAAGTTCTCCTTTGAGGTTGGGAAAATAAGTGGATATGCTCACTGTCACGCTAGGACCGGTTGAGTGGGATTATGATTAGGTATGAGAGTAATGCTGTTTGAAGAGCCTACTTCATAAATGGTTTCAGGAGGAAATGTATACATTCTGAAAATCCAGTGGTAGTGGAGCTGAATATTAAAATAAATTAACTGGGAAGGTAAATGAAGCTCTCCAGACACCTGAATCTTTTCCAGACATCCTGGATAGTGGTTTTACTGTGAGATCCAGGAGACAGAGACTGACTGGGCCTCTCTCTTTGAAATGGACTGGGAACAGAGCCCTCGCCAATGCATGATGGAAAAGTAGCATCAATGGTTTTGGAGAACAGAAAATAAAAATCCTCTTAATGCTGAAGGAGAGAAAATAAAACAATGTCATAAACCAGGATTAAAGACCACATATGTATGTGTTTTAACTTCTAACCTTTTCTTTTTAAAAACATGGATGTTTAGCAGAGAAGTGTCAAAGGTAATGAGTGTTCAATCTTGAACCCCAAAAATCTTGAACCCCCAAAAAAAAACATAAGACAAAAAGAAAGTTAACATGAACTCCATGCCCATCATTGGAGGAATATACAATACAAAATGACAACCATAAATAGGAACCAGAATCAACCTCCCATCTGGGATAGGTTAGCGGTCCCCATCAATGTAAATTATTTTATTTGACTCTTTTCTTTGAATCCTACTAGCTTTTGAAAACCTACTGTATCTTGCATCAAGTGTGCTGCTAAGAATTCACAAAAACAGGAATTTCATGCTGCTAGGATCTTGTCTGTTATGTGTGGAGAGCGTTGGTTTACTAAAATGGGTAGACAGATGGAAATTGATTCTCTGTCATACTATGTCATAGTTTTGATATTTGCGATTATTGGAATCTGGAGATTCAAAGCAAAGTTTACACACACAACTTTTATTGGAAACCTGAGAGGCTTCAAAGTTATGACTTTTGGGCCCAGCATAGTATTTATTATCCTGGGGCTCCTGGACTAGTAAAGCACAGCTACATAATGAACTTGACATTTCCTGAACTGTCTGTACTGCCTGTTCCTGTATCTGTCCACAGATTCTATTGGCTCATGTAATGAATGAACCTCTTGTCTCGACTCACAATTCTGAGCCTAGGCCTAAACATAAGAGTGACAACTGGAAGTCTCCAGACAGCATTCATTAGCTTTATCAGTTGAGAGCAGCTCAACAAGTAAGAGCAACTGGGTTATCCATAAGCTCTTGCACAATACATACTGGAGACCTCTCATACAGAACCCACACAATGACCCACAACATTTACTTTATCAATGAAAGGCATTGTACTGATGTGTTAGTTGCCTTTGGCAGTTTATAATAAAAGCCATGTCTATAGTCAGTTGCTCTAGCAGTCGCTGGTCAGAATAATCTTCTATGAATGTTTCTGCATTGAAGGCGTATTTACATAAGTCAGGAGTCAGGACCCATGCTTTTAGGCTGGGGGGAGTCCAGCTGTTTGTGGTTAGAGTCAGGACACCAGACCACTTCCTGTGTTTATCACAGCAAGGGCTGAGGTGAACTTCCATCCACACTCGCTTCTGCAGTACTACCCTTCCCCCATTCCCAACAAGCAGTTTCATCCTTTAGGTGTCATCCGTGAATGTGAGTCTCCGGGTACTTGGGTTCACAGAGGTTACGAGTACCAGACATGAGGTTGAACTTGAAGCACAGCCCTCGCAGGGGGCCCTTCAGCACAGCTGAGAGAGGAGTATTTATGTGAGGTTTTTGTTTAGAAAGCAGACATTGATAAATCTATTCCTCTGCCATTCTAAAGCTCAGTTGATATACGGCCGGACTGAACATTTTCAGAAGAGGGGTGCAGCTCTCCCCAGGAAGCAAAGTGCAAACAAACCACTGGTGTGAAAAATGTAGACGAATTAAAAGTGAAAAAAAACATAGAAAGGGAAAAATCGAACAGAGGTACATGGCATAAGGTTATAAGAAACCCATATATGATGTATTAGTGCTGATGTCTGCACAGTCAGAATATCTTGGAGCCAGAGGAAGGGAGGAGAGCAGGGAACCATTCCAGACTGAAAGGGAGCCCACTTGGCTGTGTGGGTTTTTGAAGGCTGCTCAAGAACAACAGTGAGGCAGGAGAATGCCCTGGGTCCCAGACATCCCTCTAGTGTGTCCTTCGCATATTATTCCAAAAGCAGGAATGCGGTGGCAGCACCTGCTCCACACAATGCGGCAGCTCTCTCATAGAGGCAGATAAATGGCCCACTGGGCCCTCCTTTTTCCACCTCTCTCAGGCGCCACGCAGAGAGCATGAAAAGGCCGGGAGATTATGCCTCCCCGGGGCCTTGCATCAGAGGGGCCAAGGGTTAGAAGCATTCAGAGCAGATGTCGGAGGAAAGGCAGTTTTATATACAGACACTGTAGAAAGGAACAGCATGGTTAAACATTCTGTATTAAAGGTACATGAGTATCTGGGAATATGTGAGGAGCCATCTGAGAGCCAAATAAAGCCATAAAAACAGAAAGCACAAGACAAAAGACTTTTGCCAGTGTTGTTGTCATAGCTCAGGAGTGATTTCTGATTTCCACTAGGGCCCATTCTAGAATGGTGAAGTTCAGACAAAGGAATGAACGAGGCTGTTCCTCTCTTGTGGGCCTTTAAAAACATGTCCTCTGCTCCATGAACAAACACTTGAGTGTTTGCTTCTTCCTCCAGATGGTAGGTCCCCCCCACCCCCTCCTCTCTTTTTGTTCCTCTTGCTGTGCTCTGTATTGTCTCGGAGTCTGGCCCACACAGCACTCTATGGGCTGCAGTGACTGATTTAGGTCCTTGCTACCTTTTGGAGTTAAGAAAAACCCAGAACTAAAAGTTACACTTGGTTGACTCTCCCATTTTTCATGGTAATGGACTCAGCAGTTCATTCCTGTTCCCACCAACTCCCGTTGAAGGGGCGGCTCCCATTTGAGATCTCCCTCTGCTCTCTCTTAGCATGATCCAAAGGGCTCAGAGAGAGGTTATGCAATAACACCCCCACATCTTCAGTTTGAAGCGACAGACCACATTTGCTTCTATTCAATTTCACGTGGATTGCAATGGAAAACAGAAATAGGCCTAGGCCTACAGATATTGTATTACACCAACACCAACGCACATCTGGTATGTCATGAATGATGATACTCAGGTAAAAGCACCCATCCCGTACAGGCAATACGAAATCCACCATAATACTCTGCTGTGTTATATTCTGTATACTGTAATTTCAAAGGAATTTCTGATCCTATCTCTGTAACTCAGTATCTCTGAGACCCTTCAGCATCACTGAGTTAATCCCATTATTACCATCCAGAGCAGCCTCTGATAGAGTCCTCTGGAGATAGCGTGATGACTCAGACACTTTGATCAGATTCAGCCCTACATTACTGTCTGCAACTTCTCAAATCCACCACAACCACGACATTTGATACAGGAAAGCCAGTCCAAAAAGTGATTACTCTACTCTACAGTTTGAGGCTACACTACATCCTCTGATGTGGGTGAAGGCGCTGAAATCAGACCAAGCTTCCACACAACCAACACAGGTATTGAGTTGTAGAATACTTAAATGGATGAAGCAGAATAACACATGGAAATAAGATAAATTACATAATCATTTGGCACTCCTGTGATTATGAAAGAGGCACAGCTCAAATTCTGTGGGATGGCACGCTGAGCCACAGGGCACAAACCGTGCCCTCTTTGCCTTGGCATCATCATCAAAAGCCTCTACTTTGTTCTCTCCCTCAAAGCTGTGTGCCCACTAGACGCACCACAGCGCCCAGTGCCTTTTCACTGCTCTACTGTGGGCAGTTCACTCACACAACAGACACCTTGATCTCACAAGGACAACCGGCACTCTGATCTGATCCACTCTCACAAAGGCAACCCACTCTCTCATCTGATACATTCTCAAAGGCACCCTTTACTCTGGTTAAGATTAACCAATTGATGATCATTTGGCCTGACTAAATAACAGTCAGTGGTCAGTTAGAACAGTGAACAACAGTCTTATCCTTCTGATCATATTTAAAGGTCAGTATGTCTTTTTTTTTTAATTTACCTTGGTGCATTACTACTTTAACTTCAACAGAATAACTACAGAGTAATACTTAAAGACAATTCTGTGTCTTGGCCAATAGGATTTTGACGAGCAATCATTGAGACTTTTGCTGAGAATATTCATTGAGACTAGTTGCTAGGATACATCCAAGGGAGTGTTCATCTATTATTCTGTGAGAGCAGGGAGTGCAAGGGAACTATTTGGAGATGATGGGAACTTTCAATCTGTTTAGGTCCTGGCTCAATGGAGCTCACTCTTGACGAGTCAGACCTATTGTGGCTCTGAATGAATTATTTGGCTTAAGAGTATCAATGGAGGGGACTTGAAAAGACTTCTTGGCACAGCCTTAAAAGTTTGCATAGATTTGTAAACTCTGTTATGGTGTAGTACTGCAATACATGTTTCAGTTCCAATCAGTGATGTCCAGACAACTTTTTAGTGTTAGTGTTAGTGTGTGTGTGTGTGTGTGTGTGTGTGTGTGTGTGTACATACTTTACATACTCACTTCAAGAGCTATATTTGCAGTGCCATTAGTTATGTAGTCACAAATATTTGCAGAGGCATCTGCTTAATCAACAAATCCTATAGGCATTGATTACAGGACTAAAAACAGGCAAAGCATGTCAACATTAGATAAACAGTGTTATGCTTTAAAAGCTCAGTTACACAACTATACTAGCTGAACCCTCCCTTAAAATGAAGAGTTCCCAACAGTAGCAGCACACAAACTGAACCAGCTTGCCACACACGTTGCTTGTTAAACGAACCCAAACAAAACAAGGCTGAAAATCTGAACAGTAAACCACATCAACCCTACTTAAATAGCATGGCACAATTTTCCAGGCATGTGGCCAAAAGTAAACAGGGAGTCATTTTATTCAAGGTGGAATTATGATAAATTATGACAAAAACCTCCATTATGTAATAAATTACATGATCAAACAGGATCTAATCATATTGGTTTTAATGGTTGGGTAAAGAGGTAGGGCACAATATGCATTTGTATTTCTTTATCTTGGTGCATTATTACTTTAAAGAGGCAATATGAGATTCTAACAACAAGAAAGTGGACTCACCGCCACTTAGTTTGTTCAACAGCTGAGGGATGAGGCTGGAGAAATTTAACCACTCTCAAAGTCACAGACGGAGCTATGGATAACCATCCATTAGATCAAAATTCTAGTTTTAACCATGTTTTGAAGCTATACAGTGTTTGTGTACAATTATATTGTGTACAATATATATCATTACTTTATAGACTCTGGAATATGCCGTCATGCCAGGAAGTCACAGCAACTTCACTTTGGTGCATGTCCACCACCGCAATATGTGTGCCAGAGTTGATCCTCTCCTCTTGTTCTTGACTGTCTCTGTTATGAAATGATCTCTGGTAGCGTCGCCCTGCTCTTTTCCCATTGACGTCATATCCCAGAGTCTACCTTTAAAAGTTCAAATATGTACCAATCCCAGATTGCCCCTATAAATACATAAAGATGTCAAGCCATGTTCTCTGAGGTGTGTACCAGAGGTTGCTAACAGGTAAACCCAGAGTGAAGTTTAAATCCTGTAATAACATTGCAATATGTCATATGACTGGCATGACGGCAGTGTTATGGAGATGAAGTGAAGTGCAGCTTTACCTGTAGAAGAGGAGTTCAGACTCTAGCTGCTGAACATGCCTCTGGAGCACTGGCACATGACTTGCTTT
Organism: Argentina silus; assembly: GCF_951799395.1. NCBI lineage: Eukaryota > Metazoa > Chordata > Actinopteri > Argentiniformes > Argentinidae > Argentina > Argentina silus. The sequence goes on along the minus strand of NC_139658.1, from coordinate 16,798,308 downwards.
GGCCTCCAGTTCCTTCACCTTGGCCAGGCCACTCAGCAGTGCCTGCCTGGCGTCCTCCACCTTCCTCCTCATGTCCACCTGCTCTCGTTTCAGAGCTCGCTTACAGTCCTCCAGGGCAACCACAGCCTCCCTGGACGTCCACAGCTCCTGCTCCAGTTTCTGGTTGAAGAGCATAGCCTCCTCTATCTGTCCGTCCCGCGAGCTGCGGATCAACTCAATCTCATTGAGGAAGCTCTGCAGGCTCCTCAGGTTGCCATAAGTGCTGGTGGCTCTCATGTTGCCATGGAGGGCGGTTTTCTGGGCAGCTTGTTTTTGGTGGGCGATGAAGCAGCCTCCCTCTGGTTTATGTTTAGAGTCACTTTTCCACAGTCCTACCTATGACAAAGAGCAATATGGTCAAGTGTGTAAGCAGAGTTTAAAGGATCAGGAGGAAGAGGTGGGATCGTCAATCTATCTATGGGTGGGATAATACAAAGTCTCATTATCTAGACTTCCCATGATCACATTTTATTAAAATGTGTTCATTTTGATATAAGGCTGTGCTGAAGATTTAACAGACTCAGAGTGAGATAACAAACGACATCACATCGATGTCATAGACCTGTGATGGCAAAGCCATTGTGCCAGGCAGTTACCTTACCTGTAAAGCCAACGAACGGGCATCACTGCTCTGAAGTGCCGCACGCATGTCTTCAACCAATTCTCTGAGGCTTGCATTCTCGTCCTCTAGTTTTGTTATCCGGTCCTCAGCTTCTTCCAGTGCAACAATTTCCTCGTAGCATTCCCGTGTGCACGGCCCGTGCTTGCAGCCTGAAGCATGTCGATCCGAGGTAGGAGAGGACCCTCTGCTCCCTCGCCCGCTGGCGCCCACAGAGTGCAATTTTTCTCTTCGCCTCAAAGGGCTTCTGAGACGGATCTGCGTCTCTATATGCTCGCTGTCTTTACCAACAAGCAGTCTTCCATTCTCATACTGGCACCCAGCTTTGGTGCTGAAGTATCCACATAGTTTTGCATGAAATTGTCTGAAAGTGAACTCGTTGGGCAAATTGTCCAAAATCCCAACACACTCCTCCGAATCGGAGTCTTTGTCCAGTCCCAAGATTTCACATAAAATATTAAAATCCTCGATAGGGATCTTGCCGTCTCCTTGACAGTCCATATGATGAAAAATCTCCTGTAGATATTGATCTAACCCTGTGGCCAAAACTATTATTTCATTCTCTACTCCCCGATCTAATCCGTAGTGGTAAGCCAAGGTACTCACTATCCATTGTGTCCTGCGCGCCGGTCGGCTGTATGGGTCATAGGTGTCCGCCGTGTCCATCTTTTTCAACTCAGCAATATTCCATTTGTAAGAATTATATGTATGGATGCATCCAACAGGATCACTGACTGTGCACGATGCATCCACTGACCATGTTCTACCTCAAATCACTGAATGTCTTTCTGAAAAACTTTGCGCATGGGGCGTTTCTTTGAAGTGAAGTTTAGCTCTGCCCCCTCCTACACTTGCAGTCAGAAACTGTTCGAAATTTTAACGGCTTTCCTGGAGCCTAGCAGGTACTTGCCCGACGTTTGTCTTTCTCTAGAGTAATACCACTATGACAATGGATCAAAGAACATCAAAATAGATGTTGTTTAATAGATAACGATATGATATCATTGTACATGATATATCACAACTATGTAACATTATGTAATACAAAAACCTAGAACATGATGTAATATAAAGTTAGCGTGCCTACTATAGTATTGTAACGAACGGAGGGGTAGAGTGCTTGCCCTAAGCGGGTACTGTACTCACGACCTTTCGCTTACAAACCGGCCGCGCTAGCTACAACACCAAGAGCGCCTTACACAGGGTGGTTACAGGATGATATGATGTAGCCTATTGCAATACTATGGGCTATAACATTGATTTCTCATCGGAAAACATTTGGAACAACAGGCTTAAACACCTGCTGCTTTTGTGTTGCTAATTGAAAACGATTAATTGATTAAGCAGTGGGTCTCTCAACAGATGGTAGTATGGCATCATTGACTTCTAATTGTGCCCACATGAATTATGGAAATTCTCAGGGTTAATGGTCTGAACATTCATTCATGTAGGCCTATAAAACAAATAGCCAACTCTAAAACATAGTGATCTCAACCAAGACAGACACAATTAAACATGATTATTAAATGACTGCAACATCCTAGTTGTAGGCTATTTCAATCAAAAATCAATTCAACCATGAGGATGAGTGAATGTAGTGGGATCTTTACGTTCTAAGTTCTAGATTTACCATTGTGATACATAGTATCTATTTACCCTGTACTGTAATGTCATAATGTAAAACTTCTCACTTGAACATTGTTACAAAGAACTTCTGACATTCGAATTTGTCACATCATTATTGCCTCGTTGTGACAATGGTCGCTATGGCGACGTATTGCAGTTCATAAACTGCGGCACTTCATATTATTCCGCGACAGAATAAATCGTTCTAACACATTATTTTGGAGAAATAACCATGCAATGGGTTAGTAATGACACTGACAATAGGTGTCACGTACATAAACGATAATACCTTACAAAATGTGTCTTTGCGTTGCTGACGATCTGTGGACTATTTAGTGACGCGGATGAAGTTCTCATTTCCAAACTTAGGTAGGAAGGTGATTCATAGGCATGTTTCTTTCTGCCATGCTACTCAAAATAATGTACTAATTTGCTAGTTAGTTCAAAGGCAGTCCCTATCTCAAAGTGGACATACAAACGGTAGGCTCGTTGCATTGCTGGTTTATTATGTTTTTATGTTGGATAGTTTGTTCCTGGATTGTAATGCTAGAATTTGAGTGTCAGGTGCAAGCAGTTTGTTTGGATATAAAAACAGAAACTTTTTCTACAATGCAGTTAATGTACCGGTAGGCCTAGATTGGTTAGATTTGTTGACTGTGGCAATGTGGTTTAATTTTCAGCACAGTAATACACGTCTGTTTTATCTGTTCTAGAAGCATATTTACCTCGATGGAAACCACAGAAGTATCAGACACAAACAGAAGCAGCACTATGTGTTCCTTAAAATGTCATTCAGAGTATGACATTGAAGTTGAGACAGACAATGTAGTCTGTGGCAAAGACACTGACAGTCTCCTCCAAACGTCTCAAAGTGAAGAGCAACAGATGTATCAGGACATGGAGAAGTCAGGGTCATATTCACCTGATGATAAAATCTCAACACAAAGCAAAGATGGCTCCCATGAAGTCATATGGGCAGTTAGCATTGCAATGGCTATTCCTAAAGGTGCATTTGCTGTGACGATATTAATAAAAACAGGTGTTCGTAACACAAAGCCCTCCAGGCACATGTAAACACAATGTGATTTCTCTATGCAACTGTTATATTCCAAATTTCAGAGAACAGACCGAAAACTACTCTGTGATGTCATCTGTTCTACATGCTACTCAGTCCTTGATCTCAAATATAGATGTTCCCTATTCCAGGAGAGGATGAGGAACCCATTATCATGGTGGACAAGGCCAAGAAAAAGCCAAAGAGAGTTTTGTCCAGTGGGGTCGTAGAGGCCCCCAAAGCCCAGGGCTATTATCACATTGAATACAATTTGCTTCCAGATGACCCAGAGCCCACAAAAGTGGACCTGGTGATGTTTGGGCTTGCAGCAAAGATCTACATGGACAATGAGACAAAGGTAAATAGCAGCAACGTATGACTGCATGCTGTACAGATAAATTAATAATGATGCTGGGTTACTCAAATGTGTTCTACTTGCATAAAGAATTCATGAAAGTGTAACACATGCCATGCCACTCAGGCGAATTGAGGACAGTTAATGGCCCATCTCATCTAGGGGTTAAGATGTTTTGTGTTCCAACAACATACACTTCAAAACAAATGACATTGATGGCCAAAGTTCATGTAATCCTCTCAATCTAAACACAATGGTCTGCTCTTGTTTATACCTCTTGCATATAAGATGGTATTTCTCTATGTTTAGACATACTTTGATTGCTCCACTATGAATTTAAATCAGTCCAATGTTGCGTTCATGGTGATTGAGTTCTTGTTCATTAACTTTTGTCTCCCTACCCTGCCTCATAGAGACATACATTATGTTGTGTACTGTACCTGGCATAAAGATGAAAGTAATATGAACACACATGAAGAGGCCTATTGAAACTTGTACTGTGTGCAGATTTTGAGGCCATGGCATGAGGGAGACCAGGTGTGGCTGGGCTGGTCTCAGTCTGTGAAAGTCAGGGTCACCAGGGAGCTACTGATCAAACTAGTGTCTCATAAGATCACTTTTCGGGTATGGGACACCAAGGACAGAGTGTCTGCCAAAGCCAGGTATGACAGACCCAAAGCCTTTAGACTGCCACAGGCAAGGAGTGGAGAGGACTCGGACCATCTGGGTAGGAACCCTGTTTTTCATTGAACATCTACTGCATGTACTGGAATAATAATTTTAATTAATCCTGAAGGCGACAAGGAGTAATGAATGTGATTTCAGAAACTGAAATCATTGTTAATCTGATTTTCCCCCTACCCTTTGGCACACAAAGAATTTGAAAATGTTTTGGTTTTCTGCGTGTCCGTTGTGATCATTGCGTAGTGGGAGAATGTGCTAATGACTTTCTTGTGTGGAATCTCTGATGGCAGGGGCTCCCCCAGACTGTGAGGCGGCGAAATCTGGTAATGATTCTTCACATCTGTGACTGTGCACTGGCTGGGCTAGGGATCTTAACTCTTATCTGGAGGAGATCACAGTGTTGATAGCTCACTTCATTTTGCACTTCGATGCATTTATTATCATTCTGTGGGGGGCTTTCACAACTAACATACTGGCCTCTTAATATTATATTTGAGTTACACTAGTGTTATTTGAAAAGTTCCAATTGTATGCTTCTCCCGTAATCTCATTGATTGAAATCTCCACTTAAAGGTGGCATTAAGAATATGGTGCATAAGCTGAGAACTGTATTTGAAAAGGAGAATCCAAGGACCAGATCATCTAAGAGACGTAATACCATAGCAACTATTGATATTAAGAAGTTTTCTGAACTGAACTGTGCAACAGGTGAGTGCTCCTCTTTAAAAACTATTCATTACCCGAAGGCATGAGTGTGTGTAGAAAGCATACATAACAGCATGTAAACATCAAGCTATGGTGCGCTACCTAACCCTAGTAAATCTCCCTATGCGGACCTCACATGTAACCATGTAATAATGATATATAAACATTTATAAATCCATGTTTAACTATTCTGTCAACCAGCAGTTGAGCCCAAAGCCTCCACCACAGAAGTTGCGGCCAGTGAGAAGGTGCTTTCCTCAACTGCTCTGAATGCAGGGTCATTTATCTCAGATGCAGACCAGTCTGTCCACAAAAGGTTTGACACCTCTTCACAAGGCCTCACCAATTCCCCAAAATACTGCTATCTGATTCAGTAAACATCGACAGTGGTCTAATCTAATGAGGGCTGAAGAAATACTGTTGAAATTGATATCTAATTATTTAAAATATGATAATAATGCTCCATAATGTGTGACATTTGTATCAATCAGTGGAGCAGAGCAGGATCTTCAGTCAGTTGACTCAAAGAGCACCAACAAGCCTGATGGCCCCCAGGAACAGGAGAAGGAGTCCATCCCATTAAAGCCAACACAGAGGAAATCTGCCCTGGACCAGTCCTCAAAAGCACCCAAATCCCTTAGCAAAACAGCCATCCGTATGTGAAAGGGAAATCCCTTTGAAAAAGTGCTATTGTGAACATGCAATTCAAAACTAAAACTGTCAATATCAGTCAACAAAGTCTTATTGGTCTACACCAGCCAAGATATCTTGTAGTTTTTGTTCCATTGGATATGAAAATAGGAGTGTTATCATTACAGCACCTAAACACAGCTCATTCTCTCTCCTCAGCTCCTATGAAGAGCAGCTCTGTGAAAGACAAGTTGGTTGTACCGCGGAAAAAAGCTCCCCAGAAAACCCATGAGAATGCTACTCACATGGAGAACATCAGGAAGAATGGAGTCGCCTCAGTGGAGCTCAATCTCATTTATCTACTGGCAGGTAAGATGTTCCCATATAAAAACTATGCACGTCTACTCTAAATAATATTTGGCAAAGCAAAACAAAAACCCCTCTACCCATATACGTAATCCTTTCCATTTCTTTCTTACAATCTGTATGTTAACCCAATTAATTTTGCACTAATGATGGTGATGGTGTAGAAATACCAGTCGTCATTATGACTTTTAGGTATTTGTTTTGACCCAGCCGTACACTTGAACAACAGTGTTGATGTTTCTGTCTTTTGGGGTACAGATTCAGTACTGTATGTTCCTATCATGTTTGCTTTAGGGGTGTAACTATGTTGGGGCTAAATTAAACGTTGATGCTGCCCTGGAGGGGCTGAGCTACAGAGGTCTCTAATTGGCTAGTGTACGGCACCAGCATAAGCCAGTCTACTGCTCCATTAGCTTTTGATGTGTCCCACTTACAGCCACAGTGGGAGACCTTGATGAAAGCCTTCACTAAGGAAATTCTTGGGTCTCGCTTCCATAAACTGGAGCCAGACAAATCGCACACAGCTATTTTGCTGGAACAAACATTCCAGGGTTGGACCTACAGTATTACTCAATCCTATCATTATTTTGACCTTGCATTATTTGTTGATGTGGATGACTAGTCTTGGATACTGTCAACATATCATTCAAATGCAAAATGATGATGTGGCTGTTGAATGAATAGAATGTTATCCCACAATAACTTTACCAGCAGCTACCGTAACTCCAATTGATTGTTTTATTGATACTTTGTATGGTTCCGTTTTTTCCGGTGAATATGTTAGGAGACAGGTCACTGACTGACTGCCTGGTAACCTGTTCGACTGGGTATGAGGGCTTGTGCAACATTACTTTAAACAAGCCACTGATATCAAAGGAGCTCAAGGCTGAGCTGAACCCACTAGTCATCACCATCCTGTCTGCCACGTCCCTGCCATCTTCTCCGGTCCCGTTTCATGTGCTTGAGGTACCAACGTGACACACTATCAACTAGAGTAGTAATTTATTAATCCCTGAAGGGAAATTCACTAAATACATATGACTACTGTGCCAACTATCTTTTTTCACTCCGTTTTTTGTCATTTGTTTTATAATGGTCTGAATTGTGCCCTAATGGAGCAATTGTGAGCATGTTACACACTTACAGTAGTAACCATCTAGTGAGTGAAAAGATGTGAAGGCCTGTAAACATTGTCCTATTCTTTTCCTCAGGAGAAATGTCTGCCTGTATATTGCCAGTATAAGTTCCACAACATGAATATGCACAGGACAAAAGGTCAAGAGCACAGCACCAATGTCTACTTCAAGGACGTCAACGTGATTCTGACAGGCCTGTTGAGCCCCGGAGAACTCCTGGAGTTTCTCAGTGGTCCCCCGCTGGAGATAGAAGTCCATGACCGAGATAGGAAGATGGAGAAACCATCCACCAGCCCTGCCGTGTTTGGCACTGAGCCTAACGATGACAAACTGAGCAACGTAGTCCTGGTCGGCGGCAAACGCACTACCCACAACCCCTTCAGGGAGAAGGGCAAGCTGTACAACCCGTGCGGCATTGCTAAGTTAAACCTCTCAGAGCTGCTACATGGGCAGAAGTGTTTGAAAGTGAACTTGCCAATAAGATGTTCCCCTCCACCTCAGCTGTTGGGGAATGAGAGGAGTGAGTGGGAGAGGAAGATGATGGCCATGCCAGGGGCAGCTGACCAACCCATCAAACAGCCACTGCTTATGGGACACTACTTTGACGCCAACTCCCAACTGAAAGTGCAGATTGAAATAGCTTGTCCTCTGAATGTGGAGAGTGGCAGCAGTGAGAGGTCGCTAGACTGTCCATTTGGCCGCATCATTTACCTCTTCAAATACAACAACATCTCTGTGATGACCAAATTAAGGTCTGAGATTTTGAGAATCAATGCAGCAGCTTTCCAGCTAGACTCCCACACAGTTGAAACAATTGAGAGAATCCTAACCTGCTTCAAAATGAGCGCCAAGGAAAGGGAGAACAGTGATCTGGATATTGTTACAGGGTTCCACATGCTAGATAAACAGACACACCTTTTTGTTCTCGAAGGACTAAAGCATATAGCCATCAAAAGACTTTGGGAAACAGTCCCCATAAAGTAAGCTATGAAGACTCTCTGTGCCGTAATGTTAAGTGTTTTCAGCTGGAGTGTTGAGGTCAAATTCCTCTTAAAAACTAGTTGATTTGATGTCTTGCAGGCTGACTGGGAGTGAGGAGGAGCAGGTGATGATTCTCTACAACTCGGGCCTGAGCTTCTCAAAGCGCTTATATGACACACTGGACATCAGCCTGAGTCCAATCCACCTTCACGAGCCACTGGAGACCATTATGAGACAGCCTCTGGTCTATGTCAGAGACATGGTCCCACACACCTGCTTCCAGGCCATGTCACGGTATTATCCCATTAGCATTGTTCATCTGCATTGACTATGATAGTATGGTTACAATGAGTTCAACTCTGTGACCTGCATGATTCTGTAAATATTCTGTACATTTATCAAGACATCTGTCAGACTTAGTCTACAATAGGGTTGGGCGATTGGACAATTACATTGGGGCATCATAGTTGGTCCAAAACTATCGCCGACCGAGATATGATTTTTGGCCTGAAAATGCCCTTTTATGGTGCATTTAAGAGTTTAAGGGCATTTAAGGGACCTCGTCAGCCCTCTGCTTTCCCCGTTTCCAAAAGTGTTATGTATAGCCTATTTTAGCAGGCTGACATTCGGAATTTAACCTGCATTTCATTTTTAGGAGACCCACAAAGGTATTACTAGTCAACGGCAGAGTGCGGAGGTCTTGTGAAATAGGTCTCACGAGGCATATATCCTTTATACTAATGTCTAACTACTACTGTTGCCTTTTAAGATCGTCAGCAGGCCGTGTCATGAGCCGTTAAAAATGACAGGGGATGAGGCATCACTAGGCTTATCCTTCCATCGGGGTGACGCCGCCCACTTTGTTTGTCACGTCAGATATCACTTTGATGCTATGCTATTGTAGCCTACTTTGAGAGCCTACCTGAGGGGCCTATAATAACAATGTTGCGGCTCCCCAGACAATAACACCAGGGGATCGGTGACTTCAGAGGGTGGCGACAGGATAATGTAGACAATCGCCCAACCCTTGTGCATGTAGTATCTTGAAGAAAGAAAATACTGATAGATGTTCATTGTTTTGACTGTGCAGTTAATTACTTTAAGGGGATAGTTTTTTTACACCTTATAGTCAGATGGTTCCTTACCCTGCAAGTATTCGATGGGCCAGGAGAAACTGTACAGGAGAATACATGGTTCAGAGTTTAAATAGCTACTGCTAACATTAGGCACTGCTGACAAGAAGTCAATAGGTGTGAAAAGTTCAACATTGCATGGCAAAATCAACTCAAATGGACTTTCTGACTTGGCCATAAATGTTGAACTTTGTCTATTGATCCCATTCACACCCTTTGGCTAAAGTTAGCTGAAGTTAGTAGTGGCTATTTAAACATCTCTGAACCATGGATTATAGTTTCTCCTGGCCCATGTACTACTTTCAGGGTGAGGAGCCATCTGACTATGAGGTGTAAAAAAGTTAACTATTTCTTTAAAGTGGCTTTAGATTTACTGTACAGCACATTTTAGGTTACACCAACTTTGTCAACTGAAGAAGCTGAAAGATGTGGTGCAGAACAACCTGTTCCCCTCCGCCGAGATGGTTCTCAGCATGAGCAAGGAATTTGGAATGGTTCCTGGGAAATGGGAGCAAAGGATGATGGCAAACACCCAGGATGAGACTGAAATGTCACCTCTGCATGCCTCTGAGAACATCTACAGACCTCTGAACACTTTCAACAGAGAATACATGGAATGGAAACAATATGTAGTTAACCAGCAGCTGCATAAGCAAAGCAAAGACTTTATTCAGGTATTGTTTTAATTCTGATTATGAATTAGAGATTAGTGAATCTCATTTTAACTAAATCGCATGTCATACACTGTTTCCATCACAGGCCAATATTGAAAAGGTGCAACAAGCAAGTCTGCAGGTGCAGAGGCCAAAGCCTGCTGTAGTAGTTGTTGAGCTGGCTAAAGGCAGCGTGGCCCACAGCTACAGCATCCAGACCATGAACTCCACTGAGCAGGCTAGGGAGCTGCTGCGCAAGGAGATGGCCAAGGTAAGCACAGTCTCTGATCCAGATAGTTATATCAATCAATATACTGTACTTCAATGATGATCTGGTATGGGCAAATGTATCTCTTCAGGAGCCTGCTCGGAGGTTCACCTATAGCCAGCAGTACCACTCAGCCACTGTGGACCCAAGGGATGTGGAGTCTGAACGGAGGGCCTCTGAGGCCAAGTCCAGGTCTGCATGGCGTACCAACACTGGCTTCACATACCCAGGGTTCAAGAGCAGCATTGAGTCCAACGAACATCTCAGACAGCCAGATGAGACTCGTACGGAGGAACTAAGAAAGGTGATGTCACCGTCTAGAGCAGAGATCAACCACCATGAGAGTCAGGTTTCTAAGTCCCCATAGAGCAGGAATGCGATATTTATGGGCATTCCATAGCATTTGGGCAAAGGGATTGGGTTTTAATGATATTTTCCTACTGGGTCCTCTTCCTCTAGGATCTACAAAGCATAGTGCAGGTATAGGGTAGCACATAATGTGACATGGCTAATGCTGATTGAGTCAGTTGTAGAGTGTTAGCCTTGGCATGCCGTTGCCTCATTTCATTTTGTCATACTATTATTTATTGCTCCCTTGACAGCATGGGCAAACCTTTAAAACAATTATATGGGACATTTGAATGTGATTGTTATAGAAGTCATTTGCCAGCATAAATGGAAATACAACTCACAATTTTTAAAAAAATGTTTATGAAGGCTATAGCAAACATCTTAGACATACAAGTTTAACAAGATAAAACACACTTTGGAAAAAGTAGCATGCATTCCATACCACCTAATACAAATTTCATTTTATTTATTACTTATGTGTAATCATACTTAAACATTGTGTACTATTATGATTATGATCATTTGCTATTACGTGTTTTCGCACGTACCACTAGCACTGTTTTCCTGACTGTTTAGATTCCACTCAGTAAATATACACAGAGTGTTGATATTGCTGTGTTTCCTGCTTCCCAGCCCTGGAGAGAGAACGTCCTGCATGGTAACACCCTGAGGCCCACCTTGACACGGGACACATGGCCCTGGATCCAGCGCTGCCAGGACTTTGAGCTCTACATCAAGCCCCCCCATGTCATCAGTCCTGTGCCCCCCGTCACCATCCACTTAGCTGGTACTCAACATCAACCATGTTTATTTTGACAGTATTGTGCCCCCTAATATCAATGATACCTTCCTATAACCCATAGAGCAGGTCCTTGTAGTTTATGTATGCAAGTAGTAGAAATTGTATGGTGTCCTACTGCAGTTTCGTACATATCATCCTCTCACAAAGGCAGCTGAGTATCTGTGTTCATTCTGTTTCTGTGTGTTCATTCTAAGGAGAGAGACTTCAGCAGGAGCAGCTCCAAACAGCCTGTGCTCAGTACTACAGGTGGCTGAGGAAGGTGCTCCCAGTCAACGATGCACCAAGGAGTGGCCAAGTCCCTGCGTTTAGGTGTCACATGGGGGGAGCAGACCCAGGGAAGCTCCAAGACATGCTTAAGGACAAGCCAATTAAGTACTCCCTCAGGAAACCAGGGATGGCCCTAAAGGTAGGGCTCACATGTATTCACGGCTTCCATTCAGTGAGATAAATCACCCCAGTGGGGTAAATGTCCTATTTTCGAGCTGGCTGATTTTCCCTATACTGCTGAAAATCTGTCAGATCTGATCATGGATAAGCAAAAATAATCTGTATCATTCTGATCTAGATTAAAAGTTTTTAAATACTGGACCTGGAAATTCCAAAACCATCAAATCTTACATTGGAATAGAAACATTCACTCATACACATACAATAAATTGGACTCAACAATTAACAAGTTCCTTCTGAGAAAGTTGTAGTAACTTGTTTGTGTGTGTGTGTGTTTTGTTGCATCTCAGCCAATACCCGTGCTGTCTGTGGTGCAGCGGCCGCAGGTCTCAGGCCCAAACAAGATGGAGAGAGAGTCCAGCATTTCTTTTGCTCCAGGACCATTCCAAAACCACAGCCTTAGCTGGGACCACAACACTATACCCCGACACGACTCCCAATACCACAAGTTCCACTTCATGTGAGTTGGCTTATAACCTTTATTTTCCAAAAGACAAGTTCAGAACAGACACTAGAAGAAAGAAAAGCAGACACTACAGAACTGGAAAAACAGTCATATGGATTATAATCTAATATTATTTTATGTATAATATTATATATGTGTTATTTGCTGCAGGGAACTCTGGAGGCAGCACTCGTTCCAGCACAAGCGGGCAGCCGTGCCCCTGGCGGAGGAGGAGAGATGTGTGCAAGTTTTTCAGAAACCTTCCGCCAGCGACAGGACACGTGCTAGGTCTGTCCAACAACAGCCAGCAAGGAACATTGTTGAGACCAAAACCTACAAAGATGTCACCCTGCATGTCCACTGAGAAATAAAGCTTTCCCTATTCATATCATACTGAAGTCAAGGCTTGTGTGCAATCACACTACAGGGCTATGGATTAGAAGCACTTTGGATAACACTTAAATTAAATCCATAAATTGAATGGAAGAGATAGCCCTATATCCTACAACCTCTGTTAATTACAACCTTTGAAGTACCGTCAATAAAATAATCTCTTCATATTTCTGTTAATCATTGATGTAATAAATGGTATGTACATAATTAAATTAACATCAAATCAGTGGTGCTTTAGAACTGAAAAATTAGTGCACAAAAGTAGAGGCAAACTGTCATGGATGGAACTTCGGAGTGCAAGACTGAGGGGTCCACACACCGCCCAATCAGAACCCAGGAGACTGACTGGCTCCCTCCGCCACAGGGGACGGCTCAGAATGTTCTGTCGAGAGGATGAGAGCAGATATATGCCCTGTTCGCAAGGACGTCATTGGCGATCTTCTTGATGTTGGCATCATTGTTCTCTGGAGAATCTGGAATGAATAGACCCTCATTACAGACAAGCTGAATTCATGTATCAAATTAAAACTACAGATAATTTTCCCTCTGTAACCCTGAAAAAAAGTGTACGAAATTTCAGTAATTAAAAAGAGTTGTACAATGTGGAAATCACACGCAACCTAGGGGATTGACTGGTGGTTGGGGAGGTCAAGGGGAAATTCTGCAACACATGCAAGTCTTTTGTACTGAAAGGCAATAAAAATGCACTGGGCTGTTCCCAATTACCGTTCTGTGTTGTACTTACTTTTTTGTAGCTGAGTCATCAAGTAATTGTTTTTGAAATAAGCTTCCAAGCAGAATGTGTTTGTAAGCAGCACCTGGAAAATTGGAGAACACACCCTTTCTCTTATTTCATGAAGCTGGGTACTGTATGTATGAGAAATGCAAAACAATTCCAAGAGATTTCTTTTTTAAGAACTACTCAAAAACAATATAGCAACAGCAATACCCAATAAACTTCAAGATGAATTGAAACATAAAACATGAGTAGAAGTACATATGTAAACAATATGTTAGATTCGACTTTGATTCAGTCATTGAACACTTGACATTAAGTTACCCTTTGTAAAGGGTTTGTAGATGGTTTATAATCAGTTAATAGATGATTTATAACCTGTTTATTATTCTATTACAAACAGTTAACAATTGTTTAGATTGTTCATAATTCACTTGATGCTTGCAATCAGGAGCCAGTTAGTAATGGTTATAGTAGTGCATTTATAACTGGCTCCTGATTCCAAGCGCCAAGTGAGCATCAAACAATCTAAACTCTAAATGTTTGTAAATGGTTTATAATTGAATAATACATAAGTTATAAATGATTTATTAACTTGTTATGAACCATTTATAAACCCTTTACAAACGGTACCTTATTGTAAAGTGTTATCATTAAAGGTATGTGAAATATAAGTAGTCACAGAGTGAAATCAGCAGTGTACAATAAGCAAGTGCACATGACAACTCCACTGGGCAAAATACAATACAATAAATAAATCAAGAATGTTTGCATGACACGCCCTGACATTTCTCTAAAACAATTTCCTGCCATCTCACATCCTTGGAAAAATACAACTATTTCCACAATAGAAAGCAGAACACGACTGCTGGTCATCCAGTTTGAGTCTGTGCCCATCCAGTTACATTTCCTCATGTTCTCATCGCATGCCGGCACGTATCCTGCCTTTAGGGGTTTTGTGTTCCTTCAGCTGCCAGAGAGTAACAAGTCATGTTACCAAAATTAATGTGAACACAATGGAAGTGGCTCCATTTAAGTGGAAATTATTAAATTTTTCCGAGGATGTTACTACAGCGTATGTGTCCTGGTATACTGTAGATGTCTAGCAGGACTAAGTGGCAGTAGATCAGATCCCTTGCTTTATGATATTAAAGCATAGAGGCGGCCATTCTAAGTACAAGGTGAATCAGTAAGGTGCGCAGTGTAGCGTTACTGTACTTCGTGATCGTGGTTTCTCAGGCCGATGCTGATGGAACGGCTGGCACGGGACAGGACGGCCGTCATGGCGTACATGTTGATGAGCACATCTGCCACTCTCTTCAGGATCAGCTGCTCATCAACGATTGTCTGGGAACAGACACAATGACAGCACTCTTTACACACCATTTATGACCAATACGAGATTTGATCACAGTCATAAATCACTTCAAACATTGCTAATTCCTATTAGTCAAATAAATCTTCATGACGGGTGAAACCCTCTCATGCATGATTAAACTGTGAGTACCGGTAAACATATCCTTTCATGTCTAGATGTCTATCCATTTGATTAACACTATGAGCCGAGGATTTATTCTGATTAAAGCTTTCCAAAAAGACAATGCTTCACATGAAATCGATATGGAAATGTGGTTAAGTCACAGAGGAAAACAGGATTCAGAAATCTGAAGTGTTTCCAAGTGGTTTATGGTTGCTCCGGCGGAGGGCTGATTGCAATAGCATGGCCCCATAGAAGCTCATTTAAGGGAAAAAGGCTACCTAGGGCCAGCTGTCTAGCAGATGAACATTACCTCAGCCCAACAGGAAGAGAGGGAGTTGAGAATAGGTCCCAACTGTACTAAACAGGCCCATACTAATTAACATTGCAGTAACTATAGAAACAAGCTATACATTAAGCCATGTTTAACAAATGGCATATGTGCCCCATGGAATTCCAATCATTCAAGTGGGAATTGAGATTGATGTGTTTATTTTTAAGTACAGCGAACATACCAGTTCTTCAACCCCACCATTGAATACTAACTAACCCAGGGCTAAGGAAACAAGAACAAAAATGCTAGAATTTACCTTCCCATATCTGTAAAGCAAGTTCTCAACTGTGGAGCCAAAATGGACAACGTTCTGCTCCAGCTTCTGTGCACTGTCCTGTGGAGAGAGTAGGGGACAGACAGGCAATCATAAACATGCAGATTATGCCACTGCAATTCATTCATTGTGAAAGGTATGTGATGAGATGCAGTTGACTGATAAAGAAAAGCAACATTAATAAAGATGAGACCGTACCGCCAGGCTTGGGTGCACCACGCCGTCAGTGCCGGTCAGGCCCAGGTCTACTTTCCCACCCATTGAGTCACGCAGCATCTTCCCCAGCATCCCCAGAGCCACACCCACGTTTCCCTTCTTCATCTCCCTGGGGGCAGAGCAGAGAGAGATTTGAATGGCAGGCTGAGATGGTTTACCTCTGGACGTTCTCACACATTTCAAAACACACTGCACTTACTTTATTTTCCCTGTCAAGATTTTGCCAGCATACTGCATTCCCGTCAGAGCAACGTACATCCTGAGGATTTCATTGGTTCCCTGAAGAGAAGGAACAAAGCATCAAATGAAGACCCATTTGTCTCATCATCTGACAATTTCTTAGCATACATTCAAGCCTGAACAGTTTATCATAGTACTGTAACCGGTCTGTCAGCGTTCTTTCAAGGTGGACATATGCCCTCTGGTGGACATCTACATTATAGTTTGTCAACGTATCTTCCAATCTTAACCATCTACTTAATTA
Source organism: Argentina silus (assembly GCF_951799395.1). Taxonomy (NCBI): domain Eukaryota; kingdom Metazoa; phylum Chordata; class Actinopteri; order Argentiniformes; family Argentinidae; genus Argentina; species Argentina silus. The sequence goes on along the minus strand of NC_139658.1, from coordinate 16,782,100 downwards.
CCTCAAAAATCAGCAGGATGCGGCAGTCCCTGAGGTAGCGCTCGTAGGGGTAGTTCTTGGTGTATCCAAGCCCCCCTAGTACCTGGAGGGCCTCACTGCAGCATATCCAGCCCCCCTCTGAACTGAACACCTGCACACAGAGAGGGTTAGATGAGAGAGAAAACACGTCTATCACACCTTTTGTGATAGTACTCTAGGTTATATTAGACGTTCATCACATTCATCCCACAACACAAGTGGGGCTTAGTTTTGTGGCTGTCACCTCACCTTCACCATAGCAGCCTCTAGAGAACAGTCTGGAACCCCAGGTCTGTCCATCATCCCTGCTGTCAGGTAGGCCATGCTCTCCATCACAAAGGCATTCTTAGCCATCACTGCAAACTTCTCCTACAACGGCAAACAGGGGGAGAAAAGGTGGAGAAATTGTTTCAAATAGACGTATTCAGAATACAGAGAATTTCGATAGGATTCGACAGGAAAATCATCCGTACCTGAATCATTCCAAATTCACTCAGGCTCTTGTTGAACTGCTTCCTACTTCCTGCGTACTCTGCTGTCAGCGCTGTGGGTTGAGTTAGAAATACATCACCAAGGGAAAGCCATCCTTGTTTATATGCAGCAGACGATATCATCCAATCATCATCTTAAGAAAAGTCATTCTCTTACTTATGAGTTTCTTGATCATTCCAGCCCCAGCACTGCCCATACTGAACCTTCCGGAATTCAGGATGTTCATCGCAACCTGTTCAATACAGACAGAGAATGAAGTTGAAAAATGTATTTAAAAAATTGTTTTAAAAACCATGAATAAAATCAATGCAGTCAAATACTACATATCCAAGAATACAATGTGAATGCTCACAAAAGGTGAAAAAGTAACATCACTTCCAGAGGGTGGGGAGGCAGTGGGGAACAACGACTGATTACTGGAACTCTTACAGGAATATTATATTACCTTAAATCCACCTCCAACTTCTCCTATAACATTTTCCACTGGTACTGGGCAGCTATCAAAGGACACCTCACACGCTTGAAGACAGAGAAATAATTAAAAAGAGCACTACACAATCACAGGCAATAGGGGTTGACCCTTACTAACTGGGGAGACTGGAAATTGTATGGCCCAGGCGTGCTCTTACTGTTGGATCCTCGGATGCCCAGTTTGTCCTCAGGCTTGCCACTGGTGATCCCACCGAAAGCCCTCTCTACAATAAACGCTGAAATCTTATCTTTCTTCACCCCATCTTTGTCAACCACCTCAGTCCGTGCAAACACAGTGAGGATATCTGCCATTCCCCCATTGGAAATCCAAATCTGAAAATCAGATAAGACTGTTTCATCATACAAATCCATCCATGTATCATTGAATGATGAACAGGGAGCACAGCCACTCCCTCTATTTAACCCAATTTCTCTCACCTTGGATCCAGTGAGCAGATACTGTTTCCCATCCTCAGACAGAGTGGCACGGGTTTGAATTGAGGCAGCGTCACTTCCACTGAAGAACACAGATTTGGAAAGCACAATAAGATTCAGTGAGAAAAAAACAAACATTAAAAGTTATCAAACAAAGAAACAATACTCTAATGTAATGTTCTTCCATTATGACACTTATGGCACATTTATACAATGAATGTCATATAGGTTGAAATGCAGAATAGTGAGATTCCAGGTGAGGCCCTACCTTCCTGGCTCAGTCAGACAGAAGGCTGCTACATGCTCGCCTGTTGCCAGTTTGGGTAGATACTTGGCCTTCTGTTCATCACTCCCCGCAATTAGGATCCCCTAACAAACCAATTGGAGAATTTTCCCCTCATATTACAGGGTCACAACAACCTGCTAACTTCCAGGTAATAATGCCACACAACTGTAGGCTAGTTGTAACAATGACAACAGATATCATTCATGCAGTGCTTTTCACTCATCATAGTACAGTTTATTCAAACACTGTGCCAAATAACTCATGAATCCATATCTGTTCAGCTTTACCTTCAGACCAATGGCTTGATGGGCTGCCAATGTTACAGCAATGGACCCATCCAAAGAGATAATCTCTCCCAACCTTGCATACATGGTGTTGGACAGTCCAAGCCCCCCTAGGAACAAAGTTTCCATGAGCTGAAGAAGTTAAGTTATTTTCATTGAATTGCACAAGTCAGAGACAAGACAAGTCACACGCTGCATATCCAAATGTTTAGGTTGTTACTTACCATATTCCTCAGGCACCTGGATTCCGAAGAGCCCAAGCTCTTTCAACCCATTCAAGGTCTCTGGAGGGATTTTGGCTTCGTGATCAATCCTCGCTGAGTCAACTGAAATGAAAGGTCAGGACAAAACTAGGTCGACACGTTTACAACAGGACATGACATAGGTTTAGCGGAGGTATCTAACAGTAGTTAGAGGTATGCATAGATAATAAACATGGTCGACGTATGATGACAACAACGCGTCGATCTATTCATCTTGTTCCTACCAAATCAGCTGAGCTGTGTAACTATTAGTGTATTTTCCCTTATCTTACCATCCTCAGTGAAGAACCTCTCTACCGGTGCAACAAACTGATTTATCTCCTCCAACTCTTCTTTTCCAATTTCGGGATAAGGGAACACCTCTGACTGAAAGATACAGAGATTATTTGCTAGCTACTATGCTACCGTTAGCAACGGTGACAATATGCACGTAACTGACAATAGGCAGAGTAAGTTCTTACGTGATAACTGCATTCATTGTATGACAATACACTAATTCATTAAAATGAAAAACAAAGATTAAACAAGATTAAAATCGTCACTTACTTTGTTTAATTTGCCGAGGAATAAATCTTTGGCGTAGGCAAGATTCCTAGCATGTGTTTTGAAGGTTTGATGGGGTTGCACTTGAAAAGTGACTTCTATCCCACGAATCCCAGTTTGTCTTAGGTTAAGTGCAAGTAATCTCTTTCCATATCTGACCGATTTGGATAAAACAACAAGCCTATTCATATTCATTGTCCTGACATAGAATGTCACCTCGTCCCCCCTCCTGTAGCTGCCGAAAATATGTAGATGTTGCTGCGAGGATACCTTTCACCCTATTCTGTCGCATATTGATGACGTAGTAGAACATTAGCTAACGATCCAGCCTATGCAACTCTCTTTCATACCACTGGATGGCAATATTCCATCAAAAACAAGAGTAACAAATACTGAACCGAACTCATAATTTAAAAGTATGTAAACTGATGTGGAAAATGAGATTTGAAAAGCTACCAAAACATCAAACATTAATTAATGTGATTGATTAGGAACGAGAGAAATTACGACAGGAAAAACAGACATACACATATCAGAGTGAGAGAGAAAAAGACAACAGTTTATTGTTTTTTCCAGGTGTTCTAAAAAGGGCGGTCTCGTGATATAACCCTCCATATGCATTGCCTCTCCCGTTCGCCCTGTACTCCTACAATGATGCGGCAGTTTATTGCTGCCAATGAGAACATGCCCCTCTAAGCTGAGATATATTTAGCACCAAAACTCAAGGTCCAGACAGCCCAGCAGGGCACATTGTCACTCACGCCATCTGTCTCAGGGTTAGTCACAGAAAATAGGAGTAAGGCCGATCAAACTGATCAACACTTTACCTTTGCACACTAAATTTGCTACACTAAATTATCATTAATTTGATGAATTTGTTCCCCCCCCCACACACACACACGTACATACAGCAAAAGAAGACAGTAGAAGTTATTTCAACACAGAAAGACACATTGTATAATTTAACAGTATATTGTTTTATTTTGAGTTCTCAACATGGTCACAGTAATAGTTTTACATCAATAGGGTCTCATCATCTACTTAGAAACAGAATGCATATTAAAATGAAAGCACTCCTCTCTTCCCTTTGAATTATAAAATGGCCTGTGAGTATGAGAGAACAGGTGTCTCAGGACAAGAATGAGAAGCAGTGATAATTATGTAACAGTCTGCTTTTGTGATCTAAATCCTATGACAATTCAATACAATTGGAGGCATGAAGCAATGATTATGTATCTCTTGGAGTGGGTAGTAGGAATGCACCTTCAATGTAACTGCAGTCATTGAGTACTAATAATTTACAGACTATATACAATTTTTCATATCCTGTTTTTGTCAGTCCCACCCCCTTTAATCTGCTCCCACCCTTACCTCTTCCCTTTTGTCTTCCATTCGATATGTTCTCATATTTGTTTGTTATATACACCTAACTGCATATTGCAATGCGATGATTTTTTTTAATTTTTTACAATGGGTATAGAGCTAAAATGCATGCTGGAGTTGAGTGACACAGCTTGAAATTAACAAAAGCAAGCCATCATCACCTACTGTAAACAAACAAACAAAAACCAAAGTAAAAGAAAACCTACATTGCAAGTTTACAAAAGCCCACCATTAAATAAGAAACAATAGGCATCAATGGCATCCAATGAAGCAACTTAGTCTGTGAATTCTGATCAGGTTGATCATTATGCCAAAACAGCTGAGGGAAAATGAAAGACACTTTTGTCTGATAGATACATTATGGAATAAGAACTATGTTTAAGCATTTCTGAATTCCATTTGGAGGTGTACCCTGTTTGAAGCTACCAAGTCCACTGAAAATCATCACAATAATGTGGCATGGAGATTTCATCTGATACCAGCAACAAGGTGGACCATATGGCGGTCCCTACACTACTTTACAAATGTGCAAGTCACAGACCAAGGCTAAGGATTAATGACAATAATAGATTGTATATCATTGCAGATACAGTACAGTAGCTATGAGTGTTTTGTGAAGAATGCTACTTATGAAGACAAAGATGGTACTGTACATCTTCTGTCATGTTGTATCTACTGATAACACAATATGTGTTGGCAAAAATCCTTTGATTGTAGCTCAATACAACGCCTGCTGACTTAGATGGTATACGTTTGTGAAGAGATACACATTTCAAGCTGAACTAGATGTTGAGTTATTTGTATCTGTACCAAGAGAAGTCACTGATTATTTCCTGGAACAGCATACGTATATGATAACAGACCTTAGTTAGTGGTACAGAAGTCTACGTACTTTAGATATGTTACCATTACATTTCAACAATTGTCAACTGTAACACTGATATAGTTTGGGAATACACAATAGTTAGAAAATATAGCCTCAAATAATGTAATGTTACATGCAAGATTATTTTCTTGGATATTCCCTCATCTCTGTAGGAGGTACCTCTGAAACCCTGGGGATGCTTAGTCACTGAGAGATTGGGGGAAATGACAAACATAGGAAAATGGACACAACTAACACAATCATGAAAGAAAAGAGAAGAACAACCACTTGATTGCAATTGTTCTTTTTACAAAAATAGTACATACATATTGCACAAACAATGAGTACAAAAAAAAATAATCCATCTCTTAGTCTTAGCTACTGATATGGCTCTCAATACAGATGGCATTCAAGACTAATATCAGCCACTCATACATAGCTAAGTAAAACAAGTGCTGTGTCTATCCCTTCAGCCCAGCACCATAACACAACCATTTTAACTGTTTAAAGACACCTCAACCTCCCCACCCTATCTTCATGCAACACCACAGACATTGTACATCAATCCGTCACCTCATAGAATGTCAAAATGGTCTCTGTCCAATATAACATATGCCATTGTGACGAGTGAAGCTGGAGTGTGCTGTCACCACTACCAAATGAAAGCTATTGATTGTGTGGTGGTGTCCCTGTAGCTCCCAGTATGACCAGAGCAAGAGAAGCATTTGGGTCTACATCAAGCCAGAGTAAACAACACGACACAACAAACCCATTGGTAATCAGACACACAATGAAATCATAGAGAGACAGGGCACACTCAGGCAACTCAACTTCTTGTGAGACATTTTGACAGTCATGCTGCTTTTTTTCCTGCTGCAGCCTGCTTGCCACCCACCCACCTCCACTACTTCAAACCAAACAAGAATACCCTTGTGCAAAAACCAAAAACATTTTTTCCCCAATAATATCCTGCAGAATAATACCAGCTCAACCATGTTACAATATAATGTATGGGAGTATTTCATATTGTTTTATTCATCTCTAAAAAATAGTTTAAAAAAATAAAACAATGGTAGACAAGCAACCAGGACAGAGTAGAGGCCCAGGTGAATCCATGCGTGCTCCAGAGTGTGGCTGTGCTCCCTTCTCTTCCCCAAGTCGCAGAGGGCTCCATGCTGAACAGGTCCGGTTTGAAGTGCAGTGAATGAAACAGTTGCAAACGGGCACAGAACTCTGCACTGGCTTTGTAGAATCTCCACTCCAATCCAAAGGCAACCAGATATATTCCAGGTCAGTGAATTACCTAACTAATAAAAACTTTGATTGGTTTTATAATCGTGAAACTGTCACCTACGTAAGAGTATAATACTGAATTTTAGTGGATGCCTTTTTTCTAAAACAATAATAATAAACTGTTGATTATATTATCATTATTTTACAAAATACTATAAGCACGATATACACAAAGCAAATCTTGTGACTAAATTAGTAAATGCTTCAATAATTGGCACATTTGACTGACTGCTAACAGATATCACAGTGAACTGTGACCTAGAGCTACATTAAATACTGGAACAACTACGTCTGTGACGGACTGTTTTTCTAATAAGTGACTCTGATGTTATTTCAGTCATGCCACCCGTGTACTAAGGAAAATTATTCTACCATTATAGACATTACTGTTGAGAAACATAATGCTACTGCAAACACTAGTAAGCAAGGTATTTGATAATGCTTTTAAGATGCCCAGTATTAATTATGGAAAACAGTAGCCATGGTCTTTGTGCATGCTCTTGCTTTGCTGCTGTCTTTTGCTTTTTAAGGAGAAGACAGACATGTGTTACTACAGGAGCAACCTAGAGGAAAACATATTTATGTTTGTTTGGAATCTACTGCCCCTGCAATGAGTTCTACACATCACAGTTGTATATGCAGGATGAGGAGGCGGCCAGTCACATGACCAGTCTGATACCCTGGCGGAGGAGACCAGTGACGCTCAGTGTGACCCTCTCTTCTCAACCCAGAGGCTCTGAATATAATTAGAGAGTTCATTCAAGATGCCTTTTGTTCTTGGTACCCAACCATTTCATTGTCAGCAGCCAAGGACGTCCCCACACCTGCTGGGGGAGCCGGAGCACCTTCCCAGCTGCCATCAACTGTCACTCTCACTGTCACTAGAGGAGCGGTGTGTGGGTCAGCACCCAGCCTGGCCCTGGCCTCACACCACCGTGCTGATGCCACTGTGTTTGGGCTTGGTGCTGCTGGGGGCGGGGGAGGGCGCTGGCGGTGGGCCGTGGTGGTGAGGGGCATGCTGGGCGTGAGATGGATGCTGGGAGTGCGGAGGGTGGCCCCCGTGGCTGTGTGGTGTGTGGGGGGGGTGAGGGGGGTGAGGAGGGTGAGTGGGGTGAGGGGGGTGGGTGGAGTGAGGGGGGTACAGGGCCTGCTGAGCGTGGGAGGAGGAGGAGGAGGAGGGAGGGTGGTACTGGTGGGGTGGGTGCTGCACGTGGGCGGGGGGGTGGTAGTGGTGGTGGTGGTGGTAGGGTGGGGGGTTCTGCTGGACCTGGCAGTACTGACCGTGGTGGGGGTGCATCTGGGCCTGGGTCTCTGTCTCGACCCGGGCCGTGTGGTGCAGGTTGGAGGGGTGCGGGGTGTGAGAGATCAGGGTGGGGTGCTGCTGGGGCTGTGAGGATGGGCTGGGGGACTTTCCCCTTTTGGTGCCAAAGATCGATCCCAGGAGTGAGGAGGAGTTGGGCATGGAGGAGGCGTGGCTGCTGCGGGACGGGCAGTCACGGGAGGAGGTGGCTCTCCGGCGCATGTGAGGACTGCTAATGATGGACCCCTGTGGAGGAAAGGAGAGTGAGATCACATGGTAGACTAGCCTTCAGTCTAGGCTGAGCGTTACACACTATGCACACACACGCTCAGGGGAACTGTGTGTTCCATCCCTCTCGAGCGTAACACAGTTGTACCTGAAACCTGAACCTGAGACAGCTTCATGAACATACAACTTCCCCCAGGTCCTGTAAACACAGCTGTCTCTAACTTCAGAAACTGTGGCAAAGAAATACAGTATTGACATGAATGTTGAATGAGACATGAATTCCATACACTTAAACAACAATATTGTGGTGCCCAGAAAGGAAATAGTCAAAACCACCAGTTCAAATAAATGAAGCCAATCCTTGATAGCCATGCATAACATGCAGAAGCTGGAACAAGCAACTATTCACAGTTGACATACAGCAAGATTATAGGATGCAGTGTTTCAGCTTGAGTTGGAATATGCTTGTCAGTAATCATCTACGTACATTTAATTTCATGTCATAACAGGCTCAATCTGTAGGGGAATAGCTCATTGTGCATTAATTGGCATTTTCAGGAAACTTCTAACAGAGAAAAAATAATTCAAAAGGACAACATTATCTGATCTCCATGTTGCATATTGATGAATGAAATCTCATGAATTCCACATTCTTATTCCTGATTCTTCCTGACTTGCAGGATTTTGTTTTCTTTCTCTGTACCCCGATGGATAAGGAGTTAGTCAGGTGATGGGTAGGGGAGCAGAAGGAGAAGGAAAAGGGTTGGGGACGAATTCGTGTTTCAGGCTTGATCACTTTGAACTGCATTATTACATAGCTGGGACTAAGACAGCATGACAACGGTCACTTGTCGTGTGAATGAAGAGCAGAGAGAAAATAAAACCACCAAATAAGGGGAACAACCACAAAAACAAAAGCATTTTATATCACTCATCAGCCCAGAGTAACTGTCATACAGTATGAGTTAGGTGTATTAGTCACATCATGCTGGTACCATTCACATGAGAGGGTTAACCAGGGTAACATCAGCCATAGGGACCCTTCCCCTTCAGGTAACGACAGGCAGCCCATGCATGCACACTGACCAAAAACAGGTTGCTCATAAAACAACACCAGAAACAAAGAAACTAACGAAGCAAAAACAGAGTGTGAGAACAAAACAAAAAAAAAGAAAGAGAGAAAGAAAAGAAAAGAAAGAAGAATTGCGTTTCAAAGTGCACAACAACATAGAGCAGCTAGACATCAGTTGCTTCCTACTTACTTCGATATTGCTGTCTAGTGATCCTGCACTGCTGCGGCGCCCACGCTTGCCTGCCCAGGACATGCAATACGACAGATTAGAGAGGACGACACACCTGGGTGATATATAGAGGTGTATATATCCCTCCTGCCTACATTGCACTATGGGATCATGTCTACACACAGCCAGCTAAGACCAGTCCCATGGAGGGGGGCAGGGGAGAAATAGAGTAGACAGGGACTAGTGGGTGAGGGAAAGAGTAGGCCAATCCTACTAGCTCCATCTGGTACACCGCTACTCTAGGTCAAAGGGGAGACTACTACTGTAGGCTACATCTCTATGGAACAACATGAATCATTACTGGCAAGACACCTTCGGTTTTCCATGAAGAGAGGTTTGGCATCTTTGGAGAGAATATGTGAATCTAATGCCAAAGCAAATCATCACACAAGACTCACACATGGCACCTTCTCACTGCACCAACAATGGCAAATCAAAATGGAATGTTCGAGAAGGTACACTCAGAGCCAAATAAAAAAAAATATGGTTGAGTGTACTGATAAAATAACATTGATAAAAACACACAAAAAACCCTTTACCCATGTGAGAATGTTCACCAAGACCAAAATCAAGAATATCAATAACATGGGAGTGGAGCAAAGTGTTAAGTCAGAAGAACAAGTTAAGGTATCTGCTGAGAAATGATACCAGTCTCAAAGTGCATGATGGTTTAAACGATTTTATCAAGTCAAATCACTGGAAGTGTCAGTGCCACCGAATGGCTTAACCAAAGGACTGCTATATTGGATAGCCCAACTAGAGGTGCTCTACAAATTATCAACAGACTATGAGTAACGCGTCAACTGCATATAAAGTGTTACCGAAAATATTTATGCAAGTTAACCATTATGTTTTATCAAACCATTGACAGAGAGTGATACACTGCCACCTAATCACTTGTGCTGAGATGTCATTTAAAAGATGGTAAAAGTTAAGAAATCGAAAATGTCAGTGGAAAATTAAATGAAGAACAAAGAGAGATCAAATGAATGTTGATGGGACTGAGGTCAAAAACTTTGTTTTGATTTGGACAGAATGAGTAGACAAAGTAGGGTAAGAAGCTTCATTGAATTTCATTCATCAGATCTGATGTGATAAAAGCCCTGCTATATAGGATGAACCTTGAGCAGTGGCTCGACAGGCGAAGTAAATCTATAGGCTCTGCTTGGATCAACAATAGAACATTAATCCCCCTCACTAAAAGACACTGCAATCGATCACAACGACCTACATAATACTGTCTCCTCCCACACTGGTAGAACCACTGTTATTAGTCAATACGGCCTAGTAAATGACACCAAGGCACATTAGTAAACACATTAATCCCTCTCTGTGTTCCAAATACTTAGTCACCATATTCCACTTAGATTCATGATCCCTGTATTGCTGAAGTTGTGGTAACAGAGTGACAGGCTTCTCACTTGGCTGGTCACCTGCAGTGGCTACAAGCCAAAAAAGAACAGAACAGCACATGGGGAACCTGGCTTTCTCTCAGTTCACACCTGCATGCCTAACAGAGTCATCATCTAAATGAAGAGAGTATAATGCCAGCACCCAGCTCAGATCTACAAGGTACTTGAACTACAGAGGGGATGATGCCTAAGGCGTTCTATTTGAAGTCACAGGGCTCTAGATTAGACCAGCGACCTTTGATCTCACCTGCATCCGAGAGGTCGCGCAGGGAGCTACTGAGCGCGCTCCTCTTCAGGCCCTCTCCCATGGCATAGCTGTCGTCCAGGCTGGCGCGGCTCAGGTTGCCGTTGCCAGCCTCCTTCTTCAGGCCCGAGCTCTGGGACAGGCTAGGCCGAACTACGCCCTTCTGTTTCTCCAGCTCCGCTACACAGGGAACAGACAGGCGAGGATCAGGCCACTGAACACACTCTGGTGATTAAGCATGTGAATCCCGTCTCTATTAATTAAACCATATAGACCAATCTAACAAGATACAGATAGTCTGCTCACTCTCTATCCGGTACTTTTCCATTTCCTGGACTTCTGCGATGGACTCCCGGAGGTCATCAGTGAATTTCTTTCGGTCTTGTGGGTTAGGAGCATTGAAATTGATGAGGACTTTGATGTCTGCTCCAGGGATGGCTGATGTCAGCCGGACTCCATTGGGATAATCTGTAAGATGACATCAGCAGACCGTTTAACATGATAGATTTCAGACTTTGGAAAGCCAGTAAAACACTTTAATTATTAGTGCTCTTCAATAAGGGAAAGTAAATGACTATAACACTGTTTCTAATTGGGATTGTTATAATGCAAACCATGGTGTTAACTAGCAGGTTCTGTAATAATTTAAAGAGGTTCACACAGTGATGAGGTCACCGACCTGTTCAACACAAATGTGTTAAAGATGTTGAAGAGATACTGAGACATCTTAGCAGCACTTACACTGATTCTCAAAGAGGATCGTCTGCATCCCGTACAGAGAGAAAGACTGCCTGAAGCTGTACGTCACAGAGTTCTTCTTCTTCTGGAAAATCTTGGTGATCTGTACAAGAAAAAAAGACCCAAGTGTTTGATGTTCACATCTCAGATCTAATATAACAATCTAATATTCTTAATCAGTACATTTTCCTGGCTGATTTGAGAGAAGCTAAAGGGAGAGCCAAGTTCCACATACCACCAGCAGGTCATTGAAGAGGAATATCTCCCTCTGGTGCAGACCAAGTTTCTGAGGTTTGTTGGGGTCTGGTACTTCAAACAGTCTGCAGTAACACACCAGTCTCCGGTGGGGTAAAGACAGCACCTGCAGGCACAAACACAGAGAAGTAGTCTCTCAATCAAAGAACTGGGAAACCATCTCTGATTCTTCTTGCCTCAGGTGGAAATATCTGAGGGCTTTGGAGAAACCGAGGGGTATGTTCAACTTCGAAATAAAATTTGTATGACATATGTCTGATATTCCTTTACAAACTTGAACATACCTTTATATCTTAGAAGTTAGAAGTGACACACTAGATGAGTTAAGACCGCCTACATGCATTTGATTATAATTGTTTTCACTGCATATTGATGAGTATTTTGTCAGTTTCTGGAGAACATAGGGCTGATACTTACACATCCCAGGCCATGGTGGAGAGAGCCGATCTGAAAGGCGGTGATAGAGACAGAAAGATTAGCACAATGTGCATGAGGGGTCACAACTATGGTTAGTGTGGATATGATTCTAGGGGCAGATAGACACTAAAAAGTTCTCTCCTGACTCCAAAACCTTAAGAAATAAACACAAAATGTGTCCTTCACTGTGAGATTCCACAGTACTTCAGATGTATCAATTTCTTTCAAAGTGTTTGTGTGTTTCCACTTATATAGGATTGTAGCATTTACTGTCGACCTTGCTCTGGATGGAGCTGTTAAACTCACCTCCTCTGCTGCTGCTGACTCATCTCTGGGCTTAGGAGAGCAAAGTCAGTGTAATGAATACGGAAATGGAGGGAGAGTAAACACCTCAAAGAAAATCTACTGATCTCTGGGCGCCTGGGTGATTGAGTCAGGACAGGATAATCCCATTCATCATTACGGAGTGTCAGCAAACTCCTTCTCTCTGACTTCTGAGGGCCTCCGACACATTAAAGTCAGCCAGCATGAAGGTCTCCAGCCGTGAGCAATTGAATATGTCACGCGGTAAGGAAACCATGTTCTGTTAAAGAAACCTCTCAGATTTTTTCTCATTTAGAGAATGTTGGATATGAATAATGCAAGGCCTCTCAGGTCTGACAGCTCAACGGAAGATTGGGTGCTTGGCCCATTGCTGCGTGTTCTGGGTAGAATCGGGACTCAGTGGCTTAGATGGGAGGAGGAAAGTGGTCACGGTACCAGCACCACAGGGTCAAACTCACCGGCTTCTTCCCCACAATGAGCTTCTCCACCTTCTGGACTTGAGAGACGTGGTCTTCATTGGTCTTGAGCTCTCGCTTCCTGATCCGCTCATATATTCCAGTCAGCATCTCTCTTGGGATGTCCTCTCCATCATCCACTCCTGTGAGAAAGAGATACAAAGAGAGAGAGAGAGAGAGAGAGGGATGCATGTCCATTAATACATGCACACACTCACACATGGTTCACAGTGTAGACAGAGAGTTCCTGTTTTCTTAGGAGAATAATTCTTCTCTGGTCACTGCTTTTTCAGTTTTAATTACCACCGCTCCAATATCCAGAGAGATGAGTTAGCCATGCTGTGAACCCCTGCTAAATGCTACCGCTTTTGCTGTTTGTAATGCTTAGCCATGACAAAATATAAATACCATATTCACATGTCCATTAATCAAGGCACAATGCATGCACAAAATTTAATTTGAGATAACTATGTTTATCCTTGGACAATAACAGTAACAATAACAGCCTGGAAGAGAATCCATCTTATGAAAGGCATAGCTGAGCTGTGATACTGAGGCTTACTGTACCTCGAAGGTTCTTAACAAAGTCCTCCAGCTTCATCTTTCTCTCTGGTTTGACGTTGGGGCTGTACATGTCTGTGTTGAGGAGGATGATGGCGAAGGCTAGGATGAAGATGGTGTCTGGGTTCCTGAACTGACGCACCACCCCAGGGTTACAGATGCAGTAGCGCTGGCTGTGCAGAGGAGAGGAGAGGACAGGGGACAGAAAGGGAGAGAATGAACCCATGACAGCATTTTGACAGAAACATCCATGCAATCACAGTAATATCAGTGACAGATTGACAGATGGCAAGTCCTTCAATCATACACACAATATCACTGTGAGGGCATGTCTCTTCAAAGCAGAACTAAATCAGTAAAGTTCTTTGTTCTGTGAATGATTGGTTCCACCTATAAGCAGGAGTGTCTATTATTGATATTGTGAAAATGTTTGGTCTGTGCTCATTAAGATGATACTTGTCATCCCCTAGCCAATAGAATGATGAACAAGTCTAGAAAACACTAATCGCTAGCCCCTTAGGCAGTCCATTTGAGAGCAATCTAACTTGCCACCTAGCGAGCACATGACAATACTTCGGATGGGTTTCAGGCTTCCAGATGATTATTTGTTGTTATGTCTATTGCATCAGCTACAGCTATAAAACATCTTGTGGGACGCTCAAGTCTAGGCAAAGTAGTGTCTGTTGCATGTCAACTGTGTTTACTAAAACAAAAGAAAACAAAAGAAGACTCTTAGTCTGCGCTAGTTAGTGCAAGCATTCACTCCAGTCCAGTGTAATTTGAACTACAGCCATGAAATCAGTTAATTTGTTATGCTTCATAGAACATTATGCACAGGTTCACCCCTATTTTACAAGCTTATTTGCCAGTGATAAGCAGGCCTCTGAGAATATTTCCTATCGAAATATGTTGCAAAATATTTGTTTATAGTGTCCATGCTTCTTTGAACAATTATTTTCTGTATTTTAATTCATGCTCCTGTGTACAAATGAATGTCTTCAGTATTTGAATACATTGTGAGCCATGTATTCAGTATTCAGCACCTGAATACATTTTCATAGTATTACATATATAAGCAAATAAGTCCTTGCTGCTGAGTGCTGATCTAAGTACATTCCCTCCAGACATGAGAATGTTTTATGGTTTTATGCGAGGGAAATTAAATGATGGCCAAACAAACAGTGGCTTAAAGGCAGACTTCACAGACTTTTGACCTAAAAATCGCTGTCCAGATGACCTTACAAATGTGTGGGCATGTGAACGCAGTTTCCAAATGTGTTCTGTAGATCAAAAGCTAGGTATCGCTAGTTTGAGGATTTTTCCCTGAGTGACATATTTGGGGGTAATCACATGGTTTTGAAAACTACAAGGAGCTACAGGGGGGAGTGAGCTTACCGTTTCCGAAATAGCTACTACCTGGTTTGTTCACATCCCTAACACCGCACTAGCGCATACAGTACATCTTTCACTTGTGTTTACTAACGTTAACTAATCTTAGCCTAGACACGCCTCCGTGGCTGGCTGAGAGCCGGAAAGCACTATGGACATGAAGATTTCATAATTTTATATTAGTCCAATAAAAGGTCTATTTCCTATTATTACTCTATTTCCAACCACTAATGTAGAGTAGAGTCGTGTGTTGTCTCTCACCTATAGGCCTCTATGAGGCGCTCCACCTTCTGGGCCTCTCCCTGGACTCTTATGTGGGCCTGGAACTTCCGCAGGGCCTCGTCCAGCTCCATGGCTGAGAAGTCCATCTCATCCACCACACAGCTGTGGAGATCACACACACACACACACACACACACACACACACACACACACACACACACACACACACACACACGGGAGAAATATTTCCTATAATTGAGGATAACAGTATGCACATTTACAAAGGCTACAAATCCCATCTGCAATCAATAGAGACAGAAGTGGGTTACAGAGCGCTCCAGAGCTCCATTTGCGGATAGTGATTCTACTCTCCAGAGCAGATGAGATCTGAGATGTCAAGATTTATAGATGCGACTTAAAGAGCCCTTTAAAATTCCTGTCAAACTGACACAGATGGGACATGCCTTGCCTTTTCGTCATCATAATATGCTAGTCTGAGTTTGCCTTGAGTGGAACTATTCTCACTGCTGCAGACACATTTGCCAAGCCTGTGGACCCGCACAGTGGAGGCTATTTAACTAAGCAGAGCCAAACCTCTGACTATGAAGATCTGGCCCCAGCTAGGCTACTTAGGCTAGCCACCTTTCAAATGCACTCAGAGATTTCTCCTCTCTGAAGATGGAGTACAAAGAGCACGGGCATGAATGTCCCAGCTCTGGCAATCATCGTTTCAGCGCTGTAGGCATCTGTACAGATTGGTTCCAGAGATAGTCTTATTGTTTTGCGGATATTCCCTGTGTAGACATTATTCATCATTGAGTCATTATTCATTGCTGAGGCAATGGAAAATACTACATTTGATGGAATTGTAATTGTGGAGTGGCAGCAGAAGCAAACATGATGAATATTTCA
Source organism: Argentina silus (assembly GCF_951799395.1). Lineage (NCBI taxonomy): Eukaryota > Metazoa > Chordata > Actinopteri > Argentiniformes > Argentinidae > Argentina > Argentina silus. The sequence goes on along the minus strand of NC_139658.1, from coordinate 16,766,009 downwards.
TAGAAATACACTTCTGTGAATAGGCATCACATTATTTGCATTGTCTCCAGAAACATATGTAAATGAAAAGCTGTTTACTTCCATAGAATGATGAATTCAACAGAAGAATGGTTGTTAGGCAAAACTCCAGTGTAACAAAATATGATCTGTTTTGTGATTTGTTTGCGAAATGTGCTGAAGTTAGCTGCTACTAATGCCAACTCACTCGAGGACGTCTCTGTTGAACTGTTTCTGCCTGTTCCCCAGGAACTCTCCAATCATCTGCCGACTCAGGCCCTTCCTCTGTAGCAGGAAGTGAGCCACGCCTACGGGTGTGTCCGGAACAAATCCTCGATCAATCAGATATTGGGTGCCCTTCTCTGGTTTCCTGAGGGGGAGAGGAGGGTAGGGGAAGGAGGGAGGGAGAGTGAAAGTGATTTATCCCAATCAGTGATTACTCTGCTACCCTTGTCAGAATGTGTGTCAGCAAAACGACAGGATTTGGGCTGGGGGGGGGGGGGGGGCTATGCTGCTGCTGTTCATGATTAAAATAACTTAATGGTCCAATCCAACATGAAAGCACATCCACAATCATCAAAAATTAATCAAATCACACAAACATACACACACAGTTCAATCCTACTGCAAGATGTGACTAAGGAAATAACACAACACCAATATATTTAAACGCTTGTGTGTGTGACCTAAATATGCTCACTCATTAATCATCATAATTGCAGATTAAAATGCTTAAAATCCACCATGTGCCTAAAATGATTTTGTTTGAAGTGTAACAACATCAATATATCCTCAGCAATATTCAATTGAATGTTGGAGGATCTTGTTTATACAACCTTTTAATCTGTACAATCCCCTGATTATGTCAATATTCTGGAGTAAAACCCCATCTAATCATTAGAGAAACATCAATTTTGTTCCTCAATCTCCCTCAGTCTTTCACACTGCGCTGATTGCAAGCACTGATTGCAGTTTATCATCAAGTATATCAAGTGTACTTCAAAAGGACAACCAGGCCATATAACAGCACTCTGTCTGGCTCTTTGTGCCTGAGGGGGAGTGTGTAAGTGGTGTGTGTGGAGAGTGTGTATGTACTTGTTGAAGAGGTTGAGGCCGATCCTGTAGTGCCTCTTGCGGATGAGGTCGTTGCTGAAGGCAGGTGAGTCCCAGCTGTTGCGTGTCTCTTTGTGGTACGTCTGCTTGCTCAGTGTCTGCTCTCTCAGGCTGTCCCTGGATGAGGACTCAGAGCTACAGTTGATGGTGTCGTTGGAGTTGGACGTGCTGTTGATGCTGTCATTGTCCCCATCAGAGAAGTCTGACTCAGACTTGCTCTGGCGGTTGGCGGTGCCGTTGATGGCCAGGTGGCTCTCCAGTTGGCGTGGCCGGTGGCGCGTGCCCTCCTCGTCTCTGGACGGGCCCCGGGGCGGCAGGCCGTGGGTGATGTGCTTGGGGCTGGCCTGCTGGCTGGCGATGCCACGGTCATAGGCGTTCTGCCTCTTCAGCGAGCTCCTGTCGGAACGGTCACTCAGCTCCACAGAGCTGTCGCTGGGCGGCTCGATGGTCAGCAGAGGGAGGTGGTCCACCCTCAGCCTCTGCTCCTGACACTCCAGGGACGGGGTGCTGCGGCAGCTGGTGTCTGTGTCGCCCTTGTCGTCCTTGTGAGCCAGGGACCAGTACTCCTGGGAGGAGTTGAGGGAGCGCAGCCGCATGTCTGACTCTGTGCTGGAGGGCCGGTCTACGGACTGGGAGAGGGGCATGGGAGGGGACAGTTCCTCCTCGTCTATGTAGAGGGTGACGTCGCTGTATGAGGCCCTCATCTCATCCAGCTTGCGGTGGTCAGAGCTGCCATGGGAGGGTTTGACCTGGTAGGCCACCTCTCTCTCCATGTCTGGGTGGCCCCTAGTGGGCTCAGGCTCATCCCCATGTAGGCTGCGACAGTTCAGGGCATCGTCTATGGACTCCGCCAAAGACTTGACCTGTCTGGAGAAGGCATCCTCTAGTTCTGTTATAGCGTCTGTGAAGTCATTCTGTGCTGCGGGTGACTTCATGTTAGCAGGTACGCCCAAGTCCCCGCACTCGGATTGCACATGCGCACCGATTTTTGTGCCGTCGTCCGTTAGGGAAACCTGTTTGCCCTCAAAGTAGGAGCTGTGGACTTTTTCAGGTCCTTCAAAGGAAAACTGCATTCTCATATTGGACAAGACAATGCGTCTGGACATACGGTTTTCCGACATAGAACTCCGGAGCCGCTCAAAGTTCTTGTTCATCTGATACTGGCGGAATGCTGTCTGGATGGTGCGTGCTGCATGTCGGGTTATGAAACGGCCCCCATATTTACGCTCTAGCATCTCCACCTGAGAGGAGAGAAAGCAGATGTGATGAGAATGTCTTTAATATCTGCTTGTGTAAATGCAAACAGTCATTAGGAATACCGATGTGGCAACTCAATTCTGGCAAATGTCCCCTGATATGAGGCAGCTATTGACACCATGTGAAACATGGCATTACGTATATCTGGATATAGAAAGGTCCATGAACGGATTCAAGGCTACAGACAATTTTATAGCAGAGAATAAAAAATGCAGATAAGAATTTAATCTGAAAATGGGAAAACAATGTCATGATATTAGGGCTGCTCAACACATTTAATTTGTTATCAACAATACTGTAAAATATTCAGGTATTTTCATAAACATGCATTAAGTCCAACTGAAGAGGCTTTTAAGCAAACTAGTGTGATAGTCAGGTCAGCACCAGTAAAGTGGATTCTCATGAATTCTCCCTCTCCCAGCGCTCACAAACTGAGCCAGCCACATCCTCCTACAGCCACCACATATATCACATTTCACTGCACATAGGGGGGTTCAGGCTGCTGGTGGTCTCCATTTCCCCTGAAGGAGTCGGGACCATTGTAGAGAATCAAAGTCCCAGCAGGAGGCAGTTCATGAGGAGGCCTAGATTCATACAGTGTACAATATGTATACCCTGTTCCAATAGCTCTAGGGCCAAAACTGAGCAGCCTTTATGACTAACATTAGGATGGTCCCCATAGGGAGCTCCACACTGGGGCTGGCTGATGGAACACTGATGAACGGACGGACGAAGGGATGAAGAGGTGTCCTACCTGCTTATCCTGGAGGTCTGCGGAGAGCTCATAGCTCTCAGAGAGCGAGCGGGAGCGTTTGATGGCCTCCTCCTCAGCCTGCTTGCGGAGGATGGACTGGGAGTGCTGGAGCTTAGGCCGGCGTGGGCGCTGTTGGCCCGGCAGCACCACGTGGCCGTAGAGCTGACCGTCAAAGTGGTCGGGGCTGATGCCTGAGCTGTGGGTCACTGGGCCGCGGCTGTAGCCAGCTCTGCTCTCCAGAGAGGTGCCCACCTCGCTGCCTGGAGCATCACCTTCCACACTGCAATGACAACAGAGACAGGGCCAGAGTTAGATCACACAGCACACACATACTGTGCACTCATACTGTACGTTCAAGCTTAAGATTTGCTCCAGTCAACAAACATTAGTTACCACTGCCAGATGGAAATGTTTACATGTGCAAGCAATTGAGACAACGTTCAAAGTCCTGTGTGGTTTTAGTATTGATCGTAGCTAAGCACATGACAGATGTCAGAAGATGAACTTTGACATCATTGACGAGGTATAAATGTGAGTGCGGACATTTATAGTTGCAGTCTGCATGACTCCAGCAACGCACACACAACACCTCCTATTAAATAAATCCAGGAAAACAAATATCATGTCAAACTGAACTGAGAGCAGTGATTCAAGAGCAATTTGAGCCTCTACATTAGCAATGGAAAACTGTGTCTGGTGAACCCTAACCTTTCTTGAAAATCTGACAAATAAATCTCTCAACACAATGAGCTTACAATAGTGGAGGTCTGACTGGCATTATTCTGTAAAGGAGACTCACACAAGAATCTTAATGGCCCTTAAAATGACAGAATTAATGATCATTGTCAGATCTACTCCAGCAGGCTCTCAATGCCACCACACATAAATCAGGTGTTAGGACTGATTACACAGCAGTGATAGGCTGCTAAGCAATGTCTTGAATACCAAGCAGAAGAAGCTACCTGTCCACATACAGTACATCCCCTTGTCCTGTACTGCTGATTGGTCTGTGTTCCCTAGTGGCAGTGACCGGCTAGTCGAGCCGCACCAGGCTACCAGGTGAGTGTTTACCACCAAGCAAAACACTTCCTCCACGCCTTGTCTGCCACTGTGATTGGTGGAGAGGGTCAAAGTACACTGAGCTTTGGTGCCTGTAGGTGGGTTGCGCTGAAAACAGGGCAGGGACCTAAAGTACAGTGTCTGCTACAGTGACTGCGGGCCGGATTAGAGAGAGCAGACCTCCCTCCCTGTTTATGGAAAATCAAAACATATTTCTTTGTCATGGGTTAGCCTCATGCTTTAGCCCAGCGCTGGAAGATTAACTTCCCATATTAAATGTGGTTCTTTTAATTAAATTAATTAGCAACCAGTAGAGCATGATGTATCACTGAGATGAGAACATTGACGGCAACTGATTGAATTGGTTCAACAGTATAATGTGTGGCCACACTAAAACATGATTATACACTCCACATAGCAAGATTAAGATGAACTGCAAAATAAGGAATGTTAGAGTGTGCACAGACTAACAGTGTTATAACAAAGTTATACAGACTAACAGTGTTATAACAAAGTTATACAGACTAACAGTGAAGTTATACGCCTACATTAAAAAAAACAAATCTCCTGACATTTGTGGATCATTTGTGCCTGTATCAAACAGCATCTGCAGATAGCACCTCTAAGCCACAGGGGAACCAAAACAAGGTCTCCAAACAAGACAACCAATCCATAATGTTCAGCCAGCTGTGGGGTCAAGGGTCATAGTGATGCATTCCCCCTCCATGTTCTAGGTTAGCTTGTGCTTAGGCAGCACATTCACTTCACTGTTTACATCACAACAAAAGCAGCCTGTCAGTTTCAGGGTCTTACCAATGCAACAGTGAACTGACTGACTGACAGCCAAAAATATGTCACATGATCCCTACTGAATTGCATGCAAATGCCACATGGCTTAAGAGCTGAATGTTTGTGAGAGGCTTGTACTCTGCAGCTAAAGGGGGATTCAAAGGGTCATCTAATGACACAGACAGACAACAAGAAGAAAGCCCTGTCTTCCATGAGGACTATTCCATTCTGTACAAAGGATTTGGTCTGTGTTCACTCGCAGACTAAAGAGTGTGAAATAAATATTATGAACAGAGGGATGGAAAAAGACAGTAATTACAAACATGTATCAAAAAAGCGGAACATAAAACATAATTGCATTAAGGCTCCCAAGGCTCCAAAGGCTTTGTTCTCTATAATACAGAAATAACAACTAAATGCATCTTGTTTATGCCATTGAGACATTCATGTATTTCTCGGGATATCTAGAGAGGACTGTTTCAGGTGAAGTTGTTGGCAGTTAATCTCCAAGATCTCACCTCTGGGGCAATACTGATATAGTAGTTATGAGCCGATGTTTTCCTCCATAAAAAAAAAAAAAACATCTTGTGGCCAAGAATCAGCCAATGAAATCTAATTTTCATACCTCTCTGTAGACAGCTATTATTTTCCATCTGCTGGAACACAGACTCCATCCAAAATCTGCCCAAATGATGGATGACAACAAAATGCACAGAGACAGAGACAGAGCAGAAATCTATAAGTGTCCATCACTGATAAAACTTGCAGGAAAAAAAACTTGTTTCACTCTGTCAAAATGTGTCACGGTAATACAATAGAATGAAAGCTGTCTGAAAAAGCATAAAGGGAATGTGGGTTTATGTCCACTATCAAATCAAGTGTCTCGATGACTTTATCCTTGTACATGTATAGGTATTTAAGTGTGCTTGTTTTGAAAATGGTCAAAACAAATAACTTGCTATAACATTCCTCCACCTTCAGTTGGAAGATTTTTGCAGGATGTTGTAAATGTACGGTGAAATAAATAAATGTACGGTGAAATAAATATGTACATACATTGTGTTGCTAATAATCCGGTCATTATACAGTATGGCCAGACAAGTGTAGAGTAGATTAGGTGTACCAGTCCTCCTTTTGTTTCCAGCCCTTGTCATGCAAAGAGGCATCTAGACTGAGTTGACAGAGTAAGGAAAGGTATGGCTTCCTTATACTATTGGAAATGAAAGAGACCTTCATAACATATTCAGAGCAGAACCACCACTTTCCTTTCCTGAGATGACCCGTCTACACGATGTCACACAGGACAGGTCTGCCTGTCTCCTTTACTGCCTCAACTGTCCAATCACAAAGGAACAGACAGGAACCTGGCACTGGAACATATCTCTCTCTCATTAAACAAGATGGCCTCTTGCTATAGGTGCACAGCACCGCAAACTCTACACAACATTGTAGACAGACAATTCAGCCTTCACTCTAATTTTCCACTTCACGTTGCTTTTCCTGGACCATGAATGCAAAAGAGAATTTAATCTAATGAGGAAGAAAGGCTGCTTAATTGGACTGAAGACCATGCTGTAATAGGCCTGCGCAAGTGGAGAATAGCTAATTGGAAATATCCATTGTTTCAATGTCGAGGGAGGCTTAACACGTTTGACGCACAGTTGCACTTCGGGCTTATTTTCCTCACGCCATTGTTCATCTCCTCCCACACTGACTGCTGCTGAATGTCAGTGGAGCCACTGTGCCAATAAACTACACCCCTGGTAGCTCAAACTGCAAAACCATAAAAGAACAACATCAATTGTGTTCAGTAATATTCGGTGTTCAGTGTTATTTGCCCATTGAAGACCATCTGTCACCCAAAACAGTTTGGTGTTCAATCTTCAAGTTTAAAACAGTAGTTTTTAAATCGTAATATAAATGCAGGCTGGCTCCCCTAGCAGAGCGGATGAATCCCACCAGAACAGGAAGCATCACTGATCCAATTCCCTCTCCAACTCTGAGAGAGCTGACTTTGGTCAGCTGGGAGGTCCACAGTCTCTGAAGTGCCAAGCATTCATCCGGCCTCATGAAAATTAATAACCTCTAAAATCCTATTTAAATGCAGAAAACAAATGAAAAAGGGAAGAGGAGGATGAATAAGCTGGTCAGAGACTCCAGTCATCAGCATATTCAGAAGCAGAGAGAAGCTTCGTCTATGACATTGAATAAGGAGAGTTAGTCTGGAGGCCACGGGATGCAAATTAATGTCATTCAGAGAGTGTGTGGGTGACTGACTGGCCACCTGGATTGAGACAGTGAGCAGCTACTGTCACGTGCACTGACAGATGTCTTCATGACACGATAGGGGGATAGATCCATAGCACTATCCAGCCTCTTTCTCTCCACTGTCAAGTAGGGGGAAACAGCATCTGTTCCGAGCTCCAGTGAGAGGTGATGAGAGCAGGAAGGAGTGGTTAGGCTCCCACTACCACACAGCATTTCAATCCAACAAAGGCCTCTATTGAAGATTGCCATGTGTAGATACTAATTGATGTCAGATAGTGAACCACAATGCTTCACCTGGAACCTCAACATGTTGTTGGTGCTTTATATAGAGCTCCTGTCAAGTATTTGAGATCATTTCCTTAGAGGCTTTCACAAGTTTCAGACTATGCCTGAAATTATACTAATTTATACTTTGTGTATCTCTTGGTTCAAAGTCATTCATGGTTCCCAACTGCGCTCAATTTACATGCACATCAGGAGATAAGGACTTGAAAGACAAGAGGCAAAATCTGAAGGAAAAGATTTCCAGTGATTTGGGGGGGGGGCACAGAAATAGGTTACAGACTATAGGCATGATGGAAGGAGCGTGTTTGTGTTTCTCTGAAGAAAGTCTTCTACGGTACACACATCTGCATCACATTGCAATTGATGCCTTACAACCCATTATCATACAGTGTTAATGAATGTGTCACTGGTTCAAGTTTAGGTGACAGATATGACTTATTTGGGGAAGTGTCAACAGCAATTCCTCTGTAAATTCCCTCCTTGTGACATTTAATGGCCCTCTTAAGAGGAGCCTCATCTGACAGTGTTAGTCTAGGACAGTGAATTAATAAAACATATTCACTGGTACACAGACAGTCAGACACAGACACACACACACACACACACACACACACACACACACACACACACACACACACACACACACACACAGACTCCCATTGATTAACTGTGTCGGTTATGTATTCAAATTGAATGTTTTCCATGTGTTACGCACTTTCATAAGTGAATGGCTGTTTGAATCCACCTGAGTTGATTAAGTGAGAGTAAAGAAGGTATTACAGCATGAGCAGGAACATGTGACCAAGCTGCATTGACATGCACAGCACGCAACAGGAAAATCAACTACAGCCCTATTGATGGAGCAGGAAGGGCTAAGGCATCATAAATAAAGCACTCATTGTGTACACAAAGCCCCCTTTTTATTAATTACAACACAAGCTCAATATATATTCAATTACTGAGAATCTATCTAAAAGAGGATAGAAGCAATTTCCTTGTTTACAAATAAAAGTCCTTTCTCAATTGGTCTCTGTTGACTCTGGCAACGGTCTTTGAAAAAGAATGCCATTAGGGAAATGCACACCCACAGCTAGAGTTAAAGTCTGAACAAATGAATGGATTATCATGCTAATAATACACGTGTGTTCATGCCTATATGGCGCACGCGCGCATACACACACGCACACACACACACACACACACACACACACACACACACACACACCTTACCAGCTGTCCAGCTCCAGTTCCAATAGAGACTGGCTCCTGTCTGAAGTACAGTGCAAACACCACATGTTGCTGCTCACTACACCCCCAAAACAGTAGCATCACCCAGCTCACTGGCACTCCATCTCCAGACCAGAGTAGTGAAACAGGAAAGCCAAGCAGGCAGACCACATCTCCTCTAGCCCAACCAGACTGTGTACAGCTCACCAGAAAGAGTTTTTCCTTTCTCCAGCACCTCTCTCCTCCTGGCCCTCCTCTCTGAGCCTGTGAGGAGGGGCGTACTAGAGGGGGGCTGGGGTAAGGGTTGCAGCACGGAGAGAGAGAGAGGGAGGGAATTCCTCCAGTAGGAAAATGGGTCGCCTGACAGCAGGACTACACTAACCCTGGATGAGGAGAGTCTAAAGCAGACCCCAGTCGTGCTTCGAGGGGGAGCGAGGTGTGTGTAGTCACTGGAGAAAGCATCAGAGGGCTGGAAAAGTGTCTGTGGGACAGGCAGGAATGTGAGTGGGAAGCTTTTCCTCAGCAGTGGGAGAGGAAACCTGGTTATTAATAGTTTGAGGATCCGGGTGGTTGGGAGACAGTTGGGGGGGGGGGGGGGGGGGGGGGGGGGGGGGTTGCATGGATACATGTCAGTCACCTTAAAGCTACACAGCTTCTTCCGCTCCTACATATAGAGCACTGAAAATAAGAGCAACATGGACTTTGAAAACGCACAGCAGTTGCATGTAATAGCTCCATGCTTAAATAAACATGTGCGAGCATTTCTGGTTAGTGTTTGATTCAAATCTCTTAAGAAATCTCTGTCCTGATATTTAGACTGATTTCCCTACTCATTTCCGTGCATAAAGAGGGTGACGAAGGGGCTTACGCATTTCCCCCTAATGACATCATTACCCAAACAACGGGCGTAGGTCCACTTGGGGCTGAGATGCTATCGTAAAAAAGCAGAGTCTGATAGGTGTAGAGATGGGCTGTGACTGTGCAAATGATTACCCAGGGTGAATGGGGAGTTGGGCCAAAATGGCCCATTATGGACGAAGTACAATAAAAGAGAAAGCAAAATGGCTCCCATATGGTGGGAGTTCACAGGGAGTGGAACAGTCCACATCCGTCTGTACACGGAGGTGATGATGTCTGTGTAATTACTGGGGGAGCTAAGGCTCTCTCTCTGGAGACATACAACTCATTGTCCCCCCCCGCCCCACAATCCCTCCACAGTCTTCCGGAAGTTCTAACTCCCTCCAGAGGACAAGTTCACGCTTCACATCTGTCTCAGTGTGGAGAGGGATGGCTCGTGGCAGCCGGGGGGGTGGACATGTCTGTGATCGGCCTCCAGGTTATTTCAGAGCTCCTTCTGTCTGAGTGTAAAGTCGTTTCGGAAAGACACGTATATTTAACTCTAGCATTTGGTAAAGAAACCTCCTCACAATGGCATCGCTACAGTATCCTGATCATATCAGTGACAAGAAAAAACAATATGTTTTGTGAGCCACCGGTAGAAGTCTGAGTGAAAATTAACTAGGCTTCTATGAGAGGAACAAATAGACTCAAGGGAGGGCCCATTTGAAGCAGTCAACTCTCTGTGACTAATTCTAAAAGCTCACTACCTCCCATGCTCTGGTCCCTTGGCATTGAGATGGTGTTTATACTGTATGGGTGGGGCGGTATTTAGGACGATGTGATATATTTCCCTGTAGCTTTGTCTCACATCCATAGACCCAACATAAAACAACCCTGTGAGTTTCTCCAAACATTTGTTTGAGTTAGGTAGTTGAATAGTTATGGCCGGTGCTTTGAAAGCTAAACTGAAATCACTACTATATATGCCATTTAGCTGACGCTTTTATCCAATTGCAGTGAGTGCATACATTTCAGTATATATGGTCCCAGCAGGAATCAAGCCCACAACCTAAGTGTTGTTAGCACCATGCCCTACCAACTGAGCCACAGAGGAGCTACTGAGAAGCTTAGACACCAGACAGCGCTTTGAGGATTTGTGTTTTAGACACACCTGTCACATATTGTCTGAGCCTTCAACCAGGATGGGACAGAGAAGATGGCAGGATCACTGGGGTATCACTCTCTCTTTCTCTGCATCTGTGTCCTTGTATAAATCCCTCCATCCCTCCCAGCTGCTCTACAGAAGATGACAGCACTGGACTCCATGATAGTGAGGTCAGTGCCAGTAGTGACCTCAAGTAGAGCCTTGCTGAAACACCAACCTCTGCTCCTACACTTTCTCTTTCAGGATCTCCTCCTCTCTCCTCCTCAGTCTCTCTCAGAATAATACACAATTCTGCCCATCCCAAGAGTAACCTGTTTTCATTCAGCAGAGACTGAAATAGACAAATTGACAGGCATTTCATTTTCTGCTCCGCCTGGTGAGTAAATTGACCAGCCTGTGTCAATGGCAGGCAGAGACAGACATTTCTGCAGTGCAGGTACTCCTCTCCAGCTGCCAATGTCTATGGCTGAAAACAACAATAACACTAATTATAAACACAAGAGGCCTGTGTTAATTGCCATCCAGGGGCACTCGATTTCTGCAAGGATCTCTGAGCGTGCATCTGTAATTACGCAGTAACCTACTCAAGAACCATGGCTGCTATGTAACCTATGTTTGCACATGGCTCACAGTGTATGGAACAACACCAGTCATTTACACTCCATATAAAACATAAATGTCCATTGTGTTGAGAATTAAGTGTTTATCATATTGGTAGGGAAATAAATGCACTTATTGTCTGAAATCCATTTACCATGTCTTAAGACTTTGAATTAATTGCTTTAAATGTACAGAAACAGCAAGCAAGAGATTTAGCAAGGCATTTTAATGAAGTCATAAATAGTTTTCCATAGACTCTGAGGATGGATAGTTGTATTTTTACACAACTCTAAACTGTGTGCCAGCAACAGCAGAGCACATTTGCAATACTTGAGTTGAGTGAAAATCATTTCCTGTTTACACAGTCAGAAAAGTAATTCTAATAAATTCCAGCATGGAAAAAACGTGCCAGAGAGACAACTCCCATGTTCCCTGGCTGAGTTCCTGCAGTATCGCCCCATGCCCCACGCCCGGCCTGCTCTCTGGCCATGCGCTGTAAAGCTGTTGGCTTCTTTCCAGCCCTCTAATCCCTGAGCTCCGGGATCCCCACCCACGTGTGGCCTTCCTCAGGCCTCTGACCAGGAGAGAGGGGATTAACCACAGGAGACTGTTGCCCTCACGCTGGACATGCAGGACACTCCAGGACACTCTAGCTAGCCATCACACACACATGCATGCATACACATACACACATGTGGACACACACACACACACACACACACACACACGATGATTAGCAAATACACTGCAGAGCGAGGAAGGATGACACAGTGACAGTTGATGTAATGTTGATGGGCATAAGGCGCATATCTTTTAAATGTTTATACTTTGCTATTAGCGCCCCTTGGACTGGGGTCCAGTTATTCCAGTTTATCTCTACTAAGCTCCTAACAGTAACTCTTCCTACATCCTATTTCAGTGCTGTGCTCTAAGCTCTGGTACCATACCAACACCATTAACCCAAAGCTCAACAATGAGCACAAGGCTAAATATAGAGCAACACAGCCAGTCAAAAATGTTAGAAATCAGAGAGATCTAGAAACATAATAAAAGGGATATGACTGTGTTGACATACCTGCCAATCATAGCACTCTTCAGCCTATTTGAAAAAAAACACAGAAAGATACTTTTTTCCCCCGATTCCACCAGTAGACAATCTACTGTACACGTCATTGCATATCTAGGAAATGTCTTTGGCGTTGTGGACAGCATACATCTCCAAGAGACCTTACCAAATAACATCATGGCCTTGGTTTGCTTGTTTGTTTGTTTATTGTTGTCTAGTCTGAGCAGCAAGCAGACGATGTGAGATAGGCCTGCCTCATTACGGAGAAGACAGGAACGGTCTCTTTTAGATGCCCTCTTAAGATAGAGAACATCCCTCTGTGTTGCTCAACAGTTGAACTCAGTACAGCAGTTGTAGGTATGGTCCAAGCTGAATACCTGCTTGAACTACCATACATTCTAGTACTGACGGTAACAAACAGCGTTCAAGGCAAACCTACTTAAAGAAAAAATACCCTAGAATGAAGATCTCATCCCAATAGGCACTAATGCTTATGTAACCTCTGAATCACTCAACATGAACAATGACAGTACATACGATCTAATGTCCCATGTAATGAAAAACAAGTGGACACATTCATCTGATGAACTGCAGGACAGCTGCGGCATTAGTATTCATAAACAACCTGCTGTTTGAAGACGAGCAGACTCCTGTGAGCGTGCTCAGACTATCACCGTCTGGGACAGATGGACACCGGCTCAATGTGACCATGGCAGGTCCAAATACACAGAGAGGAGGACGGAAAGGAGGAAGGCTGAGGAGTGCTTCAGCTATCCCCAAGGCAGATATAGGACTATAAAAAACAGGGGAGATGACAGCGCCATCTAATGACTGAAACCCACACTATACTGTAGCCACGCAGTGCCAGTCCAGGGTCACCCTGGAGGGACCCTGAACTCTTGGCTGCATTGAGCTGAGTTGTGCTGCACTCAGGCTACAGCACTGTCAGCTGTCTGATATATGATCCAGGGCCCGCCATCACTCCACAGGACGAGAGACAGGGGAGGAGGAACCAACGCTGTGGCTGGTCACAGAGATCACTCCATGCCTCTCTCTCTGTCTCTCTCTCTGTCTCTCTCTCTCTCTGTCTGTCTCTCTCTCTCTCTGTCTCTGTCTCTCTCTCTCTCTGTCTCTCTCTCTCTCTCTCTCTCTCTGTCTCTGTCTCTCTCTCTCTCTCTGTCTCTCTCTCTCTCTCTCTCTCTCTCTCGCCATCCCTCCCATTGCTTATCACTGGCAATGAGTGGGCCGCAATGACTGATGGGTAAAGCCCTGTGCAGTCCAATCCCAATCTCACCACAGCCATCACAGGGGAATCAAGCATCCTGAGCTAAAGGCTTAGAGGAACTGACGTGATATGGATCTGTCTGCTGCCCCCACATGGTTTCAAGGGCATTGTATCCATGGGAGTGAAGGGGGTTGGTGCTGTGTGAGCAGCTGTATATCCACTGCAGGGAGAGCTATCAAGCTACAACATGGAAAGAGGGGGGGAGATATTTTTGCTGCTTTGAATCACCAAACACCAGCGATTGTGTTGGACTGGAAAAACCCTCAAATTCACCACAGTTAAAGTAAAAGTAATCAAGGTACTGTACATATTACTGTGTTGGACTCATCGTAAATAATGTTTCGCATCACAATCCATCAATGGATTCAGCTTGCTATAAACTGTGAACACATTTTGGCAAAGAAGGTCTGTAAAACACACACATATTGGCAGTAAACTGTTGAAATGAAAAACAGACTACTGTATCAGAAAACAGAGCAGAGGGGCTCTAAGAGCAGAGAAAAGGAGAGCAAATGAAAAAAACGCAACCTACCATAGAAGTCCCTCTATACTCCATCAACAAGGCAAGCAGTAGGCCTGAATCCAAGCCCACACACTGCTACAAGTCAGCCAACACGGCTGTACACGGACAGTATGTCTCCACAGAAAAATGGACCAACTGTGCGCTGGAATCCTCTACTTGGACTCGGGGATGAACTTGGAGCTTCTGTCAGTGTGGGTAGTGGGCACCACCCTGTCTCTCTCTCCCTCTGCTGAAGAGAGCTCACAGGCTGCAATGGGGAACTGTTGTATGCTGGTATTATGTCTGTGTGTGCGTGTGTCAGAGGAAGGGAGTGGCTGGTGTGACACACATGATTACACTTGCTGATTGGGGACTATTTTTGGCAGGTACAGTACCCATCTCATACAGTCATGCTCCACACTTCAGAGCACAACTGCTTTAATAAGCATATAGAAATCATACAGTGCATTATTCATGGGTCACAATAAGGTGGTGTCCTTTTAACTTAATGTGGTGGTCACAGTCTTGGAAGTACAGTACTATACGCATACCGCATGGCACATAAAACACTCCTTTCCAGTGACGTAGTGCTGAATGTATTAAAAAAAGAGAAGTGGTTTACTCACGGGCACTCACCGTCACAGAACATATCAATACTACGAGAGTGCAAATATACACTTACAGAACACTTTATTAGGAACACCTGTACACCTTCATGGTGGAGGTGGTGTAATAGTGTGGGGAATGTTTTCTTGGCACACTTTGGGCCCGTTAATACCAATCAATCATTGTTTGAATGCCTCAGCCTATTTGAGTATTGTTGCTGACCGTGTGCATCCCTTCATGGCCACAATTTACCCATCTTCTAATGGCTACTTCCAGCATGATAATGCATCATGTCACAAAGGAAAAGTCGTCTCAAACTGGTTTCATGAACATGACAATGAGTTCAGTGTTCTTCAGTGGCCTTCCGAGTCACTGGATCTGAATCAAATAGAACACCTTTGGGATGTGGTAGAACGGGAGATTCACAGCTTGAAAGTGCAGGAATTGCATGACGCAATCATGTCATCATGGACCAGAATCTCAAAGGAATGTTTCCAACATGTTGTGGAATCAATGCCATGAAGAATTGAGGCTGTTTTGAGAGCAAATGGAGGCCCTACCCAGTATTTGTATAGTGTTCCTAATAAAGTGTTCAGTGAGTGTAGCTCAGTGTTCAGGGGAGGGCAATAAGAGTGACTTACACAGGCTGAAAGGCTAAACGTGTTTTCCACTTTAATCTAATTAATTAAAGTTGCTTAACTGTCATCCACAAAGTACAGCTAGGCGCAAAAGAGCTTATGTCTCATTGCTCATTGGTGCTGAGACAAAAGAGAAAGAACACTTTTATCTTTTTCATTTCTCTTTCCATTTGATAGAGGTTTTGTAGAAACCAGATGACAGCGCACATGTCTCCTCAGTAATTTACTGTGCCAGAGAGAGAGAGGATCATCCCATCCATAATGGGCTCTGAAAGGCAATTCAAACACTAATTTTTACTTGCACAAGACTCACAGTCAGGCTTTGTAACAACTTCCAAAACAGTACAGTATGGCAGCCAGATCAGTTCTCAGATGGGACACTTCCTCACATGTTCATAATTGTCCTGTGAGTAATGCATATTTATTTATATTCATGGTTATCAATATTCATGGACTAGGACAAGAGAGAGACATGCATGTGACAGACCTTACCATTCTTTTTTTTTTTTCTTTTTTAATATGGTTTTAGGGCATTTCTGCCTTATTGGGATAAAGACAGTAGAGATTGACAGGAAGGATGGGAGAGAGAGGAGGGATGACATGCAAGAGGTGTCGAGGGTCGGAATCGAACCAGGAACCTTGCGATTATGTGGTATGCGCATTAGTGTGCTACGCCACCAAGCGCCCCTGACCTTACCATTCATCTGAATAATAGATGTTGGCTGAACACAAGTTGGCTGAAGCAGAATCAGACTGGTACCCAGGACTCCTTTATGACATGAATTAGGTGACCTTCATATAGTGTACTCCAATGATACTAGAAATGAAACTGAAACTCAACCACTTCTCTATGCCAAAATATCCATTGAAGAACGTTCTCATAAAAGACAACGAGGTCATATAAGGCCCTCTTAAACAAAGCTTAGCAACGTGAGATGAAAATGACTAACAAAACTGTGTTTAGTTTTATATTTACGATCAATTTGTTCAAGTGCTCTCTCTCATGGTCTCATGCAACGATTGTAATTACACTAATTGTGAGTCCCATCTGGGAGCTGTCAATATTAGCCTTTACGAGAGCTCAAATAAAGTTGAGGTATGCTGCCCGCATATCAACATGTGTACACAACACAGTGTTATAGATGGAACAGATTGAAACAATATGCACAGCATCTTAACACTGTTCACAAACACTTTTTGTCTTTGCCGATGGTTTTGCCCTGAGAACCCAATGACCATGCGCCGTACATGCCTGTAGGTAAGCTGTATCTCTGAGATAACACCCCATCACTACATGGATCTTTCAGGGGCAGCTGAGAAACTGCTTGTGCTGTATATATGTGCCTTTACCGGAGTAGATGGAAGAGCAGGTGATGAAGAGGCCTCTGGCTGACTTTCCCTCAAAGCCTTCGGGCCCCAGGAGACCCTGTCTCTTCCCTTTGAGAACAACTCTTCAGAGGTGACCCCTGTTTACCCTCTGGACCTACACTTCCCTCTCAACAACACCAGACTGGGCTGGCAAGGCCTTGTGTGATGTCTGCTGTTTAGATAACGTGTAGTGTCAGGCAGTTGCATACCTGTCAAGGATATCCTGCCATGTTCCAAAGGCCCCCCTTTTCCCCCCCAGAACCTGACAATTCAGAGCTGACAAGTGGAGTAGTGTTCAAACATGCCTGTCACACTGGTACAATACAGAAGTAATGGTTACCAAGGAAGTTTACATTTACATTGCAACAGGGTGTGACGGGGTGTGATGATAACAGCGGCATTTCCCAGAAAGACCTTTTAAAACATTCTGTGGAGATTTCCGGCACACACCTGTAATCGCTACCAAAGGTGCTTCAACAAAGTACTGAGTAAAGGGTCTGAATAGTTATGTAAATGTGATATCAGTTTTTTATTTTTAATAAATGAGCAAACATTCCTAAAAACCTGTTTTGGCTTTGTTATTATGGGGTATTGTGTGTAGATTGATGAGGGAAAAATATTAATTCAATCCATTTTAGAATAAGGCTGTAACAAAACAAAATGTGGAAAAAGTGAAGGGGTCTAAATACTTTCAGAATGCACTGTATGCCTACAAAGTACAGTTTCAGTTACACTGATACTAAACTACTTTCTTCCTGTCTGTAGACTTAATGGTAAGTACCCCTAAAGGCCATTCAACAGAGATACTGACTGTACAAGCCTCTGTATGGTTGTAGAGATCCTTGTTATTTATGTCCTAGAAATACAATAAAATCAAGGCAACTTTCCTTTCCAGCAAAACATGAAACAGACAGTCAGCAAAAGTGTATTTCCTCATTCCGAAAATGTGGTTGTCAGGGAAAGGAACGAGGAGTAATAGTTGTTATGGAAGAAACGTTGAAGAGTACAATACATAAAAAAGAACAGGAAATGGGCTTTTTTTTCAAACTCAGTACCGGCCATCATTTTTCTAGAAATTACTTTTCAGGCATACTATTTCTACCATCTGTCGACCCACAAGTTATGTGTATGGGCCTTAAATCGTATATCTGCTATCTAGGGCCGTACATCTTCCCAGCAGGAATCAATGCCCAGGCAGTACAATATTGTCAGCTACTGTAACTGTACAGTAACTGTACATCTGAGTGTTTTCCCAAGGAGAATAGGTAGTGCTGGGCTCGGGGGAGGGAATTTTCTCAAGACAATATTGTTTTTCTAGTGAGCATCAGCAGGAGCAATTTTGGGTGCCTGAGGGCTGTGATTGTGAATGCTGCACCTCAGTATCTTCAGAGCAGGCAGCTGAGCGGCTGGGCCTGATGTGGCCTGTCAGTGTTAACATTACAGAAATGTGGAAGAGCACTCCTCCCTGCTGTGCTTCCCTTCCCTTCCCCCAGGCTACCTGTGCACTTGACACACACACACACACACACACACCTACACACACACACCTACACACACACACACACACACACACCTAACACACTGGGTCACGTGTCCCACCGTAACACACAAACATGCCACGGAGCACGATCTGCCGCAGGCTAACACCTCAGACTCAAAGCTGCCAATGTCTGCCAATGTCAACACAACCATACCAGAGGCTTTCTGTCTCCCTCAGCTCTGTAGCATTATCAGGTCTAACCTGGGAATCCAAGTTGTTTCAAACTGAACTGCTCCCTGTGTGGCAAGAGTGCCTTCAAATAAATAATTATTTTCAAAAAGAAAGGAATTACGTGATGACATTGTAGTGTTAAACATCTCAGAGAATCACATAATTGCCGGTTAAGATAGGTAATAAATGTTGTTATTCTATGGTTAATGTCGCACTACTCAATGCCCCCGATCAGTTAGGGGATGGACATGTGCAATCACTTTTCTTCTTGTTGAGAAATGACCAGATGGTGACCAACTAGTCATGTGCTCTAGTCCCAAACAACTCTAATGATTGTCTTCAGTGTTTTTAATACCGGAGTGGAATTCCTCTGTTACACATTCCAACAACTGGGAGCATGTCTCAGCTGTGGTATTTTCCTTCACCAGCTCCTCATGGAAAACCCCAAGCCTCAATCATGACAGAACATTTGGCTAGAATGATGTGTGCTACCACAAGAGGAGAAAAACACATTTCATCCAACTCTACCTTGACTCTCTCTCCCTCTACTTCACATCTCTGGAATGTCACAGACGTTTCTCTTTACTCTTTACGGTGCTTTTAGTAGCAGTCTTTACTGAAAGACAAGTGCTTATAAAACGCAGGTGTGGCATGCCAGTGTTGAAATACCCTGAGGTACAACTACTCAGACTAAATAGATGACTTCAGCCATTAGTATAGTATATGGTCTCCTCCAATCATCTCCAGCATGTGGTTACTGTGCCTCTCCAGTGTCCTCTGCGAGACTTGGGTGGAAACACAGTTAGACCCAGGAAGAAGGACAAACCACCATACAGTACTCATACAGTACACACACAGTGCTCACACAGACAGGACACAGGGCCGCCACATCAAGCTCGATGTCAGGAGTGTAGGCTTTTCCACGGCTGTCTAGTGGAAAGAAAACGCTCCCTATCCCAGTTTTCCTTGGCAGGAGTCTAGGAACCAGAGGTCCACTAGAAGTAACAACAATATACTGCACAATGCATAACCAATAATGTGGCATTCACAATCATGGAAAGAAGCTACAAAATAACAAAACAATAAGGAATATTTATTTAAAATCATATGAGACAAAATATGAAATTCGGATTATCTAAAACACAGCCATATAATAATAAGGCCCTTAGAGAGGTCAAGACAGCACTTCAGCCATCAAGTGTGTCCACCTCAGACTGAGGTACTGTCCCGTCATCCCACCATATCTGTTCAGCTTTGAACAGACAGACAGACAGGAGCCCTTCCCTCCACCACTGCAACCTGATGGATCTCCCTACAGTTCTGTTAGTCAGTGCCGCCATTATCCAGGACCAGCTACTGAGCCAGAGGACAGGCCTGTGGTTCTCCTCTAAAAGAGATTAACACAGCCTCCTTCTAATGCACCCAGTCACTGTGGACCCCGAGTATACTTTCTAACAAGGATATTGCATAAACTGATCTGTTTGAGGGATTTAAAGATGTTCCCTCTTGGCTTGTATCACTTTATGTAGTATAACATTGGTACACTGTACAACTGAAGGTTGTCCAGCTTTAACCGAATGGGCTATGGATAGCCCTTTTCAATACAGTATCAGTTACACGGTCAACATAGTCAAAAATGAATATAATACAATGAGATATTATGCTAGAGCAACGTCACATGCTCAGAGTTATACTGCCATGGGTTATTTTTTAGGTGTTTTATGTCTGTGACACAAAATGGCACGCAATCTCTCTCACTATCAGGCTGTGTGGAATGGCTGCGGTCACGATCGGCACGGTGATGGCTGCAATCATTGTGGAGGACTAGAGGGAGAATGAGAGCAGAATAATCCGGAACAGCTTTCTCTGCCACGTGTTGCCGGTCCTATGGCAACCTGTTGACATCAATCCTAATCTCCTGCTGGGTAAAGCCAGGCAGGAGTAAACAATATCTGCTTAATCCCCATCACAAACAACGCTAACCCACCAGCAGCAGTAGTGGCCCATCAGTGAGCATCTGAGTCAGTCTAATGAGAGGCTCGTCTTTGCATGGCAGATCCCTTTAGGAATACGATTGCCATAATTACACAACCTAGAAAACAGCATGGACGTGTTATGGTCTCTCAACCACTAGTGGGCTGATCTAATACACCATAGGCCAGCACAACCTATAGTGCATCACTAAACAAGCTCTAGGGCCTGAAAGGCGCTAAACCAAAACCAAACATTCTAGGGCTACTGTTTAATATTCATTGATATCACATTAAAATCACTTTAGATGCCATTCTCCCTGTACAAAGATAATTAAATGTCACAAATACAACCAAGAGGGAGTCTGAAAGATGCAAGTCATGGTCATGAGTCACTGTCTTTGGGTTTGCGGCATAGTCGGTGTCACAGAGATCCAATCAGGCTGATTACAGGGTCGACTCTCCAGTGGTTTTCTGTGTCCTTGGAGGGTGAGATAATAATAATCCAGTAGGATAGCCTTGTGTCTGTCTGCGAGGACAAGTAGAGTAGACTACACTGCCTTTGAACAGGAGCTGGGATGAGTCATCGTGCTGCAAGTCAGAGCTTCCCCTCTCCCTCTCCGTTCCATCTCCAGTGTGAATATTCATTGTCAGTCCCTCTGATGTTGCCATGAGTTATTTAAAACAAGCTGATGTATTTTTGCATTAAAACAGCCTAAATGCATGGACATACTGTACTGTTGGAAAAGCAAACCAGCTGTGAGTCGTTGAATTATGTTATTTTTCCAGTGCATTTTTTGGGGAATCTTAAATTCATATTTAAGATGCGTTACATTTCAAGACCAAGGCAAAGCAGTTACTCAAATGCTGTCATTTGAACAGCTGTTGGATAAGAATACTAAATACCTAATGATTAAAAAAGGGTAACACGGTGCTTGTGAACCATGACGAGGACAAAAACAAGCCCAGTCCAGGCAAGCCCATTCTTATTAATAACCACAAAGGATTTCATTATTGTTGCATGAACTGATACCAAGCAGATTAAAGCTCCATAATCTTCCCAAACAGAAAATCCTCCCCCCCAAGGACAAAACTACTGCCAAAACACAGGTCTGGCCATGGAGATGGACAAATATCCATCAGGATCAGACAAGACACATAGGCTCATAGCCACAACCGAACCAGTGATGGATCATGAACACTGAGAAAGTAATGAACGACACAGATAACCAGAACAGAAGAAGGCTGTAAAGTAAGAGTAAAGAGACAGAGAATGATCCCCTTTGGTCTGTTTAATTTGCTCTAATGGAGGGGCACGGGAGCACAACCACTCAGTGAGCCAGTTGAATGTGTTTAGGTCAGCCGTTTCCCCCAGCAGAGAGCAGCCTGATGTGATATACTCTCCCAGGGCCTGTTTAACAGATCAATGGGGTTTCATCACACAGCCTCCCTCTGTGCAGCCATACGTTGGATTGAAGTGCTCTCTGAACATGGGTTCTCTGCAATGAAGGCAGTCTGAGGACAGGACAGAGCAGTCCCTCTCTTGGCTGAACAGAACGCCCCCCTCTCCCCCCCCCCACACACACACACACACACACTCACACACTACTGTACCTCTGGAAGTTGACCATGTCTGTTTAGCTTACTTAGCAAAAACTACTGGGTGTCCTCCAGCAGCACTGCATCAGTCAGGATGACATCAGACTACAGAAGAACGAGAGAAAGGGAGAGGGAGGAGAGAGAGGGAGAGGGAGAAGAGGAGGGAGATGGAGCGAGAGGCAGCTGCTGCAGTCCTCTCTGCCAGACACCTGCCAGGGCAGTGGGTATAAACAGAGTGGGCTCTCGGCTGCGAGCTGCAGCAGCTCAGCCACACACACACACACACACACACACACACACACACACACACCTACCTCTCACTCTAACTCCACTTCGGACGGCCACAGGCAACATCCAGGTGGAGCCGGATATGCAGGCTGGATATGCCGGTAAAATCACATCACAAAGGAGCGAAACCAAAACAACAACAAACCAATTCAAAGCAGCTGTAAATACCAGGGACGTCCAGCTGAAGGGTTTACCGTACAGAACATTCACAGACAGTACAGCCTCAGGAAGATGGGTTGGGCCCAAAGCCGTCTCCCCCGTCTCCTATTTCTCTCTCCCTCTTTTTCTCTCTCTTTCTCTCTCTCCCTCTCTGTTTCAATTGCTCTTGTGCTCTGAGCTTTTCTCTCTCCTCCCCTTGTCACTCTCTCCACAAGCGCTTCAACCCCTCCCCTATCTCTCTCTCCCTCCCTCCCTCTCTCCCTCCCTCCTTCTCTCTCTCTCTCTCTCTCTCTCCCCTCCCCTCCAGCCCTCCCTCTCTGTGCTGCTGTGTGGTTGAGTGTCCAGTGATGTAGCCTCTGTCTGGAGCCTCTCTGCCTCCACAGGGGGGCCATGTGTGTCCCTTGCCTCTGTTGCAGTGCTGCAAGGTCAGGGTTTGCTTTTCCCCAGCCTCCCTGTGCCAAAGCCAGAGCCAGGAGCAGCGATGCTGAATTACAGAGGACACTACTACATGTGCATGACTGTCCCTTTATATAATAACAACAACAACAACCACAATAACAACAACAACAACAACAACAACACAGGATCTCAGAACTACATCAACACTGATGGAAAAAGCAGACGCTCATCAACCACGCCTCGACCAACGACATTACAGCACGACGACTCTTGCTGGGATACACGCAACCTAAGTCCTTTCCCAGCTGTAATAGTAGCAACAACTCGACGACAGTCAAGACTGACTTACTGTTGTGACTGCAGTCTGCAGCTGGCATGGAGAGGCATGAATATATCCTGATAGGAGGTTGTTTCAGCAGAAGAGGGTGTGTCAGGAGGTGTGCCCTCGCACGCCCTGGCCCGGTGGGTGTCGTCTCTACACTACAGCGGTGGCAGGGTACCGGGAACCGTACGGCGCTGCCAGGATCGAGTGTGTAAACTAGCCCGTGTGGTTTTAGCGCTGCCTCTGGGATTACTGGTAATGGGATTTCCCACCACCAATGGCTGCTTCCGACAGGTGGTGTCCTCAATTAGCTCAAGTTCAGCTTTGGTTATAAAAAAATCAGAGAGGGTTAAAGCTTTCCTCTCCGGGCCGTCTCTCACAGGACATTGTGTCACACCCCTGTGACAGACGAGAAGATCCTGTCGAACCAACATCTTAGGAATCTCCCTTTGAACTTTAAAGAGCACCTACTGGCAAGACAAAGACTACAAATTCCATCTGATAACACATGGAACCAAGACTGATCCTTGCAGAAATAAGAAATGGACACATTTAAGTTAATAGAGAGGATGTTATGCACGTATCTGTCTGGGGAGGTGGATTGAGAAGGCCTAGGTGAGAGGCAGCTCCAGCGGGCCATGTAGAGGCGGGTGGGCCGGGCTGGAGGCGTCTTGAGCGGGGCTGGGGGAGCAGCTGGAGGGGAGTGGAGGAACTCTAATCACTGTGACAGCTGCGTTCATCCCTCTTCCTTTTAACATCTCTCACCTCACATCACCCGCATCTGTCTCACACACGTACAAACTCACGCGTCCTTGAAATGACACACCGTCGTCAGGCAATGAATCTTCAAAGCAGCTGTTTATGTGTTTGTATATGTGTGTGTGTGTGTGTGTGTGTGTGTGAGAGAGTGTGAGTGAGGAGAAATAGAGAGAGGAGAGAGAGACAACAATAGAGACAGACGCGTCATCATAATTATGCTAATATAGCTAAAGGAGCTTGACACCTTCCCGCCTAAGCTGCTGAAAGCAGGTCAGCTTGTGACGTCACCGGGATCGGCTTCCCCTTTAGGTCTTAGTCTGGCACCATGGTGAAATCTGATGCACTGTTGACAGGTTTAGAGATGTGCAATTTACACGAATGCTGGAATACTTAACTAATTTCTCAATTATTGATACAGAATTCACAATGCTTAAAATTAATATATTTTGTCTGTTTCATTTGGTCTAAGGGAAGGCCGCCATTCAGTGGCGACCATTTTAATGCCTGATTGCCTCTGATCGCACACTACAGATGAACGATGAATGTGCCTGTTGCTGTTGAAGTGCCTACCTGTGATGATGTTGCTGTTGTTGTCCAACACTCTTCAACATCAATTTTGAAACAGTAACAACATTGAGTAAATGTGAAGGCAGCCTGCTTTGTACTTGTATACTTTGTACTGTATCTTCCCTTTCTGGACAATATAGCTTTCATGTTAGCAGGTGACTGTGATGGCTCTGAAGGAGTCCCTATTTTCTATTCTCAGTTTCCCTGTCTGCACCTTCCTACTTAATCATCCATACTGACCACTATCAACTATCAAATAAATTCATCATATAAATATAAGCATAATTGATATGGCAGTGTGTCTGCCAGAACTAAAGATCCAATCCTCTCTGTGCTTAATTCCCTAGCCGTTTGTGGACTTGCTTTAAGGGGTTTTCAGTGGCGCTGGGCAGCTGTTCTAAGCGGTGCTTAGACCCTGGCCCAGGACTTTACTGGGGTCACTAGTAGTAAATGTGAATAATTCCTCCGGACCAGCTGGGCTTTAGATCTGGTCAAGAGGCAGCGGGTTGGCTGAGTGGTGAAAGGAAGAGTTTATTTTGAGAGAGTGGTCCTGCTGTTGACCACTAAGCCTGTCCGCTGCCTCAGAGACAACGCCATGGTTAATGTGTCATGTTACATACTGTAGGTTACCTTACAAGTTGTTTTGTTCACATACTGTATATATGTTGCTGACTGCAGGCATGATCACATGGTCATCAAAATAAATGTTGATAAATTATACTGTAGCTATAGACATGAAAAGTGTGCAAGTTATACTTTCTCTGATTGAAATAATGACCATAATCATTCTATGCCCTTTCTATTACCAACCAAAGAAATTCCCCGTGAGCATGAGTAGCGTTTTCAAAGCAGTATGCTCTGGCAGAAAATAACCAGTAGAGGGAGCTATGAACACAGTGTTCCAATTGTTACCTCGTGCTCAGGGTGTGTGCATGTAACCTGAGGGTGTAGCAGGCAGACTTTGATACCGTTGTGCTTTTACAATTCATAGCCTACCACATAAGTTGAATTAAGCCCCAGACTCAGAGACCCCAGACACTATTTGGTGCATTTTTATTTTTAAACATAATGAATATTATGCCACTTCAGACTCACTCCCTTTGAGTATCAGCAAATATAATCCACAGTTCTATAGCAGGAGCTACTGTATAATTGGGGTGAGGGGGTAATTTATAGGTCAAGCTGTTAGAATTTTGACAAAACATAGTCTCCTCTAAATCTGCAGTCTTCTCTCTCACCAATTAAGTGGGAGCGGATGAGTGAGGGAGAGCCCATCTCATTCTGCTTAGCCGCCCACTCAGGGGGGCTCATTAAAAGAAGCCTGCAGAGGAGAAGCTCCTCACTGGCACTACTTCTGACAACACGTCAGTTTGATCACCGGCTACAACACAACCGAGAACGAGGGGCAAAAGCAAGAAGGAGCCTTCCATTCAAACACCTGACAACCTGTCACCATGCTTATGAGACCAGACATAATAAATAAGAGTAAGTTTTACCACCTGTCTAAAAACAGCACTTACAAGGGAGCGTGAACTTTTGGAGTCATCTCTTGGAATAGGTACAGTACAGCGATCAGAAGGAAGTGTCACAAAGGAGAAAACCCCAGTTGGTGGGACGTCATTTACAACTCTACAAGCATATCTTGCCAGGTTGATGTAATTACCTTGTCAAAAAAATAAATGAATTGTCGGTTTGTGCTTGCTCACAAAGAACACTTCTGCTGGCTTTCCATCAGAAATAAAGATGTAGCTCAGCAGGTTCTTGAGACGAACATCTGAACCGTATCCTCCCTGAACACTGAGCTCCTGCCTTCCTTCAGGGAATGATGTCATGGCTGGGAAGCTTCCATGAGGGAAATGAGAGGGCCTCCGCTGCTGCACAGCAGAGAGCTGGGCCTCGCTCTAAATAAACAGCATACTTTATGCTCTCTAATGTGTGGTAAAACAGTGGGCTTACAGCATATCCAGAACTCATCCATGCCACATGGCAGCACAATCACTGTGTGTGTGTGTGTGTGTGTGTGTGGCACTTTGATGCAGACCATTGCTGGCATATAAGGCAATGAAGCGTGGGGGAGAGAGTGCCAACCCACTACAGCACCTGCTTTGAAAGCATAGTGGACCACCAGGCCTTGTATGGGCTCTACTGACACCACTGCCATCGTGGTGTATGTTTGTTTACGCACACGCTAGATGGGACAGGCTCTGGTTTTAATGACTGTTTACAGTCCAGGGAGTTGCAGGCAAGGCGACACCCCGCTGTCAGCCTTCTAACTGCCACTTCACTGCCTACCCATGATGCCACTGCTCATGAAGGCGAGCCAAGTCCACCTCCTCCCTCCAGCTGGGAGCACCATGACAGACTGTCAAGCGTCACATTGACACGGCTCACGCTCACGCATGGACAAACACTGAGACTACCGAGGACCAAGCATTACACAACACAGGTCACACATAAAACCATTACTACAAGTCAACATGGGTTTCTAAATGATCACTATTAAACAGTCTAATTACCACAGATTCATTGCAGGGATTTCATTCAGTTTTTTTTGTTCTGTCCTTTTTCTAAACATCAGGTATAAGCATCAAACAGATATGTACAGAGAGAGTGTCCTGGGTTTTTTCTAGAAGACAGTTTTCCATTGATGATCATAAATTCGATGACCTACAGTGCCTTCGGAAAGTATTCAGACCCCTTTCACCTTTTCAATTTAAAATGGATTAAATTAAAAGAATTTCAATCCACACACAATACCCCAGAATGACAAAATGAAAACAAGTTTTTTGAAATTTCAGTAAATTTATTCAAATTGAAATACAGAAATACCTCATGTAAAATAATTGATTCCTATGCAAATCAGAGACCCTATAAAAACAAAGATATTAATTCCAAAATTACATGAACTATTATCCTTGCATTAAGACGGACTCAATTCAACTTATTGAGTGATTTGTTGATGACATTATACCCTTTGCTATACAGTCATAGCAAAGGGTCTGAATACTTATGTATGTGAGGTATTTCTGTATTTCAATTTTAATACATTTACTGACATTTCTAAAAAACTGTTTTCGCTTTGTCATTCTGGGGTATTGTGTGTGGATTGACGGCAAATTCTTTTAATTGAATCCATTTTAAATTGAGTCTATAGCACAACAAAATGTGGAAAAAGTGAAGGGGTGTGAATACTTTCCAAAGGCACTGTATGTCTGATGTCAAACATATGTCTGGCCACTGCCAAAATGCATATTCCAGATAACCATGTCGGCTCTCGGCCAACACATTTTACACAACACAAAAATAAGGCACAATGTCCATTGCATTCTGCATGATCGCAGAATTACCACCCATATTTCTTATTTAGAGTTTGAAAGTCACAGAGAGCTGATTTTCAAAAAGAAACCTGACATATGCCTCTACTTTCATGTCACACTGAAGGAGTTTAAAAAACAATTTTAAAAAATCATTGAAAAAGTATGTTTCAGAACTTCAATAGCTCTGATGAAATATCAGGACAAAAGAAAACCTTCAAAGGGAACGCATAACGATATATTTTCAAGACCTCATTGCAGCTTGGCACCTTTTGTTCCGGCACTTGACAGAACAGATGCTGAGGAAGCTTATGAAAAAGAGAGCAAAAATAATATGACTGATAGCAAGTTCTAAGAGCAATTCTTATGAGTTTTCTAAATTCAGAACAAATGAACAGGGTATTGTGACTCTAGAACAAACCAGCCCGGAAATAACATTACGGAAAGCGACATTAAATGTTGTCCACATCCATTATAACATTAACATCCATTGTCAGTTCTCTTAAATGAATACATCTGCAATGAATTTCTAATGTCCCCCATCTCTCTAATAAGATTGAGTGATTCATCTTTGCACAGTCCATCAGCCAGAGACTGCTATGGGCTGTACCTCTGTGGACTGTTCTGATACTCCATCATCTACACCTGAATCTTCTTCCTCACTCATATACTAAAATAAGTGCACACCCCTCCTCCCTCACCATCCCCACCACTCATACACAGAGCCACATCTACCCAGTGACATTAAAAGCTAATTAGATGTTAAAAAGGCTTTTCATTTGAGCCAGAGGAAGACAGATTGGTGTGTGGGGGCCACTGACTGAGAGCAGAGACTCAGTCATCCAGTAATGAAGTCCATTCATTACCACAGGAGCAGAGGGCCAGCTGCCCCCCCCCCCCCCCCCCCAACCAACACACACCCTACGCCACCTCCCCATTCCACCTCCTACCCTCCTCCCCCCCTGTCAGATCGCTCAGATATCTCCCTGCCCAATCACCTCACGGGCACCATCTGCATCCCGCCCGCTGATTGAGAAGGAGAGGGGGAGAGATGGAAGGAGGGGTGTGTGTGAGAGAGAGAGAGAGAGAGAGAGAGAGTTAAGCAAAGGGCAGCAGTGTTTCTGACAGGGGCACTCATCAACAGAAACTTTGGTGCTAATTACCCACGCGAGGCAGCTCTGTGTTTAACGAGACTGGAATACAAAGGAACAGGGAACCTGCAGTCAGAGAGAGAGAGAAAGAGAAAGAGAAAGAGAGAGAGAGAAGAAAGAAAGAAACTCACACCCAGAGAATGTGGGCATGGCTTCCATACTGGGCCACACTCTATGAGATCAGATAGAGAACGTGAGTGGGCATAAATGCTGGTATTTCCCCTCTGTGCCTGGCACTGTCATTAAGGACTGACCACAGCGGGGGTGCGGACAAATGGTAGGACGATGGAGGGACTCAGAGGAACAGTGCTGGGAGACTATACTGAAAACACACAGGGCTTCAACCTCACCTGCCAGGACTCCTCTTTGTCTCTTCGTCTCCTTTGAATAATTATGAAGATTGTAATAAAGAACGCTGTTTAAGAGGGGGGAATTGCAAATGAGCAGGAATTGATTGGGCCTGTACAGACAGTAATTGATCGCAGGGGTTCTCTGACAGTCTCCAGTCATGAATTGTAAAAGAGGTGAGGACAAGACAGGGGAGGAGAGGCTGTGCAGGCCAGCTCAGAGGGCTAAAGGACACAGAGGAGAGGGAATCTATACAGAGAAGAATCACAGTTGAATACATCAGGCTAGACCTCCCCTGCTTTGAGGACTAGTATAGACTGTTCCATGTCCTCAAAAGCCCTGTGGTTAAAGATGGTGGACAGGCTGTTGAATACATACTGTACATTTGTGGTTTGTGTATGGAAAACAGAATGTGTTGTTTGGTAGGGGGGGGGGGGTTGAAATCCAAATAAAAGAAAAACATGCCTTTCTGCCACTGATATGAGCTGTGATGTTCATCTAATGACTGCGCCACAGCTCAGAGTGATGATTCAATTAATGCCAAGAACAGTAAAAAACAAACCCTGTGAAAATAAATAAGCACAGTGGACATTTTCCCGGAACGCAAGGCGGAATGGCCATCAGAGAGCTGCAGGAGGTGTTCCTGGAACAACGGCGCCTGGGTTGCCCTTGGGGAGGCTGGTGGAAGTAGAAATCTGAGGATGGGCTCACTGTAATGCATGGAACGGAATGAGGAATGTTTAATACCATACCTCATTCCGTTCCATGCATTACAATGAGTAATTGTTCTGCATTTTCTGCTTCCACCAGCCTCCACTAGGCGAAAAGCTTACGTATTTCCCAAAGCACGTTGTGTGGATTTCAGAACACAGCTTATGGAGCTGGTGCTCAGTGCTCAGAGTTTTCAGATGGAGAGAAGAAATGTCAGTTCTGACATATATAATAATATAATATATATGCCATTTAGCTGACGCTTTTATCCAAAGCGACTTACATTGCAGTGAGCGCATACATTTCAGTATATATGGTCCCAGCAACGAACCCACAACCTAAGCGTTGTTAGCACCATGCTCTACCAACTGAGTCACAGAGGACCACATACAACACAGCTGTCTGATTTCACCTTGCCACCACTCCTAACATTTCTCCAAATACCAGTCTGCTTTGTCAAGCATTTGGAATATTTTATACACTCACCCGATACACATTATGAAGAAAAAGAGTCAAAGCAATTACAGTATCATGGGTTTGGGTTGACGTCAAATCTGCCAAGACTTCCCTGTGTTAGAAATATCATTCTTTCTCTCAGCCTTTGTTCCTTTTTTTTGTGATAGAATATGAGAAAAATATCATCTTATGTTACCTCTCTAAAAGCTTCCACTTGACTTGCCACTCAGTGGTTTGGGGCCATAATACAACCATAATGATGTTTATAAGAATTGCATAAGGGCATGTGACCAGGCTGCTGTTGGCAGTGTGCTGTTAGGTTCTGATGATAGTAATGGATTCCTTCCATTCTTCACTGTTATGTTTTTGGCAGGTTATTCATCATCACAAAACGAAAGGGAGAGTGCTCCCTCCTGCTGTTGGAAGGGGCCCCTGCAATCCTTAAAATGTTAGAAGGTGAAGAAAGAACTTGCTCCCCGTAGAGAGAATAATGGACTTTCAGAGGCCATGCTGGGAAACTTACTGTAGAGGAAAAAAGGGCATATAACACATTTTCAGGTAAAGAAAACCATGGGGGGGGGGGGGGGGGTGAGAAAAGCACTCTGCCTCCTCTATCAGTGTGCAATTAGCGAGTGGCACATTGCTGTTAACAGTCTCAGTGTGGTGTCAGTCTCCGGTGGGCCAAACAAAGCAGGCTGGGTCCTGGGCTGTGGTAGATCTGCCCTCCAGTGCCGGGTCAGGACCTGCCTAGGACAGATAAGGTAACCTGCTCTCAGCGCCAGGGTCACTGCGGCCATAAATGTTGGATGAGCCGAGGAGGGAAATTGCCGGCAGTCATTAAAATGCATAAAACATGGAGAGGAACCCAGGTGGCGGGTGGGTGAGTCCCTGACCGAGGAACAGAGACGAGCCACTGTCCAGCGACAGTCATTAACTTCCTGTAGCCTTCAGGAGGATGGCTGTGGCACAGGGTCAGCACAGGGGCCGGCTTAGTGCCAATTAAACCACCTGACAGGGGGATTGATTAAAATGACCGGCCACACTGCTACCTCTACAGTCATAAAGTTATACAAGTTATTATACTGACGTTTACTCATCACCATGATCACATTACAAACCCATCTATACCATGAATGTGATCGTAAAACTCCAATATCATATTCCACTCTAATGGAAATATGATGCATCCTGGTGATAAGGAGTGGCACTAAGGAGTGATGTATATGCTGTTCACTGAAGGCTTCTTTTAAGGGATGTAGGGACATCATGTGTTTTGTTTACCACTCTACGGAAAGGATGCATTCGGTTGATGAAAAACTTTTGAGTGAAAAAGGACAAAAAAAACACTTCTCATAAAGCCACTCCTGTTTTCCTTAGTACAGAGCCAAGAGATCTGACTCAAATTACCAGTGGAAATACAAAACTTCAATGTTGAAATATTCATCACAGATGATTATAATGCTGGAGTTGTGTCAAGGGGACAAGTAAGGAACATGTACAGTATACTCCATTATCAAACTTTATTATTATTGTACAGGGGTGAAAAATGCAGAGGACCTCAATGTTACACAATGTTATACAGCACACAACACACTCTTCCAACGTGCTACCTGAGCAGCTGTTTCCACCACTCAAGAGGTGTGCAGTCGAGGTGAATTAACCTTAACATAACACAAAACAGCCACAGGGCAATCTCAATTAGGATGAAAAGAATTCCTGACATAGTCAAAATAAAAGCATGAAATTCCTTGGGAATGGCATTTGAAAGGTATAGCTAAAGGGCATCGCTCCAGAATCAATTCAGCACAGATGCCAACTCCATTGATTGACAGCACAGACAGAGCTAGAGACAGCAGGAAACTAGAGAGAACAGAACACAGCACAATCTTTTTTCGGCAAGCAAAACAAACAGTCCTCCACATGATTCCGAACGACCGGCTTGTTGTGTCTAAATATATCCCATTCCAGGGAAGAGTCCTCCTTGTGTAATCCCCATTCCCACATTACGCTGCTGTTCCAGCCCAGCTGACTCCCAGTGAATCAGACAGAAACCCTTACTCACCCACAGTGGAATCACTGATCCGTCTGGATGGCTCCTCGGCTGTTTGCTCTCATATACTTGATGTGTGTAGTGTTGAGAATCCCCCCTCTACCTAACGCTCATCTCAGGGAAAAGTCATAGGCTCTCTCCACTGTTGAGGAGCTGGGATTCACCTCTCCTGAGAGAGTCCTGCTACAGGAGGGAGGGAGGGAGATAGGGAGGGAGGTCCTACCAGTGCAGTAGCCTAACAGCTGACTGACTGCGTCTGTTTATGGCTCCACAGCCCAAGATAGCCCTCACAGCCAGGCCCCCTAATTGAACTGAACTCCCTTAGGGAGAGAGCGAGGCTAGTATGTGGCAAGGAGATTTACATCCAGAATGTAGTAGGGCTTCCAAGGGTCTTGGAACAGGTCTGCCCCCGAGAGCCTAGTGCAGAACACGGAGCATGCACGTCAGGGAGGGGGGTCTGCGGATGACGCACCGAGGTCTCATGCTCTCACGGACATAGTCCTCTCTGCTCTGCTCGGTGGCCTGCAGGAAGCAGGAAGCTCCGCTAGCCTGGGAGACTCGTCCTCAATGGGAAGCCAGTGCTGTGCCATTTTGTGAGAGGCAGAGATACCGTATTTCCTCTCCTCTGGGAGAGAGAGACAGAAGGAGAGCAGGAAGAGCAGGACACAGACGGCCACCTTACTGCGCGTCGCTGAGTAAATTAATAATACCACCGTGAAATGGCCAGATCAGGTTCCTTGGGCTCTACTGTTTCACTGCAGCCTTTTTAAAGAGCCTTGACGCTTTGGACACAGCCTTTGAAAAGTAGTCTGTCTGAGCACTCTCAAAGCCATACCATGCTTGACACAAAAGACGAGCCCTTTACAGAGAATGTATGATATAGTTCCTGTAAAGCAGGTTAGGTATTCCCAGCAGCTGCCCTCAACCTGCCCCTGAAGGATTAAAGAGAGAGTGCCTATACAGACAGAGGAGGGCATACAGTAGACACACACACACACACACACACAGGCATGTAGCCAGGCATTAGTAGGAGAGGGAAAAACAGAGAAGCTAGGTCGATACAGAACTTGAGTGAGCCCTCCCATGTGAAAATAAGAGATCTTCGGAGATACAGTATGACTGGTGTCCTCAGGAATGTCCCTCCCACAGGCCAATACAAAGCTACATGAACATTCAGATGACAGCTGCCTACTGTATACTGGTCCTGTAGTGTCTGAAGCTGCATACAGTATGTGAGTGATGTGTTCGAATGTACTTGTGTGTGTGTTCGAATGTACTTGTGTGTGTGTTCGAATGTACTTGTGTGTGTGTGTGTGTGTGTGTGTGTGTGTGTGTGTGTGTATCTGTCTGTATGTGTGTGTGTTGGTTCTATGATTTGATAGTTACCATGTAAGGAGGAACTGGAACCAGAGAAGGAAAAACAAGTGAATGTGGGTTTCATGGGAAATTATTAGGGATGGAAAAATGTCTGAGACACATTACACAGGATCTTTTGCGTGTACCAGACAGGATCAGAAATGCAATAAAATGACGACTCGACTTGGTAAGAGAGAGGAACAGCTCTGTATTAAAATACAAACTTTAAGCTGTGGTTGGCCAACCACAGAGATTTGAATTACAGACCTCAGAGTGTATGGGTAAGGATGGGCTACTGCTGACTAAGGCGGCTCTTGCCTCTCTGGCCACTAATGTTAGCCTTGCTGTGCTGGAATCATCAGAGCAGGACCATTAGACTTTAACTCCTCTCCTGCTGCTGGGCTCAGAGTGGGTTTAAATGGTGGGCATACACAGGAGAGAGTCAGTGATCAACACCTTAGTGACAGAAATTAATACACTGCACTTCACCGGAGGCTATTGTACAAAAACAAATAGAGTAAGGCTTTGCCCATTTGCCATTATCACAAGACAAACGCGTAAAACACACACACCAAAAAACAAATCTTTTTAGATCCAAAAGCTCATGGCCAAGTGGAAGAAACGTATTCCTGCAATACTGTCATTTCCAACTTATCAATATCTTTTATCATACAGTAACAAAGAGGATACCTGAAGCTTAATACATTTGAATGTCATGAAGAAATCCCAAAAATGATTTGCACAGTAAGGTGACAATTGATTTAAATGTTGTAAGACAAAAAAAAAAAAAAAAAATCTGTACATGAACAGCAAGCTCTAGAAGTAGCACTGCAGATCTATAGTGCAGGTGTCCAAACAGTATAAAAGGAGTCTAAAACCATTTCCCTGCATATGGAACAACACAGCCTGATGTCTCTAGCAGCAGTGCTCCATCATCCCCAGGACCTGTAACAGAATCTCCTACCTTATCGTCCGCACTGAAATGCAGTACTTCCACATTAGATTCCACATGGCCCTGACATCGCTTGCCAAGAGACTTGAGAGTCGTAAAAAGTTTGGGTTTTGCGAGAGAGAAAAAGGACACGTATATGAGAGGAAGACGCTCTGTAAAAACAGTGAGCATGTGAGAAGACAAGCAACTCCTTTACCAGCATCCAGCCATGCCACTCCTTCCGTCTCTCTTTACTTGACGACAAAACATGCCCCCCTCTTTTTTAGGTTCCAAAGGAAACATGACTAATTCTCCCTCCTAGGGTTCAGGTTACTGCAGTCATTGCCCCTCATAAGTTTTCTCTGTCTCTCTCTCTCTCTCTCTCTCTAGTTCTTTCTCTCCAGCCTGGTCTGATCAGCCACACCACTGTTCCCCTGTGAGGAGAGCCAAGCCCAGACTCACACTGAGTCTAGTCTGATCCAGCAACACCAAGTAAGGCCAGCTGCTAAGTGGACTACACATGGAGAAAAGGCTCTCCTCAGTTTACTCCTGTAATGCGAGCACATGTTACACATTCCACTAGCCCACTGCAGCCCCATCCTCTGTGGCACATCACTGACTCTACAATAGCCACTAAATCATCTGTTTGGAGCTGTCAGAGATCTGCTCCGGTGGAGAGCAGCCTGGCTGCTGGCCTCCTTGTCCCAATCTGGCAATGTAATCCTGCATTAATTCAAAGTTATGGCCACTCTTCTGAGCACACATTAAGTGTGAAATATAGGAGGGCAAGACCTTGTCTGTTAATATCAAGCAGAGAGGTTTAATCTAATGCAGTCTTTAGAGCATGGACATCATTGTTATCTGTGTTGCGGTGATAGAAATACATAAAGCTTAGAGTCTTGATGCATTACCATTCGGTCAACCTTAACCTCAATATACATGAGTGTCTCAAGTCAGGTCTGCCTGAAGAATAGTGTGTGAGGAGGAAATCACCGCTTTTTGACAGCGGTGCCGGTGTGTGCCCCAGTTTACTAATGGCCAGCTAGTAAGCCTGGGCAAGCCTGTTTTTAATTTCCACAGTTGGGCTTTCCAGTCCCGTCCAGTATGATCTCCAGTTTGTTGACATTCTGCAAGTTTGTAAGGTGGCAAACTATGGAGACACTCTAAACCGAGCCCCTAGCCCTGTTTGGCCTGATAAGGACCTGGAGGGTAGAGGAGGCTAAAAACCTGAGTTTTAAGCACCGAATAGGCCTGTAGTAAGCCCTGTTGAAGCCCGGGAGTGAACGTGGAAAAGTAATTAGCCTTGGCACACACGGCTTAAGCCCCACTGTGGAAAGCTGGCTATCGGGGACTAGCGCTAGCCCACCGCAGCCCTTTCTTCTGTGGCACATCACTGGCTCCTGCTCTACAATAACTCTTGAATCATCTGTTTGGAGCTGTCGGAAACTCTGTGCCGGTGGAGAGCTGCCTGGATGACCTCCTTGTCCCAATCTGCAGCCAACAGTGACACGTCCCCCTGTGGATCACATGACAGGGTGGAGGGAGGCCTAAATCAAGTCCGCAGATCGGGATAATGTGACTTAATCAGTGTTATTGAAAAGCCAGGGCTAACGTCATGGAATCTAATGATGGGATAGTTGACTGTACGTCTGGGAGTGTCTGTGTTCCCCCAAAGACATAAAACACAGTGAGAGGCCCCTCCTATCAGATCAGCTGCAGAGCCAATGAGATCATCAAGGAGCAGAGCCTGGCCCTAGAAGAGAACCCAGGACCAAAACTGGATCACTATAAAAACCCATAGAAGAAAGAGAGGGAAGGAGCAAAATAACTGTGATCCAGTGAAATGAATTAACAGAGGAAAGAAAGGGAGATAGAGTGTGAGAAGGAGAGAGTGAGTGACTTAGGGTGAGGGATAGGGAAGTATAGCGAAAGCAAAATACATTAAATGTTGCCTTTGGCAAAAGAATTGTAGTTGTATGGGTTTTCTGAGGCCCTGAAGTTTTGGGGGAAACTTCAAACAATGTTACCGTCCTCCATGACCCTTTAATGTTTTATCATGGCTCTCTCAACTGTGGAGAAAAATACAGTACAAGCTGGAGGGGAAATTCTGTAACCATGACTCCAAAACCAAAGGGTTGGATACAGGGAAGGGTGGGCGTATCTCACCACTGGACATACTGTACTGCACGGTAAAATCACATGACCTAATCCACTATTCACATTTCCCATGGTCGAGAAGTTGGTCAAAATAATTGTCAGGATGTTCCCTCTCGTTAGAAGTGAATTAAAACCATATTGTATTGTATAAAACATTGAGGTTCACTCAGATCTCTAAATATGTGGTGTGTGCAAAGTATGTGCGATCCACTGCAGCAGCCTTCAGGGCAGGAGCTGAGAACAGCTGTGTGCCTGGAGTTCCCCATAGTCCAGTGAGCACGGCCTCTCTCTCTCTGCCAAGGTAAGTCAGGTTAACATGAGAGCAGATGTATAGAACAGGAGGCATTGGCCAGAGATATGTGGGAAGAAGAGAGGAGGCAGGATGGCCTGAGGTGTATAGAGACTCCTAGAGTAGATCAGGTGTTCTCTGACCACTCATTATCTGTCCTCATCCCCCTGGAGGTGCCACAGATGTCCCTCAGGACCCTGGGGTGGAAGTGGCCAACCTCCCGGTCACTGGGCACCGGCACGCTCCATCCGCACAAATCGTTGTACCATGTGGTCGTCAGGCCTGGAAATATAACAACATCCTTGTACAATACCCCCCGTCCTGGACCGCACTGTAATTCCCTGCTTTCAGCGAGGTCAGAGAGGATGAATGTTTCATGACCATGGAACAGTCTACGATACAGTGAGGCATAGTAAACCTACCAAGGTTATCACTCTACTCCTACCAGTACACACTCTCGGTGAGGGAGAGGAGGGCGCTGCTTCTCTTCGAGGCTACAAGGTCATACTGTACACAGTATACTCTCATCATAAAACATCACATACGCTCTGTTGACCTGGTGATCCATCGAGGCTTCCATATGCTTTGTTTCCAGGCGTGCCACTGGGTGATTTGTATCTTTCAATGAATCCCCCCAAATGGAAAGTCGTTATCCAGTAATAATCAACGATCATTTTACTACCTGACCTCTGTATAAATAGCAGGTAATAAGCTAGGAATCTATATATGTGTAACCTCATATTAATATACAACACAATGGTAATGAAAGCCACTGCCATGCCCCATAAGAGTGCCCGTCTTTGTTATTTTAGTCATGCAAGAATACCAGTCTATTTCCCCTCACAGTTATAGACTCGGAAGGCCTTCCTCCGAGCTGCTGCCAGCTTTAACACAACCTTTCCCAGCCCTAGCTCTCTAACACAGACCCCCCTGACTTCTCTCATTACACCCTCGGCTCTTGGCAGGCACGGACAGGGCAGAACGCAATTTGGGGGAAAAACTCCTTCCAATTTGTGTCCGCAGAGAACTGGCCAAGCCAACACACCCTCATGTCTCACACATTTTGCCTCCCTCTTTTCTGATCTTACCACCAAGACTTTTAAGACAGCAATAGAAACTAAATGTGGCCGGCACAATGAATAACATGCACAGCAAAAGAGCAGTTACAGTAGCTACTAATACGCCTTCAGACAGACGAGACAGTGATACATTGTGATTGTAGATCTGAAGGCACCACCACACAAATGCACACTTCACAGCACCGGATCCATTTGACATGGATCAGAGACTCTGATGGTCTATTTCATGTCATGAAAATGGAGGATCAGAGTGAAAGGCCCAAATCAAACTGGCTGCTACAAGGCATGTCTGTCACTACATACTGTAGAATGGCCAAGCACAATGAGAGCCCCGCAGCTATCAGTGTGAATGAAGCTGCTGGACACAAACTGAGACAGAGCTGCTGGGTGTGTGTGTGTGTGTGTGTGTGTGTGTGTGTGTGTGTGTGTGTGTGTGTGTGCATGGGCAGCCAACAAACTCGCAAGCCTCTGCCAGGTTGGTACTTTAAATTAATGTAATTAGCATCTTATTAAATAATGCCTTTAAATTGAACATTGCACTTAACACAATTTATGAATACAGGAAGGAGACCGTGTTCCCTCTGCATTATGGTATATGAAGTAGCCTATACATTCTCGATCTCCAAAAAATTCCAAATTGAGGCCACCCCCATGATTTGGGTGGGTGAGTCTGAATCCCAGGAGCCCCTTTATGGGATTCATCTGGTACTAGACTTCTGAAGAGCTAGGGCTAAAGCATGTCTATACCCACTGGGATAGCCAGGGGGATATCAACAACCTGCTGTAAGCCTGCATTTATTCTCAGCTATAGGGACTTTTCTGAGCACACATTAAGTGTGAAATATGGAAGAGCAAGACCCTGCCTGTTAATATCAAGCAGAGAGGTTTAATGAAATGGACTCTTTAGAGCATGGCCATAATCCTTATCTGTGTGTGTTGGGGGGGAGGGCGGGTAGAAATACATAAAGCAGAGTCTTTATACATGATCATCCTGTCAACCTTAACCTCAATATACAGTACGAGAGTCTCAGGTCAGGTCTGCCTGAAGAGCAGCGGTTGCGGAGGAAATCAATGAGGGCCACAATGGAGTCAGTGAGTGTGAATGATGAAGGTCCAGAGAGAGAGAGGCTCGGGGGTTATTATGAGATCAGATGTTTGGACAGACTTGTATGAGGTAGTGACCCGCATGTGAAGAGGGTTAGCACACAATTTATGAGCTTCCCCCCCCCCCCTCTCACTGCCTCCAAGCTTATTACAAACCCCCCACAATAGTCATTGTGTCATCTCTGGCTTTTAACACTGGGGTAATTTCAAATTTTAATAGCAAATGAAATATATGACATGAGATGACAGACGGCAAACGTGATCATTGCCCTGCCGAAAGCAAGGTTCAAGTGAATACATGTTTTTACTCCATTAGAAATGCAGTTGATCCTCTGACAGAGACTATAAAATTGTCCAAACCTCATGAACTACAGTGAGAGTGCTTACAGTGCAGTTACTATGACAGTAATTGCGGTAAACACAATCAGTGCTGAATAAAGCACCGTGATATATTGTCTCCTGGACGACGTCCCTGTGGCATTTTACAGAGTGAAATAGAACTAGAGACTGGCTTTTCACTGGCTGTGGGTCCCAAAACAACCACAAAACCACATCAAATACATAATTCAACAGGATCTAAATATACCAAACAAACACAAAAACAAGGTTAGGTCACCCTCGCTTCTATTGGGGAGGGGGGGGGGGGGGGGGGGGAGCACACAAGCACAGACCAGTGGAGTGAGCCGAAGGCTGGCTGGGGGGCAAGGGCAGGGCTGGGAGAGGGGTTGACTCATAAATAACATGGCCTTGAGGTGTCTGACAATTCACTGGCAGAGATGCACCTTCTCCAAATCTGATATTCCCATTTTCCATTAACTCTGTGTGAACCCAAATAGGTGCAATCTCACCTCAGGTAAGTCTTTTTAGACTCAGGTAAGTAAAAAAAATAAATAAATAAAAAATAATAATAATGGGACAGTTCAAAGATTTAAGCTGTTTTTCAAAGCGTCTGTAATTTCATTGAAATACAGTATAATTTTTTTTTGGATAAGCCTATTAACCAGCAACCACAGAGTAGTCTTCAATATAGTGCTTCAGAAGCTTCAGAAAAAAAAACAAGACCTGTTCTGGACCAGAATCATAACATCTCCAGCAGAAAAGTGAAGATGGGTCGTTGACATATATAAAGGGGCAAGATAAGGACAGCAGAGATAGGGTAAGAAGTAGCAGACAGCACACGTGGACCATCACACTGCAAAGCCCATAGCCGTGCAGGGGCCACCTTACACAAAAGAGAGGATAAAGTCTGCTGTGATCGAGCATGTCAGGTCACAGCAACACAATGACAGTGCCGTTCAGATGGGGTGACCCAGCCGACACACCGGCCCTGTCCACCCATCCCCCCTTACAGAGGCTCAGCACAGGGACCAGGGTGGGCCTCTGACCGGACAGAGAGGACACTAACAGAGGGCTCAATCACTGAGTAATGAAGTCATGTCATTCTGGGACACACAGACCTGACAAGTCCATTCAAAATGGGCTTTCAAGACAGGGTTTGTCCAGTGCAGTTTGCCACGCTCCCACAGAGTTACTGAAAGGTATATTGTATAAGATATCATTTCCATGATCATGTCCATATATGGTCCTTTCTAACGATCCCAGACACAAAGCTAAGTTACAGAACATAATCTTTTGTTGAAATGTCTGGAATATTTTGGAACATAAACAGATATTGCACAGACATGTACAGCAGTGTA
Organism: Argentina silus; assembly: GCF_951799395.1. Classification (NCBI taxonomy): domain Eukaryota; kingdom Metazoa; phylum Chordata; class Actinopteri; order Argentiniformes; family Argentinidae; genus Argentina; species Argentina silus. The sequence goes on along the minus strand of NC_139658.1, from coordinate 16,724,773 downwards.
TTTTATGAACCTTCAGTACATGATGGTCAGGCTGTAACAGTGCAAAAAAAAAAAGAGAAATAGTTACTTACCTTTTATAAAACCCATTCAGTGGTTGTAGACAGAGGAACTGCCAATAATCAAAACAAAAGGCTTTGAACTTCAGCATTGTTTTCTGGTAGGCGCAGAGACTGAACAGATCGGGGGTTAAAGCATCATCGCTAGTTTCTTTAGAGAATTAATGGTCCTTCAAAAAAGTGAGAGATTGTACAGGATGTGTAAGGGCTAACACAGAGACTTCACATGGCACAATTCAGCACCTGTCTGTGCACCACATGAAGGAGGCTGAGCTGAGTATCCCTTCCCTTTACTGATGGTTAGGGTTGAGATGCACCAACCCCCACTGTCCTGACAAGGGCCTTAGTGGCTGCAGTCAATCCTCTCTGCCTCCAGGTATCCTCTCTCTAGTACTGTCCATATGCTGCTGCACCAGCGTGGGCACCAGTGTCTCTCCTCTGATAGAGTTGTCAGTCACCAGCTATGGACCGGCAGGCTGCTCTGCTCCTCGGTTCCAGGCTGCAGGCACTGTGTGTATGTGTGTGTGTGTGTGTGTGTGTGTGTGTGAGAGAGTTGGGGGTTTAGAGGGGACCGATCCTCCCCCACACAGACTCACACTGCTCCCACAGATTTGACTTTCTTGTTCTATCCAGGCTGGACCTGATCCTCCTCCTGCTCCTCCAGACTTACTCCATCACATGTCTCCCCAGTCAGTCCATAGAGAAGCAGCAATCCCTGTCTCTGTCTGTCCCCCCCCCCTCTCTCTCTCTCGCTCTCTCTCTCCAAGCTCCTCAGAGCTGAGTTACAGCTGCTGCCATTGTCTCTCTGGGCCACAATGACGAGGTCCGGCTTCAGCTTCTGCACGCCTCACTGGGGCGACAAAGCACACAAAGGCCTCCTGCGACGGCACTATCAATTAGGCTTTATCAGATACTGCACACCCTTTGCCAGCCAGAGCTGTTCAGAGAGATGCTAATCACTAGGAGCACATGGTGCACAGTGGGGAGAGACCGCACCAAAGGGGCTGGCCTCACACCGCCACACACAGCAGATATCCTGACGCTGGTTGCTGGAGCAACAGAATCACAGCCATAAAAATCACAAATGGAACCTTGATGACAATTGCTGATCAGTTTGGGAGAGAGAGATGGAGAGAAGGAGTGAGAGAGACAGAGAGAGAGAGAGAGATATAAGTGGCAGGGAAGTGCTGCGTGGGCAGCCTACCTCCATGACGTGGCTTGAATTTCAGTGTAAGCTAATCAGCTTGAATGCAAACAAAATCTATTCAGAGTGCTCTTCACATTAACATAACTTGATGAATTCAGGTCCCAGAACAACAGCCTGGGCCCAGTGGAAAAATACACTCAACCATTAGTCATTTATCTCGCCATTGATGAGCAAAAACAGCCATTTGTAAACAAACAAAAGACAGATTAAAATGCAAGGTTGGTCATCAGAGAAAGCAAAACCGTGTTTGTTCATAAAGTCTGCACATCTAATGAATGATTTTCCCCCCAATACATTTATGCCAATTTATCTTAAAGCTGTCGGTCTCATTTTACACTGAACACTTCTTGGGCTATTATTCACAGTGTTGTGTATCCCATACAAGGGAATACATGTGGGTAGAATGCTTAATGTCACCGCTGACTGGGCCACTATGCCCTCTCCCACGATCCGCCACAGACACATCCTGTCCCTGTCACTGACATCACCAATATCCTGGCAAAGCTCTCTCTGCCCAATGTTTACAGAGAGATTGTCCATGGCACAAACACTGGTGCAGCACTGGGAGAAACAGACAGTGGCACATGATGATGGCAGGAGGAGACAGAGAGCTCATTGTGAACACACACACACACACACACACACACACACACACACAGATTATTCATCCTCTCTGTGCATCTTTGAACTAATGTGTAGTGCTAAAAAAAGGTACAGACAACATTTCTGTACATTTCTTAGTAAAGACGCCAGTCAATTGTCTTCCATTCATCAATAATCTTAATTCAACATATGATTTCAGCAAATTCAAATAGATTTGCTAATGCAGCAAAATGTGTTCTGAGTAAAACAGTAATTACAGCCTAATCAATTCAACACTTAATCAATTCAAAAGTAATAACAGGCCATAAGTAATTACAATTTCCTCCAAATCATGAGAATTATTAGAATTTCCAATTAAACGGCTGTCACTCATTGCCCATTATTCATGATGTATAGCTTGAGGCCATGTTACGTGTTGTGCTGTTTCTCAGTGATCAGTCAGGGAAGTTGTCTGCAAAACATATTGTCCTCCAAAGAGACAGATAAAAGTTAGCATTAGCATTTAACCACCCAGACTTTGTCAATTAGCAATTTAGGAAGTAGCCGTAAAACTGTATTCTCTTTTATTTGTTTAAAGGCCAAAAGAGACGGTAGCATGAGCTGGGCCACACATGTTCTTCTGGTCCCATTAAGGACCTCTGTAAATAATTTCCTTTGTCTCATTGACAGTCAAAGGGGGCCATCCTATTGAGGGGGGCTGGCCAGTGGACTATTGAACAGACGGTGCTGCCAAATGGAAAAACATTCATCATCTGCTCTCCTGTTCTGGGGGTCTGCCATCTTATTCCAGGCAGAATTGAGACGTTTTGAATGCCTGATCACCTCTTTACCCAGAGTACACCTCTCTGGCACACTTCAGGAAATGGGAATGTGACCATGAAAAGATGCTGTATAGAATTGAATAAAGACGATGCGACAAAGGGAGTCCCATCACCCCATTGGTATCCCATTGGTCCAATCTTACATTGGTACCCAGAACAATGAGCAATAGAGGAACTAGGCAGTAGAGCTTCAGCCTTGCATAGCTTGTCCTAAACCATTAGTGGTACTGTACACCATGTGCTGTTCTTGAAGTACCCAGCTGCAGCCTCCCACTAAACAAGCTGGAGGGGGGTGTTATGGTAATGACTGCAGCAATCACCACCTGGGTGGGGTGTAGGGCCGAGCCCTGTACAGCTGAGAGAACCTCAGGTGGGTCAACCTGGGTCAATGCTTCACACTCTCCAGAAACAGCACAAAGTGATGAAGGCACTCATTTCTGGGGAGAGCCCTGTAAAATAAACCCAAGGTTCTTAAGCCAAAACTCATTCTCTCATTTCCATTGTCTCTGTGTCTGAACAGCAGATTCTCCAGCAGCCTTAGCTGAAGTCCAAGCTGGCTGTACAACACGGCGTCTGAGGCCCAGAGAGTGACTAAATAGTAAGAGCAGGGAAACGGGCCCAGTCAGCAACATTTATTCAAACCCCTGCTGAGCTGTTGGGCAGGCTGTTTGACCGCTGCTTAGCAATTTCAGAGACTGCACCCCGAGTCTGCTATTTAGAAATGTCAATACTGGATGAGAGGCTCTTTATAAAAGGACATTCAAGGCAAGCTCAAAGACAGTGTTGGTAACTGCTAGAATTATAGGGTGCTGTTGTGCTTTGACATTGATTAAACAATTCTTCAAAAACTCTTCTTACTCACAATGGAAAATGTCTCTACTTTGTGTAAAAAAACAACAACCATGTTATTAAAAAACAAAAAAAACAAAAAAAAACTACCCTTCAAATTGTACAATTACAGCAAGGCACATACTGTATGTATTTAGAAAACTGAATCATATCTCAAAAAACAACAACAGGAAGAGGTTCGTGTTCTTGGTGCAAATCTACAGCCAGTACATGAAGACAATGAAACAGATGTTCCGACAGGGCATGTGATTGCTTGCAGACTGTACTGTACTCCACTGATCTGTGAACACTAACATGAGGGTGAGTTGTACTGTAAATCTACTCTGCATGTGCCAAAAGAGACCTCATAGTTATTCATTCATCTGAATAGTAGGACACTCATCACACCAGTGCAGAGACACATACAATACATATATGGGACAGTAAGCTTTTTGGCCCCATTGCATACAGTTCTTCATGTTGTGCCTAACAACACCCCAGTCACGATACACCACAGCCTCTCGTGCCTTGTTGCTTAACAATAACATGCCAGTGTGTTTTTCACATGGAGAAAACCAGCTGCGCATACAAAACCTCATCCCACAACCACAGGATTCTGCTGATGCACAAATCATAACAGGTTACATAACCTTGGTTATCTGCAATGTAATGTTTTACCATATGACCTACATTTTCCCGACAATTTTTTTCAACTCTTTTAAAAAACTTTTCTTAAACTAACAGACTTTTAATCTGAACAAACTTTGAAGATAGGCCTATTGATCCTAATCATAGTTCAAAGGCTGCATGCGCTCTGGATATTGGTGATTCAAAAGAGGGCATTATACCATCCAATATGGATTTTTCTGGTCCAATTATGTTTTTTTTAAGGTCAAAAACAGGCATGAATGATAGACTGTGGGGGTCCAGAGGACACTGTGGTGCCATTCTGTTGCCGCCGGGGCGACACTTTGCACCGCTCCCTGCCCTCTCTCTCCTGACTTCATTACTAGCCTCTTTCTCTGGCATCATAGTGTGTTTCCTGTCAGATATCAGTGTGTTCACATCTCTCCCACTGTGCCTGGTGACTCTGTTAATTCCCCACTGAGAATGCTCTCGCTCCCTCTGGAGATGCGGACTGTTGATAAACGACCCGGACTGGCGTTATCATCACCTCCAAGGCACACGCCCAGGAAGCCAATAAACAACAAATAGAGCCAGGCCTGCCCTTCAGCAGCCTGGGCCGGCCCTAACGGCCCCCCTGAGCCCGCTGCCATGCGGGGGCCCGCGGCCCATGTAATTGCAGCTATTGTGGGGGGAATGTGGGGCCAGCTGAGGTCCATACTGGGGTGATGAGAGGGAGGGAGCCCAAGTGTGTTCCTGCCTGGCTTAGATCAGACACTGAGTAATGGCTGTCTGTGGAGGGAGGTAGCTGCAGCCTCAGCTCCAGCCTCAGCCAGCTCCCCCACAGTCCTCTAACAGCCCAGGGCACTGCAGCACTCTTAGCCCTGCGGCCCGTGGCCCCTCTGGCTTGTGCCTTCCCTATGGTGACCAATATTCTCTGGGCTATATTTTAATCTCCTGATTTCACAGGCTGCAGTGAAACAGTGCTGCGGAGGGACAATCACACAGAAAGAGGAAATAGTCTCTGAGGTGTTCTGTATGACTGGAAACAGCCAAGAATAAAATAAGTAAATTAAGTTTATAAATAAAGTAGATAATGAGTGAATTATGACTAACCCTAACCCTCTGTTACAGAAGAAGCTACATAAGTTACAATAAATGAGTATAAGTGAGGGGGATATTTGAGATTCTCTTCAAAGCCATACATTTGAAATGCAGAACGTCAAATGATGTCACCCCGGAGGACTATTTAATGGCACAATTTTGGCCCCATCTGAATCAATTGTTTGGCTTTCAGAGGGCTATTAGAGTTTCTGAAAACAAGCTTTGCAAATATAGCAGCAAAGCTCTTTGGCTGTTTTCAGGCAAGCGAGACTGTTATTCTAATCATTCCCTTTTAAGCCCCACAGAACTCCCATTTCTCTCACAGCTTGAACAATAGTCGCCTGCAGCCAACTCCCTTAGAGGTTCACTTGAGCAAAACAAATCTGAAAAAGAGACTCACACCAATCTCTCTGTAGCTCCCACAATATATCTGTCCTTCAACGTATCTGTGTATCGAGTTAGAATTCTTCAGACCTCGTCTGAGCTCACAGGAGAAAATCAACCTTCATCACTTCTTTTGAGAGATTGCGCACAGTACAGTATACAGTAATGACGACATACAAACATCATATTTCAGATAGAGTGAACTCAGTTTGAAATATCTTATTCATTCTGTTATCTCTAAGCAGCACAATCCCTTCCCCACTGGTGTAACACAGGTCCCCAGGCCTCTCCCAGATGCTCTTTATCTCTGTCATACGGTGCGGCCTTCAGGCCATAAAGTATGTGCACATGGTGGAACCCAGATGAACACATTAGAAAAGCCTTGGAGCTGTGCTCCCTCTAGTGGAATCTGCCCTGAAGACCAACATAAGTACTCACAACAGAGGTGTGTGTTCACACTGACCAACACACTTCAGGTCAACAATAGATGAACAATTAAAAAAAGATAAATAATCAATTCGACAACACATGCTGAGATGTGCCACCACAGTATCCTTAAAAGGGTTCAGAGACGGTGGAGGATTATTTCAGAGGGTCAATATTTTAGATAATTGCAGATTTGGTGCTCATGCATCAGGTTTACATAAAGGCTGTTTTAGTTGTAATGCTGCTGGGATGATGAAAGATTTCCTCAGAATCTATGATACCCAGACAGAACACCCTGTCCTGATCTCTGGAATTCTCACTGACTGATCTGAGGTAAGAAATGACACACACACACACACACACACACACACACACACACACACACACACACACACACACACACACACGAGTGTCACCTGTTCATGTTACACAGAAATTAACTCCACAGGATTTGCTGTGGTTGCATTGTCTGAGGGTTGAGGCTGAAGTAATACTGTTTTCTGTGTTTTCTAATGCCCCAGCAAGGAGGAATATGAGAGGCTCCAGTGGGCTGATCCCTGCTTTGAAGTAGTCCTGAGTGGCAAGTGAATTAGACCACACCACAACCAGATGAAAGGTACATCAAAATGTCACTGGAGTCATGCTGTTCCAGCGCTGATCTGTTGACTGCTGCTGGACTGAGAGCAGGCTTAAAAGGAGGCGCGGGGAGGGAACTCAAGTGCAGCATCGAAAGCAGAAATAGAGAGAGGCAATAATAACAGTGAATAATACGTTGAAAGGTAGCATATTTTGTTACAGTAGTCCTTCTGTGAATTACTGTGCTGTAATTACAGTAACGTGAAAGCATAGCGGCTAATGCTTACTGGCCCAATCTCTTTAATCTCTCACAATTGGAATCAAAGCAGGTGCTGTATCAATCATGTTCATGAGTGCTATTACCATGGGACCGCAGCCAGAGAAAAGTGCAGAGCAAGATGGCCACATACATACTGTACTTCCTCTCCAATGACCCAAGTCAGCAAAGCGAGCACAGGGACAAAGAGTCCTGGAGACACACACTGTGATCTCTCTCAGACGGCTCAGCCAGAGGTCCTTCTAAGCCCCTGAGGAGAATCAAATCCTATTGTTTCACAGAGAAAATCATCTCAGGACTACTCTGCAGCCCTCACGGCACTCTTCTTCCATTCAAAATTCTCACCATTTCTCACAATAGATATGAATGTCTCCGGTTTCTAAGATGTGTGACTGCAAAAGTATGATTCTCAGGTTTTATATGCTGACAAAAATCTTTGCTGTGACCAATCGTAGCAAGTTCTCCGAGTGCGATAACAGATTTGAACAGATTTTCACTTCTCATCTCTGTCTTCTGAAGAGAGAGGAGGGTCTTAACTCAGCAATGGATGTCAAATACGCAGATATGCAGCTCTTTGAGTTTGCCAGACTATGATGTTCAGGACAGTATGAAAGGCTTGGAGAGTGGAAACCCAGTGGGAGGTACCCACGTACACATCACTTTGCTGTTCTCTTGTTTACTGACATGTGATGAAGGTAAGCATTAGGGAGCCAGCCCTGGGATAAGTCATCAAAGCCACGGCCATTTAATTAAGCGTGAAATAAGCCATGCTGGATGAGAGTGAGAGTGAGAAGGAGTGTGGGAGGGGAGGGGGGCGGGGGTGGTTACCTGTCACAGGGACACAACAGAGCTGGGTTTAAGTATGACATTGCTGGTGAGTAATGCCCTATTATTCCACTCATGGAAATATCGGCAACAGTGAGTGACAGCTCCAGCCTCAATGAGGTGCCAGACATGACAGGAGTGATTGTGCTGATGTGAGGTGTGTCTAGGTAGTGGGCTTCATGTTGATGTGGCGCCTGCCTGCCTGTCTGTCTGTCTGTGTGATCCTAGTGTCTCTGAGTATGCAGATTCAGGGCTGCCAAGGCCCACACTGCCATCGCCTTTAATCTCCAATGCCGAGCTTTGTTTTACACAGGACTCGCAGGCACATGCAGCACCGCGCCACCGCAATTAAAGACATTTTATAATTAAATCAATTACACACAATCAGTGGTGGCAGGAGAGGGAACACAAACCAAGTGCTATTTATGGACTGTTTACATGCATGATGACAACATTTATGTAAGGTTACTCTTAATTATCAGGAGTGCCTCTACATTTATGTATTTGCTAACAATTACAAGCTGTAATTACGTTGCCTGGTAAACACAGTTATGACCTTGTGAACCTCAACACTAGTACATGTATCTACATCTCTGTAGTGATCAATTAAATTACTGCTAAACTAAACTAAACTAAACACAGAGGAAAAGAAGAGATTCTCCTACAAAATATTGATGGAAAAACACAAATACAGTTTGTGTTTTGTATTTCTTACAAACCCCTTAATTGATTCTAAACTGGAGTGGCCTGTGTGTGTCTTTGCAGAGAATACATTTCAAAACACATGAAAAAAAAGCTACTGAAACTCATAACTTATTCAGCTTCTTGTGTAAAAAAGAATGTCCAAAACCGTCTGCAGACACTTCCTAATTTGCCTTTCAAAATGTAAGACACTGTCAAAGGCATGCTGTGCTGTCCAACCAAGTGTAAACTGCATTAAACTTTAACAATTGAGGGTCCTTAAATATTTTAGTGATCCATTCATGAATTATAGAGAAGCTGGAGGGCATATTTGGACAGATTTGTCTCTGTGCAACAGTAGACACATGAGAACATTACAGGCATACAGGCATAGAGTTTCCCCTTATTATTGATTTAATATATCGGTGGCTGCAGTAGTATAAAAACCTTCTGGAGCTTTCTGTGCCGTCTTGTTTAATGAGAGGCATATTGACACACCCTCTCTTAAACACACATGCAGACACAAACACACGGGCAACCACAGAGAGTGAACTATGAGATCAGAGTCTATTACTAAAGCACCACATATCATCAACATCAGACAGCAAAGTTGTTCAATAATTTAACAGCCACTTAAATGAAATCGTTAAGCACTCGTCTGAAATGAGCCGTTTTACATGAATGGCTTGATCACTTCATCACCGCATAACATGCCTACAGTACATTGTCACACAATTATGCTTCAGATGTGGTCCTGCAATAACCACACACTATCAGGAGCCAGAACTGTTTAAGTACATAGGTAAACTACAGCTACTTACATGTGCAATTTGGTACCCACATAATGTGTACTGTTACAGGATTAGTGTTTAATGCCTTCACCTCAACATTAAAATTACCTATACACACACAAAACTAGAGGTTACGAATGTAAGCCCAGTTCTCTGAAGGAGATGAGTGAGACCCCTCACTATGGGACACACACTCTGCATACCTATTCACTGAAGACCCCTATAGGTACTCACATTGGAAGCGTTAAAAGCCCATACATCTGAAGCCACGTCCCTCTACTGGGATACAGAAGTCAAGTTTCCCCATTGACCCTCACTACAAACAGCTTGCGAGCACACAAGCTGGCTGTCAACCTTCTCCTGTTAGTCTGCTATCTCAAGGTGAAAACTGTCAAACTTGGCTTACCAAATTCGTCGATATTCTGCTTTAAATGTCGAGCTGAATGGCAGGATTCAAGTAAAGTAAAGTTAAAGCTAGCTACAAAAAACACACTACAGTAAGCTGGAAAGGATAAAATGGGCTAGGTCCTATATAGGATGAGCGGTTGGCGGGTCTGTCTGCCTGCAAATGTCAGCGGCCTGTATCAGCCGTGATTGTATAGGGGTCTTCAGCGAACACAGAGTGTGTGTCCCATAGTGAGGGGTCAAACCGAGTCGACTGAAAGAGAACTATGATTTTCCAGTCAGATGAACCACATGAAAGAGAAGTCGAACCATGTTTGCAGCAGGTTGGGGGAGGATGATGTGGTTTCAACATTTCTCTTGGCTTGGACCCAATATAACCCTAGTAGGTAACAGTATCTCAGGTAGTAGTGTGAATGGGGTGCTGAGTGCCTCTCTCCAAGCTCTATCCCTCTTCACTGACCCAAGCACTGGGTGTTTTTTCTCCCCAGAAGCCCAATGTGCATCCCCTCCTGCAACATACCATGGCCAAGTGCCACAGCACATTACTGTCACCCACGCTGGGCTTCTGCTGCTTCTGCTGCTGGGTGCCCAGCCCCCTGCAAAACATGCCTGTTCAAGCTACTCTTCAGCAAACCACACAGAAAAATAGTGCAAACAAACAAAACACACACACACACACACACACACACGCACACACACAGGCGCTCTCTCTCTCTCTCCCTCTTGCCCTCTTACCCCCCCCCCCTCCATCTCTCCCTCTCACTCTTTGAGAGTGCCAGTGATGCATCATGGGCAGCTTTAAGAGAAACAGCATTATAAGTGACATGATGGTGAGTGACCTTGAGTCCAGGGTCACATGATCTGTGAGCCCAGCCAATCCCCTCCCCCCCTCGATAAGCCTGGGTTCCCTGCTCTGCAAACACACTGAGGAGCATATGGAGATGTTTCCTCTCTTATGCAACAATCCTGCAACAGCTGAGGCTGAAGTTATGACTTTTATTATATGACTCACTTGATGTCCAATAAAATAAAGGGCTAATTAAAATCATGGTCCTGGTTCAAACGAGATGTAGCCAGATGGGCAGTGAGTCAATCTGAGGTCACTTCACTGTCAGTGAAAGTGTCATGTCAACCTTACATGCAATACAGCAAGACTGAGGAATTCGGACATGTAGAAACTAGCACAGTACCACAGTGAGCTGATCAGTACTGACGTGAAGCAGGCTTGCATGTCTGAGCCACGGTAGTAAATGAACACGTGACACATTAACTTCTTCAACATTGAATTAGCATTTATATAACTCTCTTATATAGCAGACCCATGAAGACGGGGTGTTAAATAAGTCAGAACTGTTTGCTAGATACTTCATTAAGACTACACACTGAAAAATTTGATTTATTGCAGTTTGGTTTGACAAACGTCCAAACCAGAGGTGTGATGCAGCTTGATTGCAGGTGTGGCGCTAAACTGTAGCAAGCCATATGGTATTGTGTGGGATACTGCTTGGTAAAGTGGTAGGGGGATACACTCTGAATCTGAACAATGATACCTTTTGTCCATCATAGAAAACATTTAGTAATAAGTCAATGTATATTACTTACAAACCTCTCTTGAGTCCGTGTCACAGGGCAGTCAGTGTGCCTACCCAGGAGCCCGTACCAGCTGTTTACAGCTTTATAGAATTTGATTGCATTTTTTGCTCTTTGTGCCCGAGGGGGAAAAAAGTGAGAAAGCTTATGCGTTAGCATGGAAAAGTCTGACTGCTGTGAAAAGCGACAATTGGAGCCTCGAAATTGAACTGCCCAGTGAGATTAAACAGCTCGAAGACAAGACACGCGGTTGAAAGGCTTTGAATAATGCGGTCTGAAAACACTGCCTTACTCCGTTTCTAAAAATAGCTCGGGTGTGACATCAGCACTACGCAAACACTGTCCACCTTTTCTTCTGTCTGCTTACGAGGAGAGAGACATCTCCCTGTGGAGCCGGTCGTATCCCAGACAGGCAGACATGCATGCAGAGCAGGCCAGGGTTATCTACTGTAACACTCCGTTTGATGACTAAACAAAAATAGAAACTGTGTACCATTCATAGGTTTGTTTGTACCTCATAAACAAACAAAATACAGATTCCCCTATGATGATAATAAAGAATACATTTTCTCATTCAGCCATGAAGAAAATAAAACATTCTAAACACAGATAAGACACAAATTAAAATGCTCAGTCTCCCGGGGGGAAAAAGACTCAACTCTCTTCCCACACAAAACTACTCTCACAATCATGTTCTCTTGTAAGATTGAGTTTTTCACTGTACTCTCCTAAATCTGCAGTCCCTTTTACCACCCATTCCAATCGCAGCTCTTATAGCATTCAACATTTACACAAGTACTCACAAGTGACAGCGTCTGTGAGCCATGGTAGGAGAGGGCACGTCTCTGGTCTGCTCTGGTCTGGGAGTAGAGGAAACGCGGGGAAAAACAGAAGGCTGAGAGGCTCACAGTCTAGCACGCAGTCTAACTCCCTCAGTCACTTCCACACACTCACACTCTCCCACTCACACACAAGCAGATTTGGCATGCTCATTCAAGCTTGGTCACAGAAGGGACGGCATTCGCACAGCAGCGTCACACATCTCATTAGCAGGAGCTATGGCATACACGGGTTTGTACTGGGAGACTGTGCGCCCCTGAAGACCCAGAGCTTCGTTAACTGTAGCTGTTAGACTCTCCTTGCCTCTACAGCCATGCCTGCTGTCAGCCTGCATCTCCTCATGTGTGTGTGTGTTTGTGTACAATCGGGGGAATGTTGAGGGTGTTAACCCAGTCATAGAGAGGATTCTCTCTCAGCTCTGGGAGCTACGTAACAATATCTCTCATCTTCTAGCTGTAGTATGGTCCTTAAGAAGAGGGAGGGGATTGGTCCACTGGTAGCTATGGTAACCGTAGGATGTGTCCAGGGCAGGTCCAAGGCTCCACAGAGGTCTGGGGAATCAAATTATTCCAGTTCCACACATCTCCACCTGATGAGCCCTTTAGAGGTAATGAACTATTGTGCAGATAAATGGGCAGGTATGAGGCTTTATTAAATCTGTGGAGTTGGCAGCTACCATCTGATTCCAATTAGCTATTCTGGCAAACAGTCTGATAGAGTTTTGGTGAGTACAGGCAAAATTCATTATGGGAGTGGTCAGTGGGGTTTAATACATATTGGTACTGCTATAATTGATTTAATATCAAATATATTTCACAGGGTCAACAGTTTGTGTTCCACTATATTTCACTCTGTCATGTTTGAGCACGGCCACTGAACTACAAATCCCATCTTACCTGCCTGGAACACACATTTAGTGTCAGATAAAAACCTCAGACATTTCCCAATTGCCCTGTGAAGAAGTAGTTATGGCATGTCTCAATGTTCTGTTAGTGAGCCTAGTTTAAGGACCAGCCAGTCTCTGGGGAAGGCTAGGTAGGTTGCACCTGTCATCTGGTAACAGGACCATTGGGGCAAAGACATTCAGGCTGTTAGTTATCACAGTAGTACAGTACATGTCAGCAATACTGTCTACCCTGAAGGGAACCACAAAAACGTAACGCTGCGTTTAGCTGACATGGCATTGGATACACAGAGGGCTCGTCAGCCACATCTCCATCTGGCAGTGTTACAAGACTAAAGCTGTTTTAGGTTCCCGCAAGATTTATGTTCCCACAAGAGAGGGGGATTGAGGGATCAGCCCCTCCTTTATGTAAGAGGTAAAACACATTATAATGAGGTTTTACCAAAACAGCAAAACGCCCCATTACTCAGTAGATAACACCCCCGCTGAATACGCTTGGTGTGCAGCATCCACTCTCCCCTCAGAGGAATATATATATGGAAATGACAAAATGTCTGACAGACAGGAGGAGAGGCGAAATTGTCGAGACATCAATCACAGAAAAGACCTTTAAAGCAGCTGCCATGACAATAGTGACAGTAGAAGGCGGAGGTCCTCTCTCTTTGGGGACTTCTCTCTGACATTCAGTGAAGCTCTCTTAAATATCGAGTCTAAGCTGAGTGAACATCCACCAGCAGCGGTCCCATCCAGCCAGCCAGTCTATGGAAGCAGATGGGAGATGTTGTTAGTCTGTTCACAGCCTGACACGGTGAGGGAGAAATGCATTGGTGGCATGCACGTCAATTTGATGAATAGCTTCAAATCATTCGTCTCACGACATTTCATTTGTTCATTTCGCTCCCAGAAGAAAATGGGTATAATCTCCGGTGAGCCAAGATAACACCTCAGCCCCCGCCACATCTTCATACCCACAGAGAGGCGTTACAGACCTAAATGTGACCCGATTCTTTGTCACTGGGAAAAGAGACTTATCCCATGGGTATTAGACTGGATTGGGCTGTGTTGGTGTGTGTGTCAATTCACCCAACACGCCCTTCGAAGGCCCTTTAGAAGCTCTCAAAGCAGCGACGCTGCTGACCTTCCAAATATACGGGGTGTAAAAGAATGGAACATGGATTTAGAGGGAAAACGTTTTGGACATATAAAAGGACCAGAGGCTGGATATGTGTCTCGCACTGGGTGTTTCTTGCCCCTCTTAATCCTCAGGCTGAGTAAGTCTAATACTATATTATATAACAAGCTTAGTGGTCACAGCACATGGGAGTTTAGAGTTATGCCGTGGAGAACATTGCTTGATATGTTTGTTTGAATACCGAGTGTGGATTGTCTCCTTTCGGTTGGATATTCATATTTCAGTACAGTCTTAATAAACAAACTTTATTCAGAATGTTTAATTCTGCAGTACTGTATCTATTCAGGATTGATCACTAATCACAAGAGAGATATTGACTGTTCAGTGAGTGTCTGAACTATATCCATAAACTGATAATAACGAAACACAGACGCAGAAATATAGCGCGAACAGCCCAGGCAACGAGAAGTACCTGGATTTCTGTATTTAGGTCACATCCAACCAGGTGTCCCAGCGCAAAGACCCTGAGTCATCATCATCATCCCCTCCCCATACCAGGTCAGCATTACATCCAGCATGCAGCGTTATAGAGCATATGGCATGTTAACATGACAGTATTTATGCTTTACCTTCTCCCCATGTTATTCTGTTCCCAACACTGAGGATTTCCAGAGGATCTGGGAGACTGCAGGCATGAATAATGGGCAGGCATTAGGGTCCAGATGTGCAGACAAGCCCAGTCCTACATCTATGTATCCGAAAGTTAGCCTGGGGCTCACAGCAGGCAAATACATCCGATCTGCTATACATGAATCCTCCAGGAAGACTCCAGTCCTCCAGGAAGACACTTACAGTATCATGGTGGAGGGAAATGGGAATGAGGTTGAAAGGAGAATAAGCTATAATGTTGAGGTGTGCAGGGAGAGGTGGCTCGTTAGTGTTCCATTTCAGATGCCATGTCACTTTAAATTATATGATTGTGTGTCACTACTGGACTGTCCACTGGAGCATGGGCATTTGTGACTACAAATGCTTGTTGTATGCGTTGAGATTTAGGGAGGTACTGTCCCCGGTCTCTGTGGTAATTGTCTCCCTCCTCTGACTGCCGCTTAACATCTGCTTCAGAGCCTAAACACAACTCCTCCAGCCACGTCTCAGCAGCGTCAACAGAACCCTGTCATTGTCTATTGGCAGTTATTTCTTTACTTTCACCAAACGACAGTCAGACTAGGGGAAGTCAGTCACCTTCGGACAATTGTGAGGAGCCATCAAAATCGTTGTGTCCAAGATGTTGCTCACAAAACAAGGCGTTTCTGTTGTCATTGGTTATCACTCGTGAAGAAAACAACTCTGCCACTTAGCTATCTATGTGATCATCAATAAAATGATACAAAGTGTAACATAGATTGTGAATACTACTTAGAGATCCTCTGTTTGAACTGCACAGAATTGGAGTTACAAACCACAAACTAAATATGCTTGGTGACAACCAGGTAAAATAATAGGAATCCACAGAGTTTTTCACCAGCAGAGGGCAATGTCTTTACATTGAACAAGGCACAGCTCACAAACATGTCCCACAGGGAAACTCGCGTAGAGAAAAGGGCACGGTCGATATACAGTGAATCTTTATCCAATTCTAAATTGAATGTCCAGATCATTTCCAGCTGTAAACTGCCCAGATGCCATACAAAATATACTAAAGCCATTCATCATACAGTACCTAAAATAGGCCTAGATTAGGAATACACTGTAGAATGATTGATATTAGGCTATTAAACAAATGTGTGCAAGCGCTACAACATACCATCAAATGGTATTTGCATTGTCTTTAATGACTATTGTCTCTGGCAACCTGTTGTGGGGCTGTTGTTTTCCTGTAGCCAAAGGGAAAGAGGTAGTCAGAGGTAGTCTCCACAACAGGCGGAACAGGAAGCCATTCCTCTCCGTCATAAGTGTGCTGTCACAGCCCTACAGAATGTACACACTGTCGCCAGGGCCTATTAATGCCATGTCACAGCGAGACAACAATGTAATGATGATTACAATGATCCTATTCCACACAGAAAATTGAGCTATTATCATTATAGTTAATTATAGTTATCTCCATTCGACTACAGTCAAAATGTGACAGAGAGTTGTCACGACAAAATGAACAAAGCAACTGCTATAACCCAGGTCAACATAATGGTGGTTTCCTTCTACTGTGTGTGG
Organism: Argentina silus; assembly: GCF_951799395.1. Classification (NCBI taxonomy): domain Eukaryota; kingdom Metazoa; phylum Chordata; class Actinopteri; order Argentiniformes; family Argentinidae; genus Argentina; species Argentina silus. The sequence continues at coordinate 16,708,485 of NC_139658.1, read as the reverse complement.
GAAATTGGAAAATGTCCATGTGGCCTGACAGCTGCGGTAATGTTCTGGCACATAGCTACTGCACTTCGGCTAATGTTTATTTTGACTTTCTCAAAGCTCAACAGGGAGGTGGAGATTCACCATGCAGAAAAAATACATGAAAGCAATGACACATGGATTAATAATGTCACAATGGAATCTCACTTGGTGGTTGTGCGATATGAATTGCCAGTGTTGGATAAGATACTAGCACACACACAAGGCATGTCTGGTCCATGTCCGAAGGGATAAGCCGAGTGCATTGTAGGCCTTCAAATTGAATAACAATTGAACAATTCCTGAGGTCACAGCAAGAACAACTTAATCTAGAGGGGACCTAATCCAATTTGGTCCTGGCTCTCCTGGCCGACACACAGCGTTGGTGAAGAAGGGGAACAATGATCGCTCCACTCTCAAACACAGCCGAGCCATCAATCTGGACCCTGCGTCTGTGCAGCTTCTTACTCATCATCCCACAGAACCTGGAGCTGCTCCGAGCTGTGGTGGCAGTGGCCTTCTGCAGGGCGCAGGCTGACGTGACAGAGGGACAGAGGGACAGAGGGACAGAGGGAGAGAGGGAGCGGGAAGAACAAAACGCCTTTGTAGTCCTCTTCCTCAGCCGTGGGCCTTGCCGGAGCTGAAGTCACCAATCAACACCATTATACCGGCAGGGCCTTGGAGCACAGTAAACAAGATGTGACACTAGAATATGCTATAAATACCACTATCCACTCACTCTTCAGTCTTGGTCTGCTGTGCCGTGGGTCTCACACACATACTGATACACACACACACACACACACACACACACACACACACACACACACACACACACACAGGGCAAGGGCTGAGCCATACACTGATAGAGGAACAAATAAACGGACACTCACAGACAACTCAGGTGCTCTGGCTCTCACAAACAATTAGACATCCATAGCCCAAGGGAAAAAAATCAAACATTAAACGAAAATAAAAATGGAAGAAAATGTCCTCTTCACAAATTCCATTTCACTAAATGTTTCCAGTGAAGAAAGATGCCCTCTCATTAAGAAGTTGTTTGCTTCCTTCCACTCCTGCAAGTCTAATTAACTTTCACTGAAAGAGGAAGAAAATCAAACATATTCCACGTTAATCAGAGAAGAAGCAAGGGAATTTTGGATCTGTAATCTTTGACCGCCAATCAGCACGTGATGCTTGGTACTCCGAGCTACTGTACTTCAGGTATTCACGACACTATCACTGGGCATACAGCCCCACACTTGTCTCCTTGGTAACAGAGCTTGAACTATGCAAGTCAAGTCATGCATTTCTAGCACGTGACAGCACTCTAGATATCTAGATATCTGGCATAATGCACAGGTAGGTCAAGGCCAAATACTCCCCATGCTTATTCACGTCCAATTTCAAGTGACCAAATCTTAGCAACTGAAACATGGTAAATAATTCCATGAGATTTCCTCTGCTTATGCTGTATGTACACATCAGTTTCAATGGTGGCAAAAAAATGATACGATGTGTGAAAAATGAATGGGGGCACATACACACACACGCGCGCACACACACACACACAAACGCACACAGCCCTGTTTACGACCTCACCCCTGCCTGTCCTATCAGTGGCCCGTGGAAGAAATACTGACTGTGCAATGGTGTAGGAGTGAGGAGAGAGTGGTGGCCTGGCCCTTTCTGACAGGGTGGTTATGATGTTAATGCTGCTCTACACACACTCCCTCCACAGACCTCAGCCTCCCCCTGCATGCTTAATGCTGAGCCAAGTGTGCTGGGCTAGGCACATCCTCCTGAAGCCTGTCAGGAGATCTTTAAAGAAATGTGTAATTCTGTTTCTATTTGACGGAAAAGGTCGACCTAAGCCAGCCGCATTCTAACCTGCTTCACAATTCACTTGCAGAGTCCCTCCGAATTTTAACAATGACCTTTCAATTCTTGCACTTGGGGACAACTGGAATAATGAGACCTGCCATTTTGATATTTCTCCTGATTTCTCCCCTACGGAAACATGCAAGTTCTACCCCGATCTTAGTGGATTTGCTAGAGTCGGGCTCACTCTTCAAATGGATGAGTATAGTAACTACAAAGATAAGAATTTGATGTACTTGATGATTTGAATTAACTCTACAACTGTGATAGTATGCGGATCGCATATCAACACCATGGTCAGCAGCGGCAGCACCTCTTAGCTGTGAGTTACAGAACTATAAAGAGTCAAATAAAGTAACATGAACAGACGAGCGAACACATGATGGGGAAGATCAGTAGAACAGGATGAGGATGTTGGCTGACCAGAGGAAGCAGCGGGGTAGGAAGTTGAGGGAATGTAAAGAAGAACCAAACAGGCTGAAGCTGGGAAGGACAAAGGGCCTAACTAGAGTGTGATTTGGCATTAGAGGAACATGTGAAGCCAGACTGCTGTGTCCATATGATAGGGTGGACGGTTCGGGCGGAGTGAGGTTTATTGGGTGTGTGAATAGCCACAGTTCCTCTGTCTCTGCCAGGCTGGCTGGCTGGCTGGCTGGCTGGCTGGCTGGCTGTTGCTGCTGGCTGGTTAGGCTGGATGTGGGCTGCAATAGACCCATGAAAACACATTCCTCAGTCCCATCTGTGGTTTTAAAAAGATATGTGTGTTACATTTTTCTGAGTTTGTTTTACAATGTCAGTTTGTTATGAAGGATGAGGGTTATACTTCTGTTGTACTTTATTAAAAGAACTTCAAATCATTATATCCCCTCTATTTTCGTTCTACTTTATTGCACAGCTGCATCCTTGAGCGTTCAAACCACTCAAACACGTCTCTGCCGTAACCATGGCTACACAACTGATCAAATATCCCAAAAGAGCAGTGATGGGATTTAAGTAGTCATACGACTGGTCTATGGCAGCAGTGGAGCTTGGAGCCTTCATCTATAGCATCTTCAAATGAATTAAACAGATTACTGCCTTCCAAAATCATCACTACTTTTTAAACATTTTGAGTTCTACAACCTTTAGAGTAAATCAAAAATATCACAGTATTCACTTGGAGCAACAACACTTGCGTGCGTACATACAGTATACCTTCAATAAAGGTACTTTGGCAGCTAAGTGGGAGCTACAGTACAGTATATTTTCTTACAGTTAATAGTATTCATCGAAGTTGAGCATGAGGTGTAAAATTCTGGGAGGAAATGGAGGTACTGGAGGCAGGGATCAGTGGACTGATATCATTCTACACCAGAATCACTGCAAGATAGAAGTCAAGCCTTTTCCACTTCAAGAAAAAAAAGACTCCTCCATAACAGGGACAAGGACCTTAGTGTGCTATAATTGAACAGAACCATGAATCCAATTATGAGGGAACATCCCAAATTGAGGCAATATCAAATAATAATACCCATTCCCATTCTTAACCTCTGCTTTGCTCAAATCTAATTCTCAGCCTGGTTTGGCTTTATTGGTTCGATTTGAATAGATTATTATTCCAAACCACTAGACACAGCCCATTATAATACTCCAAACTGTGAAAAGTTTCAGATGAATTGTTAACTGCTGGAATTGGCTCATTGTAGACACAGCCTTGAGCATATTTAAATTGCAGGTGGAGAATGCTCGCCCTGTGAATGACACAATACACAACAGGCAGACAAGTCTATTATTACCAGATAAATCAAAGTTATATGTATTTGGGTTCTGACCTTGTTGGGTGAAATCACGTCACGGCACACTAACTACAGTAACATATAGGAATGTCTGAACTCACAGCCCCGTGACAATGTTGTCCTTCACACAGAGACAAAGCCATACATACTGTACAGGACTGCGCCAGGGAGGGACCAAATGCAATGTGCTCACAGTGACATTAAGGGTGTAGATCCACACATACTGCATGGACTGGCAGACTCCCTCTGTCATGAAGCCTTCCATTTCATTATTTTTCCAATGTGAGGCAACGGCCTGTGAACTAGACCTAGCTGTGCATTGATGCAAATTGACTATAGGTGTCATGTGCTCTTTAAACCTGTCAAAGCTGGTTTGCACTTCATTATGGGCAAACACACAAATTGGATAACGGCTCCAGCTGATGTTGAGACACACCTACAATGTCAACAGCTGCATGCCTTCTTTTTTTGGGATATCAAGGCCAACTTAAAGAAGCTCATGACTCAGAAATAAACGTAACTAAGCTGTGGGAAAAGGTTGTGAAGTTTTTATTGAACAACTGTGTCCACAACACATGGTTACATCAGCATGGATCAAATTAATTCCCACGGTCAATTCTACTAATTACATAATTCTGCACCATACAGCATGTCACTGGGCTTCTCATTCAGATCTTTACTTTGCGTGACTTTTGATTTGTGGATACGACAATAATCATACAGTCCATGTTCTTCTCTTAAAATATCTTGATAAAAGAGGACCACATGACATTGACATTGTAATGACATCACGATTGTGAGAGGTGCGTATGGACAGAGTGTAGCTATTGAGCACAGTGATGTAACAAGCTGGTGGTCATTAGCTGACTACAACTTACAACTATTAGATAATCTGATTGAGGATGTTATGACACAGCTGCTCCCTTTTTTCACAGTAATGGGAAGAGAGTAGAGTCAATAATTGTAGACACAGACAAACACACTTGCTACTTGTAAATACACAAATATAATGCAAAACAATGTGAGCTAATTAAGGCATGGGTGCAGCCATACAGAGTGCAGACACCCTGTTCAACACCTGAGAGCTGATTCTCACTGAATAAGTCTCACTGTGTGCACGTGTGTGTGTGTGTGTGTGTGTGTGTGTGTTTGTTTCTGTGCATGGGAGAAAAGGGAGTGTACGTTCCATCGAAGCAGAGGGATGAACTATCAATCTATCAATTACGGCGCGATGCACCCCCTCCTCTTGCTCCCCAGTGGCGTAGCGAGACACGCTTACTGAGATCAACAAACTTCACAGAGATCTGAGGCGGGAGGCGTCACACAGAGATGCGTTTCAAAGTTTTTTTTAAATGTCTCCCGTGAATGCGAGCGCAGGAGATGAGCGGAACACATCGGGGGAGAAATTCATCCATATGTAAAGTCTCTGCAGCTGCTTAACACCAATTACAATGATATTAGCCCTGCAGCCAAAACACACAGCACACTTGTTCTTTCTTCCTTCCCAGGAAAATATCCACACTCCCTTTTGTTGAGGAACAAACTGTGATTTTAAATAAGCATATATAAAATACTGGGACTCACCAGCTCTATTCAGAATTCACACAATTACAAGTATCCTTCAAATCGCTCTAGTTATGCCCACGACAGCTTGCCAGAACATACAATGTTGCATCAGGAGAGCAAATTGAGTAACCGGGTGATATTAATGACTACTGTTTCAGTAAACACTTGGTGGCTCCCGGTGGTGAGAATGTGATGTGGTGCCATTGTGATAGTGTGTCCCCCCCCCAGGCGTGCGGCAAAGGAAGGAGTCCTCAGCCTCACTGCTGCTTAAGCCTTTATCTCCAGGGTGAGGGACTGGCACTTGGTCAGGCATGGAGGCCATGTGACAGTCTCTGCAGCTGACTGCTAAGGGCTAAGGGCAGGGTGGATGTGCTGGCTGCCTCCCAGTCAGATGGCAGCTGTCTTCCTCCTCCATCAGTCACTAGTGCACACGCCTGCGTGGCGACAGAAACACTTTTCTCCCCTTCCCTTCCCTCCCTTCCTTTTTTCACCCCAGCGTACCACGCTCAGACAACTCCCAGCATGCAGGGGCGGGAGGGGTGCCTCCCCTCATTGCAGACGACGGGTATAATCCTGCTACATCGTCCCGCTGCACATGGTGGCACATGGGGAGAGAGGGAGAGGCGTGGCACAGCCATCACATCCTCAGGGGCCAGGAAGTTACATAACACCCACATAAATACATTTACTATTGTTCGACGCCACCAGTTAAATCCTTGCCCACTTGTAATAGGTTTCTTTTTAATGAGGCAGAAAAGGACCGGAGTTATATTGGCAAGCGAGCATAATGAATTCCTCCATCATCTCTTGTAGGGTTACACGCTGGACAAGAGGGCAATAAAGGTATGCTGTGTAATTAAAGCAAGGTCCGGCTGCCAAATGTGTGTTTTTACACATTTGTCTTTTATGAGCAATGCCACACATTAGGGGGAAGTGGAGTGGTCTGACAGGCTGAGATGGGCCTAACATCATCAGCAGCCAGAGTGTGGAGGGAGGGACTACTTCAGCACTCAGAACACTGAAAATACACTCAAGGACAGAACTGAACAAAGCCAAGTCAGTCTTGTTGAAAAAGGTCATTTGGCAGATGTCAGATTTCATATTTTAGTTCTGAAAAAGAGCTGCTTTACTTTAATCTGCAATGTGCTGTGATGTGTTAAATTGCTCCAGTGTCAGAAAATAACAGCCCTTCACACAATAACACACGCCCTTGTTATTAAGGGAGGGTCATGCTGAACCTACCATTTCCAGCAGGAGGAGGGGGGGGGGGGAGAGAGAGAGACAGAGAGAGAACACTCAAGCTGTTTTTGTGTGGTGTGTGGTGATATCACATCATTTCCCTCTTCTGATGAACAATACCCACATAATTACATTAGACACGGAGGGTCGACAACTGCAACAAAGCGCAACTGTGAACACGTCTGTCTGTTGCTCATCATACACTCTATAACAAAAAGGTTCTAGTTAGTACCAAAAAAAGGTTATTCACTTGTAGGGGAACCCTTTGAAGAAACCCCTTTGAAGAAAAGTAACTTCCATGTTCAACTCTTTTGGGTTCCATGTTGAACCCTTTCCACAGAGGGTTCTAAATGGAACCCAAAAAGGTTCTACATGATGTCCATAGGGTTCTTCAAAAGGTTTCCCCTACAGGGACAAATTAAGAACCAGTGAAGCGCGTAAAGACCCAGCAATGGAGAACTGATCAGAGGAAGGAGGAAAAAAAAAGTGAGAAAGTGAGAGAGAAAGAGAGACAGGGGTCCGAGCTACTACTGTACCTCCTGGTACTGCTGCCAACCTTGCTCACTGTAGCGGGCAGGGATAACAGGTGGTGGGGGTGTGACCTCCCGCCCACTCAGGCAGACTGCAACCAGCATCATTAGCATTACCATTACCCCTGGATAAGCTAATGAAGATATCCTTGGTCATTTACTTCCAGGTCTGTCCTATTATGTCTGTCCTGCCCCCTGCAGATCACAGGGGCCTGACATCAGGCTATTGTGTGCACAAACAAACTCTAGTCCCCCCACAACAACAACAACAGCTGCCACGGCAGGGATTTGAGATATTAGATAAGCACCGTTGGATTGGAAAGTGGTCTGACAGTCAGTCCTGCACGGTGGAAGACATGCGCAGTTCAGAATCTGTTACCTCCCCACTGTCCAGACTCTGAACTCTGCCCCAACCAGGCTAACTTTAAATGATCCTCGTGTTAGTACTGGCCTGTGATGGAAAACAGATCTGTAGGCTCATTAAATTACACACAATGGGTTAATGATACGAGACAGAGGATCAAAAGAGGCTGCTTCCCAGGAGGGTGCACTGTATATCTCTTATCTCCCTGTGCTGATTACAGCCAAAGCCTTTTCATCAGGCTAGCGAGCTGAGCTGAAGGTAAACTGAGACTTCCAGGGAAGAGTCACTGCAGCTGAATGTGCCCAGGCTTTAGTTAGCTTAGCTTAGTATAGATGTTGCTGTAACACTGCGCCTTGGGCTAAGAAACAACTATGATTAATGCATTGAGAAAATTGGCAACTCCTACCCCAGATATCAAGACACAACAGCGCAGGCCATTTCAAGCAGGCAAAATTCGAATAAAACCTTCAGTCAGTCATTCAGAATCCTCTGGCTATCGTATATGCATTAGCATGTAGCTAGTTATATGAATACATTTTGATGAAATATTCCATGTTCACCAATAGTTATTGCTTTCACTAGCAACAGAGCAGCCACAGAAGCTACAGTACACTTTGTTCTACCTTGTGGATTATCCTCTATCTAAACAATAACATTCAAAACCCCAGGGTAACAAGAGACACTTGTCTCACAGCTCACTGATTTAATGGGACCCAAGCTCACAATAACATGGGAGAGAGGTATCCTGAAACAGACTGAAATCTAATAATATGAACTAATAGTGTTAATGCCCTTTGTGTGGACTCTTAATCCGATTAAAGAAGTCTTGGGTCTGATGTTATTCCATCGCATCAGTCGCTCCTCTCTCCATTACATTCTCTTGATTGGTACCAGACTGTATGCATGGTATCACACACACACACACACACACACACACACACACACACACACACACACACACACACACACACACACCAAGCTCTTGAAACCCCCATTAAGCCAATCAAAAGCTGCTGTGCCATTCAGCCACCAAAACAAAACAGCACCCTCAAAGCCTAGGAAACAGTACAGTACATTAAGGTGCTGTTGCTGGGCTCATCAATGTTCAGATGCACTTAATAGATTAGATAACTCCAGCCCCCCTTTTAAAAATCCAAGACCACCATCTGAAACATAAGTGCAGTGTGTCCGGGACTTACAGTCGAGTACAGTACCAGACACACAGTATTGAGGACCTATAGCACTCTGGGTGTTGATTCCCACCACAAATAACCCCCCAGCAGTGAGTGCTTTATGGTCAGAGATGAGGCATTATCAGTGGGAGTCCTGAATCAGCAGAGCTGGCTGTGCGCGTGTGCGGGCGGACCTAAAGGAGAGAGGGTGCCATGATGGTAGGAGCTCCTCACACTCAGACCCAGGCTGGCCTCCTCACACTCAGACCCAGGCTGGCCACCCCAGCCTGCAGTAGGGGAGAGCACTTGATCTCCAGCCAACACCTCCCCAGTGAGCGTGCCAGGATGCAGCTAATAGACGCCGTAAAAAAGAACAGCACTTTTAATCAGCTCACAACAATGGGCGTTCGCAGGCTCAATGTCACCGCATCCAGACGGGAGTGATTCAGTGGGAGGGTGAGTGGGTTGGGTAGACACATGAAGACACGACACATGCTGTTGCGCTCTTCCCCTCTTCGTCTGGCTGCTGGTGGGCATCAGCTGGCTGGATGGATGTTGCAGTGCAGTTGGATGTCGTAAATATTTTACATACTTAAACAAAAAAACCTTTCCGTCACAGCAGTGAGGGCGTTAAACAGCGGCAGGAGCCCTGTGGAGCTCAGCTCCTAGTCGGAGTCTCTCTGACATTCTCTGGCTGTCCTCAGCAGCATGGCAGAAAAGAACACCACACGCCTGGAGAAAAATCCAATATGTTGTTCTGTTCCAAAAAGCTGTGCTGAAGCCCAGTAAATGAATACTCTTGGATTACATTTCAACGCGACCCTCCCAGCTGACTCGTAATCTCGAATTACAAAATGGATCCTGATGGAGGCAGTCAGAGAAATGACGAAGTGTTAGACCTGCAGGGGGACTGGATTTCACAAGTCAAGCCAGTCTTGCCGATGCCTAACCTTTGAAAAATATAGCCCCAAACATAATCCATTAAAGGCATGGGTGAAGATAAACTAAAATGAGACAGTTTCATAGTAATAATACATTATCCACTGTATTCACAAATCCAACTATGAAATAACACCATTTCACACTTTAAAAACAATACATTCTCAATCACAAGAGTAATTTTGATTAATTTGATTTCTGATGACAATCTATTGCAATGTGTATGGGTTGCATACAAATAACAGTATATTTTAGCATTTGTGTCCACTCTATCCAGTCATACCTGCATTTCCATCACTGAGGATAGAAGCCCTCCCACTTACTGAAAAATAAATTAATGTTTCAGAAGAGGAAATAGCTTTTGCATCCATGCAAAACACTGAGCACAACTGTAAATATGACAGCGGTGCAAATCGCTGAATAGTAAATTGAGGAGAAACCCCCCCCCCCCCATATTTCCAAAATGCTTGTTATGTTTTTCCTTTATATGTGTTGGCCTACTGGATTCATGACTGCTAATCAGCAGTTAATTGATACAATACTGGAACCAAAGCGTTTCAATGAGGGTGGTACACTTGGAGCATCTGATATCCTGGCACAGAGGGTTCTGCAGGAGCTCAACAGTATGTCTGTTACACACTTTGGTATTAGATTTCAGCCTACTCTTCTGATGTGTAGCAGGTTTGTTTCATACAGCCAGGACTAATAAGGGTAAGGGAATGGGATCAATGTCACTGCCAGCCTGCAGGGAATGTCCTCAGATTCCTCACCATAGTCTGCTAAGCGGAACCCAAATAATCCCCTAGTGGGAGAGAGCAAAACTATCCACTAGAGCCAAATTCAAAATCGATTTGCTTCCTTACATCAGAGTGTTACGACGAGGCCAAATGAGTCAAGCAGCAGAGGGAAAGCTGCATGGTGAGACTTAACTCAAAAAGATCATCACAATGATTAAGTGCAATGGATTCATGATTCAATGTCACAGTTGGCCCTGAGAAAAAAAAAGCTCAGGAGGATCCTGATCTCAATACTGCTCTCTCCTCTACAGATAGATGTAGATAGATAAGAGAGGGGTTATTTCAGCAGAAACTCTAATTGGCTCCCTTTTTACTGTACTTCTCTACTCATTTCCAAGGTAAGTGTTCATAAAGTTGATATACGTGTAGAATGACAGCTATGATTAGTAATGATAGCCATGCTATAGCATGTTTTAACATGGTGCCATGCTCGAGAACCCCATAATGGATTACATCACATACCATAAGACATATGAGAGTGCATAGTTCAGGTATGTAATATCGGCAGTGGGTTTCAGACCAAATGGGAGTGAAAAACAGGACAGTCACTTTATTGAGCCGGCACGTTAAATGGGAAGAAGTATGGCAGGTTTCAAGGAAGGAACAACTCTGACCTTTGACAGTTAATAACAGCTGAGGTGATTTAATCTGATTCCTTGTGAAAAGCAACTTGGTAGAATAAAAAGGTGACCTGCAGTTTGGCCCTGTGAAATCACTTTTCAACATGAAGGACTCAAGGGTGTTGATACAGTAAATGCCTCACTGTTCAAAATGTTCTCAGCCACAGAAATTAAATGTGTTTGTTAAAATGAAAATGCCACAGTGGCTGTACAACGAACAAGTTGAAAATCGTGTCCCCAAGGCTACACAAGCGCCTATTCTGTCCAGTGCAATGTTTGACTGCAGAACATGGAATCACAGCTCAGGTAAGAGGTCTGCTTGTGATAATCACAAGTGAACACAGACTTCCAATTCCTGAATTTCCCCCTGGGATAAATAAAGTTTCTATCTATCTATCTATCTAAATACAATCTCCTTTAACAATAAAGCTATTGCCATGAGCTTTGTTTGTCACAAAACATATTTCTGAGAGAAACAGACAGAAGATACGGTACTGTACTATCACCACTTTCTGCAAAGAAAGGAACTATTATTATTCAAATCATCAGAAGAGGCTCATCTTCCAGGGGAGAAGCCTCAAAGAACTGCTACAGTATGCAAATAAAGAATCCTCCCCCTGTGGATCCTTCCCCCTGACTGACAGGGGGGCCATGACTGTGGCCTCCAGAAACCATTCCTACTCCTGCCTGCTGGAACAATCAAACCCCTCCCCTCCCCTACCCTGCATCTCCCTCTGAGGTTGGAGCTGTGCTGTGTTTTGGCCCTCACGCATTCACGCTCCGGGGATATTTTCAGGACTGCTCGTACGGCTCACATACATACCCATACCTCCTCTCTCGGAGCCAAGGGAAAGTTAATTAACTGCCTTTTCGAGATGCTGGGCATGTGACAGCCCAGGCACCGGCTACGTCCTATTACCCAGCCCTTAACAGTGATGAATTAGTCGCCTTTACCACCGCCTTCTCCCCATCATCGCTAGGCTCAGCCCAAGGGTAGGGGTGCCAGTCCCTCCTGTCCCCACATACATCACCCAGCCCAGCCCAGCCCAGCCCAGACACACACACACACACACACACACACACACACACACACACACAGGCACAGGGAGGCAGGGAGCAAAATAAACAGACAGGAACTCAATAATTGAGATAATACAAACAAACTCATTTGTGGAAATCAAAAATCCTCATTAGTTTCTCCTTCTTTAAAAACCACACAAACAAAAGAAAGTTATTTGTCATCCAATCATGCATTTCTTTGCTGCTACATAAAACCTATTTCAGATTTCTGGGAAGTATAAAGGCTGAAATGGTGAAGACAGACCATGTGCATCTCTCTCTCTACAGTAAGCCTCTATGACGTGTATGTGTGTGCGCAAGAGTGTGTGCATGTGTGTGTGGCGAGCCCCCAGAGATTGCACCATTCCAGTGGGTGCCCTTGACCAGCGCTCAGCTGAGCGTACAGCAGAGCAGAGCCTTGACAGCCACCCTGCCTCTGTATCAAGTGCTTGGCAGGAGGGCCTGAAGGCCAGGCTCCATCACACACACACACACACACACACACACACACACACAGACCAGCACTGCCATTATCTCCCTTGGCCCAGAGACCTGCTTGTCACACATAGAAAGTGAACTACACTGCAGACCATGTGTCATGGCATTCCAAAGTTCTCTTTTCCTTTTCTTAAATCCATACACATCATCTGTAACTAACCATCCCAAGTTATAGTGTGTTCACACTCACAGCATGTTTGGTTTAGGTTTGTTATTCATGTGAGAACACTTTTACTGGGAAGTGTCCCTCTCCTTTGGCTCTACTTCTTTAGAAAACAGCACGATACAACCAAAGATTTAGAATTCTAACAAAAAGAAAACAGGGATATTTGTATGGAAGCTCAGTAGGGGAGAGAATATTTTGTAGGAAAGAGCCGGATAAATATTACAGTAAGAATGATTGTGTTTAAGTTCATGCCTCCATAAATACACAGAAATTTAACTAGGGCATGCTGTATGCAAAATAACTCATCAAATATTCCTCCTGCTTCAATGACAGGCAGTGGGGTTATTTAGATAAATGGCACGCAGCTCATTGTGCTAACTGAATGCTGCATCACAGCTCAGAACAATCACACAGACGAGGAGAGAAACACTCAACTTTTCAGCTGTGACACTGGGCAGAAAATTGAACAGGATCTTAATGACAAACAAAACAATGCCTTCGTCAGAAGGAGGAAAGGAGACAGTGGCTTCATCATGAGCCACCACGGACAGAAAGGCAAACAAATTCCACGTAACAGCTTTGTGATTGTGGATTCCATCAACCCTTTCTGCGACGTGGGCCGTGTTGATAAATGTTCAAAACTGAGAGAGGGAGAGAGAGAGAGAGAGAGAGAGAGAAGCGCTGGTGCAGCAGAGATTGAGAAACCAGTACAGAATGGAAACATAAGCCACTGACAAGTTCAATGATGTAGGGCTTAGATTGGGGGGATGGATGTATCAGTAACCCAGTCGACATCAAAGCACGCATAGATGAAGTGAATGCACAGTCGACTGACTGGTGTGAGGCTAACTTTCCCTCTACCCAGCTGCATACTGATCGTCTGCACTGCCACTCCCCTCTCACTTCACAGAGCCAGCGCAGGCTGCACAGGCATATGTCTGGGGTATTGTAGGCAGAGCATCACCAACCACACCGTATGCGGCCTTTCTAGCATAACCTACAATACTGTAAGCAGCAACATGAGCTACATGCAAGTTAATATTGTCTTTTTATGTGGCATAATAAAAGATCCTGTACTGTATATGCCTGGAGTATGACTTAAATGCCATTCCCCTGATAGCAATATTTCCTGTTTTCATAATGCATTTGTACAACATGCACACTAATTAATGCTTTTAATGGCTCATGCTAAAGTGGGACAGCCATCACATCCATTAGACTTTCAGGACACTTTATCAGGTGTAATTGAAAACAAATACTTAGCATTTAATGGAAGTTTGAGTGTTCATTGAGTAGCATCCAGAATTGAATCAGAATGAAATATGCCACTATTATTCAATATTGTCTAGAATTTAGTAATTTAATACATCAGTAATTGTGATGTCAGGGCAAGATAGATGATGGTAAACAGGATGGACACCCTGGAGCTGAGTGGCCAGTATAGAGTTGGGCAAGGTGGCTTCTCTCTCTAGAACACCTGTCTGGCCAGGAGCTCTCCTGGACCATGGCTGACAGATGGTGTCTGGACCATCAATTATCACTCCCTCTGTCCCTCCCTATCTATCAATGTCTGCAGCTTGCTGGGTCCACTCCACACAATTACCTCTGATAACAGCCTTCATGCAAATTACAAAATAAGCTGACAGCTTGTCATGATCTATGTTTATTTCAGATCATACCATATATATTATATATATCTTTCACTATCAAACAGTGATGAACATCATTTAATTCTGATGTCTTGACTGTGGTCTCTTGAAGGTAGATGACAAGGACATTTCTCATTTCACATGTTGTCAACAAAACTGAAGGCATCAACATGTATTCAGAAATTCCATTTGGTTGAAATCATTTAGACAAAAAACATACTGTCAAGAGACCCAGTCTAGAAACACAGGGATGGACCGCGGCATGCAGTCTTCCTCAACCAATCTGTCCACTGGCCCCTCACGGGTGTTCCTTTAATGACCATCACCATCCTGTCTACACACCTAACTCCCTGCTTGGCCCTTGAGACCCCCGATAAGCCATGTAAACCCCAACTCCCCTGGCAGATATGCCTTGATTTGTACTTGTTTTCAAAGTGCTGCTTGTTCTTTGGTCAATGCTTGCTAATAGACTGGGACAGCTCGAGACCACACTGTAATCACAAGTGTTTAACAGCACTGCTTTGTACTCCCATCATCTCAAAAGCTAATTAAAATCAACAAACATGGATAACAACACAGCTCATTAGGAGTTTCACAATCACTGGCTTCCCCAGGCGACGCTCCGCCTGACTTGAGTTTTCCCTGAGTTTTTGCTGCAGACCTGAGAGTACTGTAGACTCTTGCTCGTGAGCGAGCTCAGTGGATGCTGGATACAGTAGAAAGCAGCATCAAGAAAAAACCTTTGAAATTCCCATCAAGCTTTTGAAGCCTACGTCCCACTGCTGCGCGTTCTCAGGGTTTTCATCTCTCCCATCTCTCCTCATTTGCTGAGAAACTCTCGGGGCATAGCCGAACAGCTGTAATGAACTCTAATGCAGCGCTGCCACGGAGCAGCCAGTGCTCACTGCCAATGGGAGAGAGAGAGAGAGAAATCTCGAATGCGGACAAGCAGAGAGAGCATCACTGCATGCAAACAGAATGCTGACTACACTGCACACCAGAGTGTCACTCAAGCATACTGCACCTCGCAGAGGGGGCTTGGTTGAACGTTCACCTAATCAGAACAAACTGTTATGGACAAAAATAGCGATTACACCCCCTTCTTAATGAGCCTTGCCATGTCTATTAAAACCTGCCATTTCCCATCGTTTTTAATCATGTGAGCTGGCAGAGGAGAGGGAGGTGCAAGGGGTCGGCTACACCATGCTAGTCCCAGGGAGGAGTCTTCCTCTCCTACTGTGCCACTCCTTCGCGGCTGGAATACGCGCTGGTTTAGTTCATTTTCTATCTGAGTGGATTTGGGTGACTGAGGAGACCTCCTGCCGCGCCCCATCCTCAGCAGGGGCGGAGCACTGTACAACAGGTGGAGCTCTGGAGAGGCAGGCTCAACAACACAGAGGTTTATATGCTGCTTACGCATGGATTAGTGCACCACGGAAATGGATTGCATCATAATAACATGGAGGTCTGTACATGGCATAATGACATACAGAGACACAAATGGGCCTCTCCGACAGATTCTATTGGAAAGGTAATGAGAACCCTGGAATTTACCCAAAAGATGCAGACTTCCATTTGCGACTGGGATAGCTTCTTCTACAGAGAGGGGCAATAAGGTTTACGGGGCTTTCTGTGACTTCTATAGGCAAAGATGCATGTCGCCTGCAAAATGAAAACAGAAACAGATTTTTCAGTAGAATTCAGCTGATAAGTGGATCTTCATAGCATGCACTCTTAATCTTGTTCATGCAAAGCCTTTAGCTTGGTTTGGCTGAGAAGATTACACATTGAACATATACAGTAGCATAAGAAAAAACTGAACAAACAGTTAATTTCTCATAGTTTAATGACAAAACTTTGATGACAGAGGCTTTTGCCGGTATCTAAAATGAAGCAAACTCATGTTCACACATGGGTGTAATTGCTTTTTTCTATGAGTGGACACGAAGGATAATGAATAGAGCATGACACATCCTTTTGTGAGTGAGAGGCCATACTGTACTTGGCAGAGCAAGTGGTGAACCTATCAGCAGACAGATACCATAGAGCTGACCGTGGCCTTCACCAGAGAGAGAAAGACTGCTCATTACTTCTGCCCACTGTGCATGGCATTTCAATACCTTCAAATCAGGGCCCGGAACTTTCAAATATGCATAATCACAAGCGGCTGAATTAGCACTGAAGGCTGAATGCCAGTTGAAGGGAAGAGAGGAGAGAGGAGAGAGAGAAGAGACATGAGCAGAATGCATGGATGAGACACAACGAGAGAGGACAACTGCAGGACAGATCTGTCCGACCAGGAAGACATGGATGAGACACAGGATAAAAACGGTTCAAACAGAAGCTGATTGGTGAACAGGTAATGATCAGGGGACAACGTCATGACAAACCCCACTGGACCACTCACACACCAAGGCCACAAGAAAGGACAGAGCAGGAGATGTGGAAGCTGAAACAGGGCAGCCAGAGAGAATGGCAGTCATAAATATACATCTCCCCCTCCCTGGGCCTAATTGCTGCTGGAGGGTGAGTAATAGGAGAAGTAGCCACTTGTCATTGAACTATTCCCCAGTGAGGACTGACTCTGCTGACTGGCACACAGCACCATGATGATGCACTCTGGAAAACCTTGGACTGCTCTCTACAACTGCCCACTGGGCTGCTCCTCAGGTCACAGCACATCATGTGTACTGACGTAAGCTACAGATAGTATTGCTACATTGAAAACCTCTAGTGTTTCACCTCCATGTGCAGTATAAATACAACTCGGTTGGTATTAGTCCCAAAGAGACTATAAAAAAGGGAATATCGGCTCAAGAAATGCTTCGATACAATCCTAACCCACCTAATACAACAAATGTTCAAATGGATGTTTTGCAAAGTAACCTGATCAATTACACTCAAAAAGCAAGAACGAGAGACAGGCAAATCTAAATCAAATCATCACTTCAGATAAGCACAGAGGGAGAAAAACCATTTTCTCCAGGATCAGTACCGAATAGAACGATTTTAACATTCTCTATCGGCACAAAAACACAGCCCATATGTTCACAGCTGGTTAGAGCTTTAGTATCTCTTTCCCGGGCATCACACAGACTCTGTCTGGATGACCTCATAAAGAGTCAAGGTGGTCAGTTGTGGGAGTATCAAGTTAAAGAGAGTTGATAAAACAAACAAAAAATACCAACAGTATAAATGAGTCTGTTTAACAGATCATTCTAATTAGCTGGCGATAAGGATTATGCCGGGTTCTACTTGAGTAGTGATCATCACCTGGCCGTTGCTAGGGAGATTTAATTAAGTTGTTAGTGAGGGGACACTGTGGGGAGAATGAGATGTCATGCCCCTGCAGTCACCAGAATGCTTCAAAGACTGCCGGACAAGGCTGTCAAAAAGAAAAGCTCAGCGTTTGTGGACTCCCTACATCAGAGGGAGACGTCGCAGGCCTTCCTTCCCTGTGTGGGCCGCCTGCTCCATTGAAGCTGAATGTATCACAAAAGAACAAGCTGTCTAGCATTACAGACATGGTGGGTCTGTGTGCATTCAAGCCTAGATAACCCTGCCCAACTCCCTACAGAGAGTCAGCGACAGAATTGAAGATGTGGTAGGTCCTGTGAAATAGCTGTGGGCTGTGTTTACAGTAGGTGAAATACACAATCTCCTGTCCCAAATGTGCACCCCTTTCAAGAACCTAATATTTGGTCATGGTGGCTTTCTTCATGTAGAGATTTTCTCATCAAACTTTGTATGGATAAAGCGTATACTGTGGTCCAACCAATAACCTTTCTATGCTAGTTTTAAAAATGGAGCAATGCTACTGAAAAATCGCTTGTAAAGCTCTATTCACATGTCCTAACATTATGATACTTGTGGTAAAGAGATGGATTGACCCTGAATTCATGCCTGTGTATTAGCTGGTAGAGTACGTAGGGTGTTCATGTCAATGGGTCCTTAGCTCTGAAGGTCAGCCTAGCTGTGAGATGAAAATCAACTTTGAGATCATTGACATGACTATGTGAGACATTGTACTAATATTGTCCATGGAAACAAGTGTATTGTATTATACAGTAATTATATATATACGCCTATGTAATATGGCTGTCTATAAGCATGATGCCTTTATTAAAGTTAGCAATCTTTAGCATTTGTGTATTCCATTCTGTGTTTAGAGGAGATTCTATTTGTTTCAAAGAATAGCGAGGGAATTCAAATGAGTCGCCTCAGACGACCCTTGTGCAGTGTTAATCTCAACAAGTATCATCTCATTACCTGCTTAATGAAACCCCTTAACTGAGAGCAGAGAAGCCTCCGATAAAGGAACCATGGTCCTATACTGTACCTTATTTCTTCGCAACTCAGACCTAATACCAGAAACTAATTGAACATAGACTAATAGAATACACTGCTGCACACGTCTCAGTGATGAATTATCCAATTCAGAATGGTAATTTTTCCCTTTTTGTAGTGCACTATGAGACATGCATTATAAAGACTATTAGTTCAGATCATTATGTTATTTATGAGGTGTGTTTCAAATAGGCTAAAGTCAATTATAATAAGTCTAGCAAGTATTGTTTTGCTTACACTCACTGAACACTTTATTAGGAACACCTGTACACCTTCTCATGGTGGAGGTTGTGTAATGGTGTGGGGAATGTTTTCTTGGCACACTTTGGGCCAGTTAATACCAGTCAATCATCGCTTGAATGCCACAGCCTATTTGAGTATTATTGCTATTAGTGCATCCCTTCATGGCCACAATTTACCCATCTTCTAATAGCTACTTCCAGCATGATAATGCACCATGTCACAAAGCAAAAGTCATCTCAAACTGGTTTCATGAACATGACACTGAGTTCAGTGTTCTTCAGTGGCCTTCCCAGAACACCTTTGGGATGTGGTAGAACACAAGATTCACAGCTTGAAAGTGCACCTGAAAAATCTGCAGGAATTGCATGATGCAATCATGTCATCATGGACCAGAATCTCAAAGGAATGTTTCCAACATCATGTGGAATCAATGCCACAAAGAATTGAGGCTGTTTTGAGAGCAAAGGGAGGCCCCACCCAGTATTAGTATAGTGTTCCTAATAAAGCTCTCAGTGAGTGTATATGAAGTATGAAACCTTTCTAATGAATATACATTAAACAAATCTGATGGGAATACAGTAGGATGTTCAATATGCAAAATTGCCAGTAATGTGCCTGCCTTATGGGTAAACGCACCTCAAGGACGAATGAGCTGTGCTCCTTGGTGACCCAGAGCTGCCAGTGCTAATCTCCCATACCATGGGGTTAAGTCCTATTGAGATTTCTCTCTGCCTCCAATATAAGCCTCCTGTTATCACTGGAGAGCAGGTTCTGTGCTTACATAACTGCAATCTCTAAATACCCTCGCTCGGAAACTTCAAAACTGTCTAAAGGCTGGCAAATTCACAACGGTAGCCTCAGATTAGTGGTTTCAAGGACTAATTGAGCTTAGGACCGGCACTTTGTGCTCCTGTGTGTACGATACCAAAATCTAAAATAAACACTCAACATGACTTGGCAGCCCCCACATGCATTTT
The DNA here is from genome assembly GCF_951799395.1 of Argentina silus. Classification (NCBI taxonomy): domain Eukaryota; kingdom Metazoa; phylum Chordata; class Actinopteri; order Argentiniformes; family Argentinidae; genus Argentina; species Argentina silus. The sequence goes on along the minus strand of NC_139658.1, from coordinate 16,688,648 downwards.
GTTATCAGCTTGGGTCCTCTAAAACACCACACCCACTCAACAAAACCTAAATGACCTTCAGCTGTCTAATACTGTAGTATATATCAAAGGATATATAGTAGCTCAAATAATGGTCGCATGATTAGAATTCCTTATTGAAGGTTGGGTGACTTTGTTGTTAAAAAGGAAAGTTTACACAATAGCAATATTTACCTCAGCTCACAAGACCTGGAATATAGTGTATAGACCAGGAGAGCCAGAAACCCAAGCATGGTTTTGTTATAGTTTAGCATTAGTATTGTTGAGTGCATTAGAAATGGAGTAGTAGAGTAGGAAACATGTTAGAATTCTCTAAATAGGCCAAGAAAGGGCTTTCTTCACCTGAGGTTATACCTGATGTTTTCTCTCATTGAGGAAATCAGTCAAGCAGCATTTACACAAAACAAATCAAAATCACATTAAGCTTGAATAGAGGAGGCTGATTTCACAAGCTAGTCTCTGATACATTTCCCCCAGAATCAGTGCTATATAACAAGGATCATCTTATCTGGCAACGTAACCCTGCACTACTGCACCGCAGCCATCCGTGAGCCATCAATCAGGGCTCCACAAGACTGGATCGAGATCGAGACGAGAGAGAGAACCACAAGCACTTCAGCACACAGGGCTAACCTATGAGGAATTCTCTACGTTCTTTCGCATACAAATACTCCACCTCACTCTGACTGCTGCGTTTACACAATACAGTGTCTACTACGTACTGTACACGTCAAACGCAGGTTTACATAATACAACATCTACTGTTTCGGTTCTGTTTGATACAGACTCAAAATTGTTCTGCCTTTGTGGCCTATAGTATCACAATATTTATAAAAGCCAATTTTGCTTTGAATATACTGTATAAAGTCAAAAGTCTTTCACCTTGTGATTTGTGTGTGTGTGTGTGTATGTATTCACACACACACACACACTGTGTGCTTTTGACGAATCTGAACAACTGTATTCCCTCAAAACTATTCTATTCAAGCAATGAACGATAACATCTATGTACTGTAAAAATTTACTGCTTTACAACCAATCATAAACTATGTTAATAAAGTCATTATACAGGAATTCTGACAACAGGCTGACTGATTGCCCTTTCAAGAGAACAATTAAACAACAGGAGAACATGCTGTGAGAACTCATAGAAGGAACCGTGGTCCAATGATATCATGTTGACACAATCCAATTAACCTTTAGTGCTTCAGTATGAAGCCTTTCAGAATCCTCTCGGCTGCAGAACACAGAGTAGTGAGGCGCAAGTGTAAGAGAGCAGCCCCTCGTCTGAGAGCGGTTTCATCTATACTGTAAACAGCATCAGATCCGATCAGCGCAATCTTGAGGGAGAGGTTATTTATAGGATCCAGTAGTAAATTCAATGGCTTTTCATTATTTATGCTGCCCAGCTCACACTCCTATTGGAAACAGTAAGACAAACCATTCATTACTGCTTTTAAAGAGCAGGCCAGGCTGTGCATCTGTTGGACCTGAACTGCAGGGTGCCACGTGTGGTAGAGATGATTGAGATATGGTGATACTGTATGGTGGCTTCAGCCTCACCTGGGCCAGTACCGGATCACCACACCACTGGAGCTGGCTTTGTTGTGAGAGCTTGGAAGAATCACTTCACAGAGTGTTACGGCCCCACATCTCCCATGTCCCCAAGGAGCAGATCAAGGGAAGGAAAAACAAACAAACAGAGGCCTTGTAACATATATCAGAATGTGGGCCAGCCTGCCATTCGCATAGTGTATTCCTAAAGGATACATTGTGCTGGAGAGGACCATAGAACAATATGCTGCAAAGCTCCCATATTTACACCACTTCTAATTCTCCTATTTGCTTTGTCTTTAAAGTATATCATTTCTATAGAGCGTTTCACGAATGATATTGAGTTTAAGGTTCCAAATAAAATCCCTGTGTTTGAGCTGAAACATTAAAAAAAACGTACCCTAATTGCATTTTTCTCTCTCCCAGCCCTGAGAAATTTCCTTACCCAAGTCTCTTGGTGTGTAACATCTGAAAGCACATAGCCAGTGGCCACTACAGCCCACTTAACCTTGGTTTGCCCCCTCTTACAGAACGCCATGTCAGCACACAAAACACTATGGGCTGGTTTCACAGACAAGGCCTAGTCCTAGACCATTATTTATTCCAGGGGAGCGATGTTACAGCTGGAAAAAAAAAGTCAGCTGCAACATATCAGACCAGCTTTGGGTGATGGGTTTCAGCAGCGTGCCTGTTTCAGTTCTCACCTGTAACCGTGAGTCAGGGTGACAGCAGCCAGGTAGGGGGGAGGCAGGGGGAGTGGGGGGAGGAGATGGGGGCAAACTTGGCAGGCGGGTGGAGGCTGTGACATGCCTACTCCTCAGGTAAATGGGGTCGCTGGGCGTAAATGAGAGGGGTCAGCCACCAGGCGTCCCTCTGGGAGGCATGCAGACCAAGTCTGCTACAGGGACAGACTACCACAAACACACACACACTCTAACACACACTCACAGTGAGTGGTGTTTCTGCCCTTGAGCAGGGGGAACATTGTGTTCCATACAGCCCAGGCGACAGGGGAGGGGCTCCAGAAAAGGATGGGGGGGGATTATAACAGAGCACACGCATCACAGGAACAGTGTGGCACAAACTAAAATGTTAATGACAACCACCTTTGTACAAAATTAGATTGAAAGAATGAATGATTTACATTTTATGCTCATGGCAATCCTGTGCAAGGTTGTACTACCTTACCTATCTGAAGAAATCCAAGGCTGGATTTTAGAAATTAGATACCAGAAAGTTGAGAGAGTAGGTGGGAATAAAAACGCTTTGGCAACACATTCTCACAAATCTCAGGTATCAACTCACTCAGAACACTCTACAGTATTTCACCTTGAAACATCAAAGAGAGTAAAGGTCTCCGAACGCTTTTTTAAACATTTCACTCCAGGTCATGTTCACATCCATTATTACTTTACATCCTACCTTCCTACCAAAGACAACAAACAAAATTACTATTCAGCACTTCAACTCTCATTAAATTGCCATGAACAAAGCAGCTCTGTCTTGGTATAGTGCCCAAAGTGAAAACTACTTGAAAAGTGAGCTGAATAAAAATGTCTCATTTGCATACACTTTATAAATGTACACAAATGTGTATGAAAAAAATGCGTGAAACAATACTTCATATTGATTAAAAAAATCCCAACATCGACACTAAAGGTTACACAGATGCTACTGTGGAGCAGAGGGAGAATAATATAATTCTACCGTACTGCTGCGCGTTATGTGTAAGATAAGGGCTAAACTCTGTGAGAGGAGTAGAACGGAGGTCCATAACCTGAGGGGGAGAGATTTCTGTTAATTGTTGGATCTTATTCTTTAAAATTACCATGCTCTACATTCTGGGAGCAAACTGCACAGTTCAATAGCCACAAAATAGTAGTAGTAGCTACTGAATAAAAGGAAAGACCTCTCTTATGTGACATACATTATTCTTAGCCAATAAACAAATCCAAAGACAGTGTCCTTCTCTTCAGTTACACACATCCTCTGTACTCACAAGGTCAACTTGTAATTCAACATCTCCATCAGAAATTCAAACTGCCATGGGTCATTTGAAACTGTGGGCAGAAAATTGCTACATGCAGGCCACAATGTGTATGCTGCATTCAGAGAGCAGCATGACCACATTCAGAACGTTCTATCAAACGTTACAAATTAAACTTAGCACTATGGCACAGCAGGATGTGCCTACTGTATGTAAGTAGACCCAATGGTTCCCACCGGCTAATAGGTTGCCGGACCACTTAATGTGGAGCGCTTAATCCATGGTCATCATCTGGAGCCTTTGTATCATGGCCATTACAACCCACATTGCCATACCTTCTCCTCATCTGACCCTCTGCCCACTCCTCTCTCACTGTCTCCCGGCAAACAAGTGCTTTCATTCTGGGCAGAGATAATTACATTTGAACAGCACTGTGCAATGAGCAATGTGTGTTGTCTCTTATTATGTTAAATGCGGTTACACAGGTATCCTTCCACAGCAGAAGCTCATGAGAGTTCCTGCTTGACAGTTTGATAACAAGTTAACCAGGGCTTCTACAGTATCTGTACCACCATTTTCTACACTGATATTCCCTCCTTCTACATTTGCTGATGAAATCTTGTTTTTCCATCGCCAACACAAACAAACAAAGTCTCTCTGTAAACTCCATAATATTTCCTCACAACACCATACTGTATCTGTTTTTGTTCCTCCCAAAAATGAAATGATTAATCAGTGCCTTATCATGACTCACTAAGTATGCAGTATATAGGCTACACCATCTGCCAGTGGACCTGCTCCTACATTGTCCCACTGACTGACCTGTCATCTCGGTGAATCCATCACAATGATGAAGGTGCTCTGTGCCTTAACTCTGTTGGAGAGAAGTGTCCACAGTGTCTAACTTCAGTGTCTGGAAGAATGATGGCCAACACATTCATCTTTGCTCTGACATCTCACTTTGTCTCAGGACACGCTCACATGCTCCCTGGGATGGTAGCAAGTCAACAACCCTCAGTATCCACAACACAACAGGCTTCATTGGACAACTACACTGCATTGTCGTCAAGACAATCCATTTAGATAGATAAGCATGAGACATTTCTACTTTATTGTACAATAAGATGGTTATGACTTCAGGAATGTATTTTCTGTGACCTTAAGAATGTATATCCTGCAGTGATGAACACTGTGGAATACTGTAGGCTACTGTCGTAGAGACAAATGTTCAGACAGGAAAAGACTGTACAAGCATAGAATGTATCTAAACACAGGGACACATCCATCAATGACACCAATGTCCTTGTGTCAGCTTTAGATACTCACCGTTTAGAGTGGGGTGAACCCAGCAACAAATACTGTACAGTGACAGCATAGGCTGAAGAGGCAGAAAAGACCACACACACACACACACACACACACTCACACACTCACACACTCACACACTCACACACACACACACACACGGAACGGAATGAGGAATGGCATCAAACACTCAGAGGATGGGCTCATTGTAATGCATGGAACAGAATAAGTAATGGTATCAGATACCATTTCTGATTCCGTTCCATGCATTACAATGAGCCCACCCTCCGATTTCTAACTCCACCAGCCTCTCCTGGTGTATGTATGCCTGTATCTTGTACCAACACACAGTTCCATGGCTGACAGGACACCCCCCTCAGGCGACAGCCCCCGGGGTAGTCTGAGCTCAGCTTGGGGTACGACACACAGAGCCAAACATGGGGCTCATCTAGAAACAACAAACATTGTTCTCTTCTCAACAATACTACTCAAATAGTGTTCCTATTTAATAGAGGCAAACTGATATTTTGACTAGAGTGGGTCTTGGTCAGGTGGGTTCAGCCATGAACAGAGGCCCAGAGAAGGTCATGTGATGTCTCAGATGAAATGTGATTGAAAGACAGAGTGACATGGAGAGACTCTCTGTGACACTCCTTTACTGTTGAAGGGCATGCAGCTGTACCCAATCAGAAACAGGCTTTTTACATACCTGACGCTTCTTGCGATTTCACTTTCAGACCTTAGAGAGAGAGAGCAAGAGAGAAAGAGAGAGAGTGTGTTAGATTTTATTTTCAATTGAATCTACAGTTACAGGGTCAAGGAAATCTGAACAAGTATCGCTCAATCGTAAAATAGAAAGAGTCAACAAATGAAATAACATTTCAACCATTTTAGAACTAAACTCTCTCCATGAGCCCTGGGAATTCTGATGGCACCAATTCTGAGGCAGAGAAATCCCAGAGGCCAACACGCACCACAGTATAGCAGCACATTGGCAGTTCTGTGCAGCTCTCACTGCCTGATGGAGAGCTCTAATATCCACACCATAAGTTTAAAACCTCAGGCAACTCCCAGTCCAATATTATGCACTGAATGCACCTTTAACATACTGTAGTGTCAAAGAGTCATAGATATACTGTGAAGAAAGACTAAAAGGTCACTTTAATCATATTCTATGACAGATCAGGGATGATTAACACGTTGATACTGTTCACATGCTACCAAGATGCTTAAAAAAATCTAATATCATATCACAATCAAAGAGCTGGAGAAGTCCTGAATGAATTATGTTTTATGAAACACAAATCCTTATACTTTGGATAAGTCAAAACCATAATAGTAAATTCATTGGAAATTACAGGCTGATTGAAGCAAAATGACCCATTTCTTTTTCTAATCTTGGGCAGATGTGTGGTCTGGTGTGTCTGTTTAATGATAGATGCCCGCATAGCTGCGGTCAGCCACAAGCCTTATGGAACGTCACCTAAAGCCAGAGCAGTCACATAGCCTAGCAGCCCAATGCTTTAAATACAGTGGAGAGATGGGAGGGAGGAAAATCTAATTGGGCACTGAAAAATAGGTTGGAGAGAAGGCAAATTGCTCGTGATATCTCCATCAAACTTTATCCTAAAAAGTGAAACTGACTCTTTTCAATGTAGCTGGTACACGACCATTTGAGAGAGCGTACCCAGCCAACCTTTTTTTTTTTTTTTTTTTTTAAATTGACTGATTCCTCCATACTCAGGTTGTCTTTCATAACCCTGGGACATCAAACTAATAGGCCTCTTGTCTCTCCTTCTAGGCATTGTGTGCTCGACACTAAACTAATGAGAGTGATCTATGGTCACTATTAAACAGTACCAGTCTAACAGAGGGTGCAGGGAAGCCTGGCAGTGGCAACAATTTGACACGTTTGTCCTCAACATCTTATCTAAAAGTTCATTCAAGCATAGCATTTCCTTTGCTATTAACATAATAGGCCCCCTGCTTGAACCAAGTTGAATTGATGAGAAACGTCTAAGGGTTCACGTTGCTTTATGTCATCTTAAAATGTGAGACAACCATCACAGAGTCATCTTAAAACTCTGATGATGATCATAAAGAGCAAAAGATGGAAACAAAATGGGTAAAATCTGTGACCACCACCTGAAAGATCTCAATTTCAATTACATCTAGTGTATGATCCTTCAGCAGGGCAACTCAGCAGAATGCTCCCATCCCTTTCAGAGGTGGGTTTGATCAGAGAGTTGGTCCCTTTAAGCTCTGTGACAGCCGGGACAGATGAGATTGTCACAGGCACAGACAGAGTAATTGCACAGATTGAGATTGCCAAGCTGATAAAACCCAGTTAATGATATCATCTGAGGAGTGAGGATAGCCAAGGTTCCCCATAAGTTGGTTTTAATTACTGCACTCCCTGTGTGTGTGTGTGTGTGTGTGTGTGTGTGTGTGTGTGTGTGTGTACACTGAAGGTTGATAGTGCTACTAGGCTTACAGTGCTGTCTGAGCTGCAAAGAATCCAAGACTCTCTCTCTCTCACACACACACACACACACACACACACACACACACACACACACTACAATATGTAGTCAGCCACTCCATGCACACAAAAATGCTGAGGGGATTAAGAGTGACCGTATTTTCTTCACTCTATTATTGAAAGTAAATTATTGTCAATGCCTGTCAAATGCAGTGTGCTACTAAACAGGAAGGGTGTGACCTTGCAGGCCTGCCACTCCTGAGAGGACATTGACATCACAGAGCACCATGTCATCAACAACAACATTCCACCCGTCTCCTCCTTCCTGATAGATGGGATGTGGTCACATGACCCTCTTTGTTCAGCTGAGAGAGACCATGAAAACAACACATCTACAGTATGTGAAAGACCATGAAAATACTGTATCTGAGGGAGAGCATGAGAATAGAGAAAAACCTGTTATATGTAGACAAAACAATTATGAAATGTTTTACAAGTCAATGTACAGTAGGAGAGTTCATTATCATTATGACTAAACAGTCATAAGTCATCTACTCTTCCAAAACATATTTCTGCTTTCATCTACAATGCAGCCTGTTTGCACCCACAACTCATTCCTCTGCTGGCAGAACAGGATATTGATTTATCCAAACTGGCCAAAAGTCAAGGACGAGTAGCCAAGTACACAATGATAACAATTTCAGCAACCCCATAATTTAGCTTATAAAATCTAGCCACCCAGAGCAAATCAAAACACCAATCAGTCCCAAAACCATAAATGCAAATCTAACTGATTTTCCAATGAAAATGGACTTTGTGATTGAAATGCACCCAACAAAGTGAATGGAGTTCCCTACCAGTCTAATAGTCTAGCTCTCAGTCTGATCATTGGATGGATTAGTGCCAGTACAGTGACACAAATTGTTATTGGCTGAAGCGAATAAAAACATCTGATGCCGATTTTTTTTTTGGTGCAGAGAATTGTATTGTCCCTTTATATGACATCTACAACCCAATGTAGTTTGTTTTCAATTTGAAAACATGTACATTTGACCAAACCAAAATTGCAATTAATTTGTGATTAATCACAGCAAACCATGGGATTAACTCAATTAATTTGTTGAATAATTTGACAGCCCTAGTTTAAACAGAAGGAAAACGGAACAGAGGAGTAATTGACCTCCCTCAACAGGAATGCCTGAAATTTAGCACAAAGAGGTGTACTTTGAAAGAGGGAGTTTTAGCTATGTTTGGAATCTTCAACTAAAATGGGCCTCATGCAGTAGAGCCATGAACACATTCTCCAGAAATGCTACTGTGCTACAGTACATCCAATTATTGATGTTTCAGTACAGCTCAAGAAGTTTACGAGATGACAGAGATCAATTGGTAATTCAAAAGCAACAGACACCAGGGTGGACTGTGTAGAAGTGGACTCTTTCTACTAGAGAGGCAGCATACTGAAATATTGTCAGACAGCAGCAGAACTAATTAAATGATATGAGAATGACAATGAGGGGTTGTCAGGGCACGACCCAAGGAAACCATTGGGTTACAATTGGTGTCATGAAGACCAAATTTAATCACAAGTTATTGCCTCACAATACATTGGTAATGAGAAAAATTTAAGGCCCTGGTACTTTCTAGAAATGGGCTATACTCATCATTAACCCAAAGGTTTCAATTCACACAATTTTTTCAAGTGGTCGTCAAGAGACAACAGTCTGAGCTCCCAGACCCACTTTTTGCGCTTTGTTCCACCACACACACAAGCAACGCCAAATTTATAGCAAACCCATGCGCAGAAAGCTGCCAAGTTAGGATCTGGCTCTAACTTAATGTGTTTTAACTGTATTTTTTGAGTGAACTTCACAAAGATTTGTATTTCTATTTTCTTGCAGAAACATTCTATCATACAGTATCAAACAGTGATGACTTGTGATGTGTGATAGGGAAAAATAGAATAAAAGGGATGATTTCTCTCATATCTCAGGGCTCATTTGAAACCCCTCTCTACCTTAAACCCCCCAGGAGAAGAGCAGAGGATGTGCTTTGACTGGCTGTGACTCCTATGCTCATTACAGGTCACACAGTCTCAACTTTTCATTTGCTCCTTTTTCCTCTCCCCAATTAAATCTGCAACTGTTTAATGCAACAGGGTAATGAAATTAACCTTTTCACCCACCAGGCTATACATCACAGCTAAGGAGGACAATAACATTTCATTCCTGTATACCCTGCAGATTGAGAGGGCAACCAGCAAGGCTCTGTGCTATACAACACGTATTCTCATTCCCCCAAGACTGCTCCGCTGACATACGGTAATGCCACAGGAGGATCTTTTCATTTCATGTTGTCACTGCCATTTTTGAATTTGTTTTTCAAATGTGAATCCTAATCCTTTTGTAATACAGTGGTATTATTCCTCCATACACAGACTGGGGTAGTGCATTAACTCTTCTGTCTGTTTCACAAAACCTACATAACTGTGATTCTTCCCCTCTAAGGGCTTGAACACTGCATTGAATTTCAGTTTTTGGGAGAGAGGGCAAACCACTGAACCTTGTCTGCAGGGTATAATGCTTGCATATTATTCAATAGCATCAAATATTCATGCAAACTGATTACTTTTCCAAGGAAATTTCAAAATTAGATTCCTACTGTACATCCTTTATTTAAAAATGAAATGTGTTGACTAAATACCAAAGAATAAGTACACGGTTAATTCAATACACATACTGTAGTATCGGAGTGCAATGTACAGTACACAGTCCCACATTGTCCTCCATTTGCTAGCTGCACAATGGCATGAAGATTAACTCTCAATCTTGAAAAAGAGCATAAGTATCAAGTCCCATGTGACTGGACTACTAAGCAGCAGCATTGGATCTCTCTTGGGGGGCGGTCAGACTGGCCTAGTGAAATATCGTATTTTCTTTTGGGACCTGTGCAAAATAGCACTGCCTTGAAACTGTGGAAGACAGCGACTTCACAGGGTAACTGAGTAGTATGCAGTCATTTGCCAATAATCTGGATCATCTTGCTAGATAGTCTGATTGACGTGACAATACGGCCATAGAGCCTTCCCGGGCTTACTGTCTCCTAAAGCTGGTTGTGCCTGACCATGCAATGATGGCAGGATTTAACAGCCACAGAGGGAGACACAAAAACAGCAGAGCTCACATCTAATGTCAAATGGATGTCTATTGATTCCTGTGAGTACGTCTTCCTCAGCATGTAACATAGAGACCTAGCGTAGCTCAGTCCAGTCGATGCGTTAGCACTCTGTATTTAACCACTACACCCTCGTGTGGCTAACAGGATTCTGTGCCCAAATCAAATGTGAATCTCTGAGGGTGGTATTTGTGAAACAACCATATTCTGAGAAGGGTGATTATCTGCATGCATGACTGACTGTGTTTCTTTTCCCTTTCTATAAAAGTCGTACATCCATAAACTGATAATGGAATGTGGTTTTATAAAATGTGTGAAAAATAAATTAAAAGGAATGGTGTGCATCATTAGTTGGCATCTGATCACTTGATGGTAGAGATGGTAGATAATGATGGTAGAGAACTAACACTAGCTCACTAGCCCTGGGTGACATCTGAAGAAATGTTGATACTCACTCTGTCTCTCTGTCTGTTCATCCCTTGAAATGATCATCCTCGGGTCATTTGAATTGGCATGCAGAAACTACATACTTGAAATGAGGTAAAATAGCCTGCATTTAATGGCAATGTAGAGAATGCCAATGTGTCTAACAAAACTGCACCACTGGGCCCCCACACACCACATGCATGAGTATATTTCTACACATCACATTCCTTTAAATGACATGTGTTCCACCACTGGATGTCCCATGGACAAATAATGAAGTTCAAAAGCAAGCATTGATGAAAGCAAGAATCAGTGGACTCTGCCTTGGCAAAAGTATAGGGTGTTCATCCACTCTGCCCAGAGTGAGAGAAAACGTGCTTTGATGATGAAACGTCACTTCCTAATGCTATACGTTTTTACCAAAACAATTTGATTCTTGTGGATCAGTAGGGTATTTCTCTAACATATAATTTTATCACATAACATTTGTTCCAGAAAGTCGGATTTCGTATCTGATAATGTTCTCCGAACACTGTTGACGGATAGCCCTGTCTCGCAACAATTTTTGAGGATTTACATGTTGTGGTGGTTGTCTTCAAAGTTGTTTCCACGGGTTACAAAAAGCTAAATGGGGATGACATAAGCTGAATTAAATGTAAAAGGCTTTGAAAATAAAATGCTTGGGGGACGCTCAGTGCTACTTTGAAATTTCACAAAGATACTCTTGTTTTTGTAAGAAATCTTTTGTGAACAAAGTGTGTTCAGTTCATTTCTACTTTAATGAATCTGGTGCACATACAATTCCACTAGAAACATGAAATTATTGTGTTATATGAACAAATTATGATTAAGCAAAACTTCTCAAAAATATGTTTTTTGAGTGCAGCAGCATAGTGTCATTCAGTTGATTGGCCTTAACATCAGTAACATTCTTATTTGACAAGGTGAAATTAAATCTCCTGTTGTAATTTCTACATCATATCATGCTCAGGATTTAAGGTGTGATCAGTAATGCCTAAGTGCCCTTAGGAAAGGGTTTAATATGTGGCAGAATGGTGCATTGGAATTATTCATTACATTTCTGACCATAGAGAAGTCACATCAACATGAAAGAGAGGGGGTAGGAATGCTTAACAGCCTCTACATTAAAGAGCATGAATTAAAAAAAAGATGGCAAATGATCTAAATCATCAATATAGCGAATGAACATGACAGAATTAGGCATATCCACTTCAAAAAATGTGTCCGTGTAATGGCACTGGCTACACAAAGAGAAAAGAGGTAGGGAGAGAGAGACTTTTTTGGAAAATGTGTCTTCTTGGATTTATTTTGTTAGAGAGAAGAGAAGCATCTGATCTGAACAAAAAAAAAGGACAATTTAAAGTGAACAAGGAATGATGTAACAAGATGTAACTGTGTGCGCGTGCACGTGTGTGTGTGTGTGTGTGTGTGTGTGTACGGCCATGTCAATCAATGAAAATGGTGATGGAGAACTACAACACTGATGTTCATGAGAGGAAAAGCCAATGGCAAATGGATAATACAACAGCATTAAATCCTCATTAGAGAATGAGCTGGGGGAATTGAAAATGATCATTAAATACACGCCACCACATGTATCCCTAGGACATCACTGACCATTATAACAGAGTTAGCATATGTAGTCCCTTAAATGGGATGTGTTGTACAAAGCTATAAATGATATATATATATTTAAGATGTCTCTACTGGTTGTATACAGTACATATGCATCTAGGCATAGGCGAACAAGCATTCAGCATTCATTCCAGCTGAAATACATTTTTAAAAAAAAGTCAATAACTGATCCCTTAATGCTTCCGGTAACTTCCCATTTACTAATGGCAGGGGATTTAATTTGCAATTATTCAAATGCATTACATAACCTACAGTATACAGCAACTATGCAGCGTACCGCACATGAATGGGAATGTTTGAACAGATCCAAACATTTCCAAATATTTTAGGGATGTCACGCACGGACGCACGCACACATGCATGACTATACACTGAACACTGACTGTAAGGCACATATTCTTAGTTCCTGGTGGCCAGAGGAACAGTTACAGTATGGACATGCTTGACATGTAATGGTATGTGTATGAAGATATGGTTTATACTGACCAAGCATTACTGCTCTGAATACTATTCCATAGTAAACCGTGAATAACATATAAATAAAATATGAGGGCTTTTACAATTATCTGGATGAGACATTATCTCATATCACTGGTAGTAATACAATGCTAATCCAAAAACATATTTGCATTAGTCAAACACAAGGGGGTGATTTGCAGGCAGAGCGCGTCACAACGTCTCCGTTGTGATTGCTTCATATTAGCTCAGCGTTCTGAGAGCTCTCCAGCAAACACAGCCTTGTTATAGGAATCTGTTTAATAATGTATGAAATGTCAAATCCCTTTGGAAAATATCCTTCCATGGGAGGACCTTCTCCCTTCTCTCCCGTCAGAGCAGCACGAGGCAGGCAGAGAGCAGAGGCAGGAATTTCATCCCAGGCACTTCCTGTTCCCTTATCTCAGTCTGCTCTCGGTTCCTGTCATTCAGTCCTTTTCCAGTGCCATGCTGCAGCCGTGACCTCACTTCCTCCTCTGCTTCCTGCCCTATCCTGCGACCCTGCTTACGGTGTCAGGGCAGGTGATGCACTCCGGGACATCGGTGGGCATAGAGGAGTGGGCTCTTTCTTTACCTTTGACTTAGTATCCATGTCACTGTTTTAGAGACATACTTGAATACACATTCACACTGTCATGATTCACATGATGTACTCAAAAGGCATTTAAACATCTGACCTACTATATTTGTGTATGCATCTGATAATCCAACCTTTGTATTCATGAATGTGTGTACAGTATATACAGTATGATCATACAGGTATTAAGCTTCCTTGTGTATATGTGGTGGAGACCACATGTGTACAGTATGTGGTGTGTGTTTTTGTGTTTGTGTGTGTACCCTAGGTCAAGGTTGCAAGTGCTCTGACCATGTGTGTGCGTGTGCATGCATGCTGTGGAGGGAGGGGGAGGGCGAGTATGCGTATGCAGAGTCATTAGCAGGTATTCCAAGCAGACAGACACAGTCACAGCTTGAGGCTTTCCCAGCAACCATGGGATGAAATGGCACAAATAATGAGGCACATTATCAATCACAGGCAGGGGGCAGCCGGCTCAATGGATGTGCCATACAGATTCACACACTCACACAGCCTGCAGCCAGGAGATGGGAGGAGAGGAGTGGAGTGGAGAGGAGAGTTGTCCAGAGAGAGGAGCCCAAAGATCATTACCAAAGCAGCAGCTTTATTAAGCCCACTGGCTCTGTCCAAGCAGATTGGAATCATGTACTGTTACAGCGCTGTGTTAACTCCGGATTAGATAAGGAGGAAAAACGTAGAGGGACCATCTCTGCTTTATTTGTGTAATCTCTAAATGACAAATGAATGCATTTCTACTATTATCAAATCAAATTTAAAAAAAAAAAAAGAAAAAAAAAAGATAATTACTAAATTGGTAAGAATTACACATTTGATTATTGTGCAAGTTAATGTTTGTCAATGTCATCCATTCAATGTTAGAAAAAGGAATTAGAATAATGACAAACAGTGTAATTTCCGCTCCAGCTGTACAACAGAGATAATTATGTAACAGTGGCAAAGCTGTAGGCACTGCCGTAATCTCCTCCCACAGGGAACAAGTGCCTAAATCTAGAGTGGAGGCATCGACTTAAGAGTTCATCACAGTTCAGGGTGGCCAAAGCAGCTGACGTACTCTGTGGGAACCTACAGTGGGGATTAGGCCCAGAGAGAGAGAGAGAGAGAGAGAGAGAGAGACCGAGCGAGATGAACACGCCTGCAATAACACGCAGGATAACATCTGTGACGGAACAGACAGCAAGCCAGGGGATTGGAGAGAAGAACCAAATAAGGCCATCCCAATCATGATGTTATGACAAGAGATCATCAGGAAACGCCATTGTGTTCTTTAATTTCCTTGGATTGTGGAAGCACATACACATATCGTTCTTCAGAAGGATATAGGCACCACTGTGACACTAATTATTGGATATATGGGCCTCCGAGCCATGACACCTTTGACCGATTATAAGTGAGCCTGCTAAGCGCTAATGTTGTTACTAATGATCTGGTGTCTTTAGCCTCTTTTATCTTTCACATGTCCTATTTTTAACAGCATTAGTCTGCATGACAGAGAAGAATTAACACTGAGCTATTGGCTTAACAGGTTGAGTGTTGTTGGAACTATATAATGAGTTTGCTCACCTTAGGATTCAAGGATTCTAGATTAAGAGAGCACAGAGTATTCAGCCAAAAGAATATTCTATCGACAAACTACAGTACGAAGATACATTTAGAAATAATGAGCAATGAGCTTTTGTCAAGGGTAAAGACATGTGGCTTGAAATAAATACCACTCCTGTCAGCAGCTTGAGTCACTCTATTTGTCATATTGTTTTGGCATAACAGGTATAATGCAGCTCAGCATTAAATCACAGTGGAACTACAGGCTATTGTCTCTGACCTGTCATGACTCATAGGCCATGATTAAAAGTGCCTCAAATTTCTCATTTAAACAAATGGCCTTGTGTTGACGCTATTAAAGCAGCTCTAATCTAGGAAGGTAAACGTGTGTAGGGGGGGGGGGGGGGGGGGGGGAAAATCATGTTGGCATTCCAGGACTGAACCCCACATAGACAGACAGGCAGACAGACAGACACCTCCAGAGGGACCAGCCTAGCGGACACGGAGCAAACCCCTCTACGGTACCACATCCTCCCCAACCAGCTAAACCTGTTGTTACATGAATCCAAATGATCCTCATTAATCAAAGTCTTATTACACCGGGATGCAAACATGGAGTGGAAAAGCAGCCGTGCTGAAAGGTACTGCCCCTGACCGGATTGCATTGGAGCTGGGTTCACACCCATAGCTAATGAGGCAACCTCCAGGGACTCCTCCATGACCTTTGGCACACCTACAGTGGTTGTCACCTGCTGCTGCCTGGCCCTGTGTACTCAGTGACGAGGGTATCCTGGGAGAAGGATGTACTATAGACCTGACGCCAAGGTACTGCACTGTAGGGACCAGGGCAATTACAGTATTCACCACATATCACCTGGCTGTGAAGAAGCTACTCAACCCAGTCTTTGACAGGTTGCCATCATAATCACCTGCTGTCCAGGAAAACGCTACTACTGAACCTTAGTCAGAGCTTTTGGGGAAACTTTAGGACCACTGGTCACATCAAGTAGTGTTTGACTCCACAGCAGGATCATGGCAGTGAGAGTCAAACTCTTGTGAGTGAGTGCACTCAAGAACAATTTAAAACCAACCTTAGAGGGTGAATCAATCACTTCAAATATCTCTAAACACATACAGTGGGCTACCTCACACAAACGACGCGCCTGACATTGAGGAATACAATGTTAAAGGTCTGATCATTAGAATGTGAAGTGCACCTATTACTAACAAAAGCATGTGCAGCTTCTCACTGCTCCCACTTTTAATTGGGAGAGACTAGTCAGTTGGACTGAGACAAGCGGTGAGATGAGTCACCACCAGTCACACTGATACCCAGTGAAAGAAGCCATGGGGTTCATCTCTCAAAAGAGACACACACACACACACACACACACACACACACACACACACATATACAAGGAGCTGCTCTTCTTACATTCATGTAAACATCATAGACATATGACATTCATTATTATAAAAACCCATTTAAGTACTCTCCTTATTTGAATAGATCTTACTAAAAGTCTGGGCTCATGAGAGTCGCAGTGGGAGCAGTGCAGCTGGCATCGGGTCGTACTATGGCGGAGAATAAATAGGTGTTCTAAGAGCTGCAGATGTTCCCCAAAAAGTAAACAGATTTCGGAGTCATTCGTCGCTTTAGGAGTTGGTCGCTTTTTTTTTTTTTTTGGGAGATTTAAATAACTGATCTGCACGCATTTTCTGTCTGGTGCATTCCTCTGAGGAGTTTTAGGTAGCGTTCCGGAATAGTCCACATGTGGATATAACAATGACAAAAACAAATGCTTTTTAGGGTGATTACAGTATTAAAAGACTAGTCCTTTTTGGATGAAAAAAGTAAAAAAAAAAAAAAAAAGAAAAAAAAGAAACATGATTTGCATTGTCAGAATCAATACGGATGCCCTCTCGCCTGTGAAAAGAGTGTGTGCAGGTAATCCTAGGCTGACGGTCACCGGCTTCAGTAACATGCACAGCCGTTGATGAGGGAGAGAGTGGAGCAGGGTCAAGTTCACTTCCTAATTAGGCTGCAAAGAAGATTGTTCTTATATCATTAGCCTAATGGCCAAATGCTGCTTCATGCCTGCTTAGGGATACACAAAAAGGATGTGGGCCCACATGTTGAGAAAGAGACAGACTCGCATATGCAGAGGACAATGAAAAAGCGAGGAAATTGGTTATGAAATTTGAAGCAATGTACTATGTATGCCAACGTAATACTTGGGGCCATTGAAGAAACGTTGGCGTCATTGGAAAAGGCATAACTGGATTCAAACTGAACACAGTCTGGTTAAAAAAAGATAATTCAAATCACATTTATGTTGCGGAACATTCTTTTGTTTGAACATGCTGCCAGGGTGAAGGCATGTCCAAATGAAACACTCACTCTTAGTGTTATCAGGGACACAATGTCTGAGCTGCTGAACCTTTGTGAGGCTTGTCACAGTGAAATCTCATCACAGGCCATAAGAAAGAGGGGAAACCAGGAGCCCTGAGGGAGAGCACTGCTGAGCAGCTAACGCTGCCTGGGATCTCTGGCTGAGTCTTCACCTTGTGGAGACAGCCAGACACAGAGACAGCCTCTCTGCTGCCTGCCAGTGAGAAGCCTTGGGGGCCTTTGTTTACGGTCTGTCACACTGTGGGTCTGCATGGCGACTGGGTGCCTGGCAGGCAGCCTGGGCCTGCAGAGAGGGGAGCCTGCAGGGCAGTGCAGGCATGAGGCTCACCTGGAGCCACCTGGGACAAATCTGCTACAGAAGGCTAATCAAACTGCCCTATGGCAATGAGACAGATTGCCCTCACTCACCAGCATTTAGCTCTCACTGCCCTGATCGTCTACAAACACACACAATCTCACACATGGGTCGCCTGGGAGATGGGGAACATGTGTTTATCTCCTAGGTAGTACTGTATTACAGTATAATAGTGATCAGTTTGTACAATACACCTATCCATGTTCATCTATCATCAGTCTGGAAATGACCGAATCAGCATAAGGCACCTTCTAAGAATCTTCTAATATGGGGCACAATGCAGTACAGGTCTGTGTCTTAAAATCGAATTTGCTCGAGAATGAGATTTCTCATACTCGTATCATAACATTTATTGTGAGAATTACTGTAGATGAACATATTAGACATGTCATCTTGTTCATCCCAACATTAGCTACAGTAGTTCAAAACTGCAACAAAACCCAAGGGCCTCCTTTGAAACAGAGCTCTGAGCGTACGGGCACATCTACGTATTCTAGTCAGCTCAGTGTACAACATCAGCAAATGTCAAAGTGAATGAAAGGCAGCAGTTGTTTGGGAACGCTCCATGGTGAGGCATGACAATTACAGACTGCGTTTCCTGTCAGACCAGACAATGTTTAGAAAACACTCTGCATCAATGGATGCTACAGTAATATTAAAACTCTCTTATGGGGCCTTCTGTTTTCCCACTGCCCTTGAGCGTATGACTCAATATTATGGTAATAACTATCATTTACTCACTGTTTGTTCTGTAAAGTCGCAGTAGCACCAGATTTAGAATTAAACTTGCCCTGCTGTGTTATAGAAACACCAATGAACACGTGTACGGTGTGGTAAGAGACAAGCATCACGGTAAATGTAGCTTTCTATGCTGCAACATATGTACATATACATATGACCACGTGACCTGGCCAGGAAAAACCCAGGGCCCTGGTAATAGCCCTAGTTATCTCTCCTGGATTGGAAAGGAATTGACCCAAACCCGGTACTATCATGTTATCCATATCAAATTTCAAGGGTAAATTTGGCCCAGTGCAGAACTGTGTGTAAAGTGCGGATAGCAACTGTGTTGAATTTGTATTATCATATCAGTAGGGCTTGTATTTCCATCATACGCAGGTAATAGGCTATTTTTGAAATTAGAAAAGGCTATAAAGTGCAAATTTTTCAATTTCAGATAAAAGGCCATGATAATGGATTTAGATTTCCATTTCCCTTGAAGCCATACAGTAGCATGTGGCGGCATTAGATAAGGATCATTGGGTGATCCGATACGTTACAATTACACTGCAAAATCAAACACCAAAATGATGAACTGGCATTCTGAACACTTTCAGGGATAATCACCTCACATCTTTTGTAATAACTCAAACTATTCATTGAGGATGCATGGCTGGAATACAAATCTGTAATGAATACACTGAACAATGCCAAAAAATTGATTTTGTTACAAGGGATGGAGGTCAGATGTAGATAACAAAACCACTCAAGATGCCACTGATTGACAGCTTACAAATCCATATCTGTTCAACATGCCCTCACCCCACAAGATGGAAACTGAGTGAAAACCAACAAGTGTTATGCTTTCTTCAAATCAGAGAAATAGCAGAAGTTACAGCATGGCCTGGAAAAAGACTTAAAACATTCTCACAGCTGCTACATACTGTAGATAGACCTTACTGTACACGATAATGCACAATTTTGAAGTGCTTTTTGAAGTGTTTTTTAGGACAGCCCTATATTGCCCTAAACTATATCAGCCCTGGTGGTATCTGAGGACTTGTCTTCAGAAAGAGACCAGTAACGGTTCTGTGACAGGTATGTAGTCAGATAGAGACATTTGTAATAGACTAAAGGGCTGCAATGTCAACTGCATCATCAATCCATCCATTAGACATGCTGACCACTGAATTTATGCAGTCTTGTGGCCAAACCAATTGATTACCAGGATCACTAGTCATTAATGCATAGATATGTTGTTACATTTCTGAAGACACAATGTTAAGATGCATACATCACCAAACTTGTGCGAGGGGGCAATTAACTGTTAGAGGATGTTCTGGAATGCATTCCTTTAAGAGACACTTAGGTATAATGGAGGACCAAGCGTCAGGCCAGTGTAACAGATAGTCCTGCAGCTGGAAGCCATTGGCATCAGAATGATAGATGTCCTCCATTTAAACAGCTGATAAGATCCAGGGGAGAATGTTATCACCCTTCCACAAATGGAAGGCAACAGTAGGAGCCAATCTTAATGTCATCTGTTCTCTCTGCTTTAGATACATCAGTATGCATTGCACTGTACTGTATATAGTAGGGTATTAGCAAATGCACTGGATCCTCATACATTCTGGATTATGTTAATCTGCCATCACTATGTCTCATGATCCTTGCTAATGGTGCACTACTAAGGGACAAATGCTAAGACAAACAGCAACAATTCACCTTGGTGAAAGAATTCACAGAATCAGATAGCTTCCTACTAAATGAATCACTCAATCAACACTCTGAGATGATGATCTGAAATAAGTGAAGAACCAGCAATAATTCTCTAATATAATTCAATAAACGAACGAAGAAATATGGCAGAGAAACAATGCCCCGGTGCACCGTAGCATACACACATTATTACATAACTCAGAGGTGTGGACTCACAGAGGTGCATGCTGCAGACTTCTGCACGTTTTTCTAACTGTTCACAAGCCTGTGCAAATTTTAGATTGTGGGGCACTTTAAAATGCTAAAGTTGTGTCACACAGGCCGCAGATTTCTTGACAGGAGTTCTAATTTGCAGTGTTCTGCTCCAGTAAACAACATCCCGTGCTCCCACATTGCTACAAAATGATCGATAGATACAGCCACCTCAGCAGAAAGCCAATGGCCCATTCTCAAATTTGTCACATACACACTGTATATTATGTCTAATAATAGCACACAAAAAGACTAAGCATAATGCATTTGGCATTGATCTCATAGTATCAATATAGAATTTGCCATTTATGCGAAATATAGGCCAGACATGGCAGTTGTCACCAGAGAGTCAGTGTATGGGATAAATCAACACTTTGGGGTGTACAGTAAATATTCTATAACCAATAGAAATGTGAGGCTGAGTAGTTCTCTATACTCACTGTCACTTCAACTGACTTTGTGAATGAAGATGCACACCGCTGCTGATGCAACCCAGGACTCAGTAGCATCCAGGCTATGGGAAGGAAGCATGCCTCCTTCAGTAGACTTGGTTGCAGGTGAACGTCTACACCGTTCTCATACTGCCTTGCTACTGTAAGATAGACAAGGCTGACAACTCTGGTTCATTACAATACGGGGGAGAATAAAGCAATGTTGAATACAGTTTAAACTGCATTAAAGTAGGAATGGGACTGATTCATTCATGGAGATATCTATCATAATCTTACTACCTTACTCTGTGAATTCTACAGATACGTGCCGCTTCCAAGTAATTTATTATTTTTTAGGGCGTTTTAACACCGTCTTTGCTAGCTCATCACTATCACAATAAATGTTTTCAGTGTTTAAAACTGCAGGACTTGAAAGCTTAAACAACTCAAAGAACATGTACAAGCGTGTACTGTACATGGTTATTGACAGGAATCATACAGTGGTGAAATACATACATTGGGAAAAATCAAGTTTTGTACATGCCAAGCCGGCCATGAATATTTCATTACCAAGGAGCGTTTTTCTCTTCTTTTTTGTTTGTTTACTCATCTCATATTACGGCGTTGAAACGGCAGGCTGACAAGACCACCCTGGGGTTCCATTGACTATTCTCCAGCATGAGACATTTCTGCATTTGCCTGAAATGCATCACACAGCACACACTCTGCATATTTCACACTTGCTCCGGGCTACTATGCATTCTTATTCATACAGTTAATTATCCAAGGCTTCATACACACTAAACGTGGCCATAAGTCGGCCTTTCTATTGGAACGGCTGGCAGGTCAGTGAACCTGTGAAAACAAATCAAAACAAGAAAGGGCAACTGTACCAGCGCTGACGTGAATAAGGGTGTTTGTTTCAGGTCCTCATAAATACAGTTCCCTTTTTCACTGCTTTGCCTCAAGCTCTCCGGCCAGGTATCAGAACAATACAGCAAAATACACAGCCCTTGAGTCGACAATAGCCATGTAGAAGCTAGAATAATTAAACTGATCAAAGTAAACTAAAGATCAGTTAAACAGCATTCCTACCACTGACATCAGACACTGATGATCCAATGCATTTGAATGTAGGCTTATGAGTCATCTATTCTGAGAATAGAATTCACTGACAAAAAGAATGCAAGGCCTGGTCTATCCACCATGACACTTAAAGGAAAGCACATCTTCAGAAGACAACTCAGGAAACAAAGGTTGTGGACATGGGGTTATGCGTTTACCATGGGTGGTAGGTGTTTGAATTTAATGAGGTTTCAGTTTAATGAAAGAAGAAACGTGAGGCTGTGTGAGGCAGTTCATTCAGCATGGGGCTCTTACGGTCCAATTAGAAAAGGATTCTCTGCTGTGTGACAGAGGGCTCATGAGGACACCACTCAAAAAACAGATATGTGAGAGTCAGACCTCACATTGGTGGCCAGGTACTCCAGAGATTACATATCATAGTTGTCTTCATTGTCATGCAGGTCATGCAGAGCAGTCAGAGGGCTCCTCACTGTGTCAGGCCTTTAAATCCCAACATCTGCATATCATCCACCCAGACCAGGCCTGGGATATTACATGAATAAACTCTCCATTCCAGTTTGCTCTGGGAAAAGCCTAATTTTCACAACTCTCATAAAGCAAAAGCTGTTCTAGAATGTGCATAAGAATAACATTCCAGGGAATAAAGAAGGGAGAGTAGAAGACAGCGCTTCCACAAATGAGTCAGGGTACCTCAGAAATACTACACCTGTCGGTTCATAGTGAAGTGGCACTAATCTCACTTGACTGAAACGTATACAAAATTCTTTAAAATAGTGAACATTTCCACCAACATGTGGTCTGCATTTGATGGCCGTCAATGATGTTGATGAACTTTGAGAGTAACACAGAGTAAGAGGGTGACATGGGGTACTGCCTGGAGTTACAGTAACATTACGCTCTGATCCAATATTTGCATGCAGAGGAGCCTGTGTGAGGAGCACCCTCATTGGCCTTCCAGTCAAGGCCATGACTGCCAGCTGACTGTGGTCAGCACAAAGATAACAGCTGACGTGGCGAACTGTTGACAGAACACAAGGGGCAGGACTCCATCGATGTGTGTGTGTGTGTGTGTGTGTGTGTGTGTGTGTGTGCTACACAAGAGTTTAAATTACCCGAAATTACTATGTGCTTCCAAATATATAGGCCTGTGTGATGCTGGGAGGGTCCTCTTAAATGGGATGTAAGTTCCTGGGAAAACACAGTAAGCTACAATCTGCTGCTTTGTACATTATCTGAGCAGATATCTATTAATAGCCTAACTGACGAGTAAGCAAAATAGGTCATTGCCTATGATGTCAAAAGGGATGTGTGCACCTTCATCATCAGTCAAAACACTAATTGGAAAAAGAAAACACTTGAATCATTCTTAGTGAACCCATTCAGAACACTGTAATGACTTTGCCAAGTCATTCATAACTGCCTGACACCTGCCATAGCTGACCAGTTTCTCTCATAGTCTGCCTATGTAGCTGTCATAGTCTGCCTATGTAGCTGTCATAGTCTGGCTTGACATGAGTGAAAACTGTGATAGCCTGCTGAGCTTAAGTGAGCTTGCACAGTTGTTGTTTGGTAAGGCAACAGCAGAAAAAGACCGGCACCAAGGCTGGTGGAATATTACATTGGCATCATCAAGCTAGATAGAGAAGATTTTGACTATTGTGACTTTGAGGTAGGCCTATAATTTGATATGGTGTCAATATAAAACTGATACTCAGATATGCTATCATCATATCATGAGCTTAACCTCAAAATATATGGGGGAAATGATGTAATCAGTCACCCTTCCAAAGGCTTATTCTGCATAACATAAATATCCTGGATTAATTCTCATCTCCAATAAATCCACTTTAAAAGACGAGTAAACTACTGGACCCTGTGAAAGCAGGGAATAACAATTCGACATATCCCATAGCATCGCTCTCAACGAGCTCATTCCTAATTGTGCCTCTTTGGACAAGCAATGAGTTAATCTACTGGTGGTGAATAGGGTAACTTGGTTGCCACGACGTTGCTTGAACATAATTTGATCATCCATGATGGATTGATCATTCCTAGTTCAGATTTGCAGTAGTAGGCCTAGGTAACAAATAGACAATGTGGAAATGTATTGTCATTATGGTTAATGTGAATGAATAACTGCCAAATTGTGCCAAACGCATGTGAATAGTCCGAATGCAAATGTCAACAGCCATTCAGAAAAATCTGACTTTGTTGTGTTATGCTACTTTATCCTAATGAAATATAAACAATGTCCTGCCCTCTTTTAATGGATCTTATTTCGCCTTCACGTTCGTGCAGCACGCGTAGAGGCTCTAGGCTATGCGTAAACTTGGGTGCATTTACAGTTAATTAATTCCCCCCAAAATGGCTGTAATGTTGTTTTAAGACAACACGTAAGAATAGCTATTCAATAATCTATCTGGGCCATTATTGTTGTGTATTCCGTGTGCTTTCAGAGCACGAATTACCCTTTATCAAACTGCGCTGGCGCGCGTCAGGACTCAATTGCGCGGTAACGTATTTCCAAATGCACGTTCTAGACGTGAAAGAGATCAGCAAAGCCACTCGAATACCTCAATATTCAATATGAGAATAGACAATATGAACTTTATTCAAACTGGGTGGATTATAGCCTAGGCTACATTTACAATGGACAAATGTAACGGACTGCCCCTTGATAAAAAAAAAAAAAGAACTGGCGATTACGCGGTCCATGGGCTACTTTCGGCATTCATTGTCTTTGACTTAGCTCCGTGGACATTTGACAATAGAGAAACTTGCCCTAATGTAAAACAGTTCCTTATTAATTAAACACAGCTCACAAATAACAATACTAGGCATGTCTGGAACTTACTTTTCTTGGATTACATTCTCTTTTATGGCTCCTAACGTGGGGTGACTATTGCCCTGTTGGAGTCTGCAGGTGGCCAGGTGCCGCTGGTGCTGGTCTTTGAGGCATGCGTTTTCTTTGCAAAGATCCGTTACTTGATGTTCAAGCTCTTCAACTCGAATATTTTGCTTCTCCAGCAACCCCTGTTGAGTCTCGATAATTTTATTGAGCTCCTTCAGATACTCCGCCGCCTTGTTAGGGTTTTCGGTCGGATTCTCCATCTCGTGGTATCTCTGTTGCCCGTCCATGGGCAATCCACGCAACCTTCTCACTCGTTCAATGGAAGAGCGCTGTCAAATTCCAATTCAGTGTACTTCCTTCGCTCTGCCATTGTTTATGTTTGGTGGTGATTGGATGAGTAAAGAAGTTGCTCAGGGGTTTGTCCGCTGCAACGCGCCGTCCAGAAGCTCTGCACCACAATAACTAACCCCCGTCAACCACCCGAGGATGGAAAACCATTTAACCCTTTAACGGATGTGTGCAGCTTAAACATGTTCAAACGCTCGGGAAGCTATAAAATCACGGCTGAATTATACAGCGTATTTTAGTGTTTACGCGAAATAATTGACATTTTAGACTGTATTTGTTTTGTTATTAAAGGCCGTCACTTTATTCAACAGGTAGGCTCCCCCAAACGGCAACCCAACTTGTGTGCTGTATAATAAGCCCCAGGTGAGATGCCTTTTAGATTAGATATCTCTGATAATTAGAAATGAATTGAGCACCTCTGCTATATACCCATGTCGATCCCTTAATCAAACACACAAAGCCATAGTCTGCAATTTTTCCAGTATTTTAAAATAACGAAATACCCCTCTATTAGACTTAATTGTGAGACCACATATAGCAGGGCAATTCAATCACTAGCTCTTATGGGCTGAGGCACTGTTAGTTTTTTCACCTGCTAATTGGTCACTTAATGCCATTGGTTGGCCATCCACCTGGTGTCTCTGATTAGAAGGAATGAATGCAAAACATCGTTGTTTTGGACCTCTGTGACTGTAATTGAACAACACTGCCATATAAAGTGGAACTTGAAGGTACAGCTGGAGCTGGACTTGAACCATGTAATTATGGTGCACTGTCTTCCTTCTCCCCCCCCCCACCACTCAATAAGACACATGGTTCTTCTCAGCAATAAATTCTGAGTTCAATTCATCAAAACATAATTTAATGCAGTGGCCATCAATCAATCCAAATGTGGAAAATGAAAAAGCTGGGCTGGGCTGTAGTATTTCCCAAAGATCAAATATCACTATCTGTCTGTCTCCCCGCTAGCATCAAGGACTAATTCAGCCATCAACACTTTAATGCTCGGCCACAGTCTAAAGACACATACAGGGAGGACTTGTCATCTTATAGAGTGCTACAAGTTCTAATCTTTATATGCCAGAGGGGCAAAAGTTTCCGAAGGGATGTGAATTATAGTGACACAAAGAGAGGAGTGGTGGCTCAGTGGCACTGCTCTCTGCCGTCCTATTTAGGATTCCAGCATCTCTAGGAATCGATTAGGCATTAGACTGGTAGTCTTAACCAATGTTATTGCAGAAGAGGTGGCGCTGAATCGACCACATGGTGGAGTGGATGATGAAGTGATCATGTGTTTTATTATAATGGTATCACGCCCCTGTTTCAGGTGATACCTCACAAAGACGGGTATTGATACTTAAGATGCAAGATCAGGTGTCTTCTGTTTTATTTAGTGACACTGAGAGCATATCCTGACTTCTTACTACATTCTTCAAAAGGATGCCATAGCGTTACCTCTCATGATAAAGCTGCTACTGAGGTTCATGACCCATGTTGAAAGTATCGATCAAAGTATTTGGATGCTTTGAGTTTGAATGTCAGATATTCCTTCTAATAAGTATGCACACCTTTTTTTGTGAATAAGGACAAATCCTCCTAACTTGGACATGTCATTTAACTTGGACATTAATGGAGCTTTGGGATTTTGGAGCATGCTTTTAATATGTTCTTCCATTTAGAATGATTGCCCTCTAGTGGTTGACTTTGTGCACTTTTGGATAATAATTGCTTCCTGATGGGGGCAAAATCACCAACTGTTTTGTGGCAGTGACAGAGTGGCTTGAAGTGAGTTGAAGTGGACCGCAACAGAGTTCCACCCTTTCTGGATGAAAATAAAATGGTGTTTTGATAGTTGAATTTAAAAGGGTGTTTTCTTTTTTGTATAAGGTGTGTATGAGTATGTTCTATGAAAGAGTGAGAAAATATAGAGCATAAGGTTTTTGCTCTGAATCTATAGGTGGTTTTAGGACCTAAAAGACAAGCAGCAAGCTGCTTCACTCCCCACCCTATTGACTGACAGCACGCAGCATTCTCATCTTCTTCAGTGCCTTTTCCCAGTCACTGAGATGTATGGCAGCCTTTTTTTAATGAGGAAGTGGGACAAGATAATGTGCATAATTCACACTTCAGCCTCTATGATCGTTCTGATGTCAAAATCATCAAAGCCATGGAAAGATAACAGAGAGCTGAGGTGAATCATAGGAGAGGGAGTTTTTTTTTTTTTTAGAGGGGATGGGTGTGTGTGTGTGTGGGGGGGGGGGGGGGTGTAGGGGAGATGTACTGTAGCTATTTTTAGAAACCATTGCTATTCTTGATCCATCATTTTTACTTTGACTCTTGAAGTTGAGGAAGTGGCTGGATAAGACTCCTTATTTAGGCTATGGACATTGCAAAGATATTCCAATAGATACAATCACCAAAATAGGTTATGAAACTGTGGTTCTGTCCAATCTTGACACTGATTATATTTATAGGAGATATCATATCATATCTGGACAGTCCATGTCTTTGGCTGTCTGCTTCTGTGGATATGAGGTCAGGCTCATTGTAATACATGGAATGGAATAGCGAATAGTCCAGTAGCAACTCAGAATGGCCTTGTATAATGGACCATTGTGTCAAAGGTTGTCACAGTAACTGTGGACCCAACAGCGATAATGTCATATCCAATACTGTACGTCTCTTGGGATGAAATGATGACCAGGAGCACAAGTGGTGATAGTCCTGTATTAACATTGTGTGTCATGTAATACTGCAAAGCCTGATCAAAACCCTCACATAGATTGGGAAAGTAACTAGGAATACTGTAGGTGGTTCAGTCTGCTATCTTATGATCTTAGCACACAGTTTCACTGTTGGCATATTACTCATAGGTGCTCCATGGCTGTTTTTGGTTGAGAACCTCCCCATGTCATGCTGTGAGCAGACATTAGCCTTAGTGCATGGTGCCCTGCCCTCTCTGTCTCCACAGGCCTTAGGCTCACAGGGCTGCTTAAGCCATGTCTTCATCCCATCACATAATAATGATAATAATAATAATAATAATAATAATAATAATAATAATAATAATAATAATAATAATAATAATGATAATAATAATAATACTTTTATTTGTATAGCGCTTTTCTAAACAAGGTTACAAAGTGCTACACATCTATGTTCCAGTAGATAAGTAATGTCCATTCTATATTTAAGGCATTGCTCATTCATTTATATGATGGTTTACAGTTCATGATCAAAGATCATATATCAATGCTGGTTTGTCAATCAGGTTGGGTGAAAAGTAAAAGGTATTTTATTTTTACCTGAGATTAGAGAAATTGGACCCTGATATCCAAGATTTAAGATTGGCTCACAGTTCACTGCCAGTGTTGTCGTATAAATCAATCTGGCTTTGAATCTAAAGCATGACAGCTTTGTCCTTGGGTAGGCTCTTAAGGTACTGTAGCATTTCTCTTCTTATTACATGCAAGGGAGAATTCAAATTATCCCTGTTTAGCTCAAGGGGATGTACAAAAAGCATCTTTGCTCTGTTATTCCAGTTTTGCCTGAATATCTCCCATTCTTTGTCTCTTGAGGAACATTATCACAACTTGATGCACTTTAAAGCAATTTTCATTGATAAATAGCATGCATTTTTCTCAAATAGTGCATACACATTTATTTTTCTGTCATTTCAGAACACTTATCTCAGCACCATTCACATTTACTGTATGTAATTGGTGTCATCGGGAACAATAATAATAATAATAGCAAACAATCAGTATTGTTCCTCATATCGGAAAGAGTATTGATTGTTCAACATATATTGGCCATCCTCAATAACACAATGGCCAAGAGAAAGGCAGAGAATATACAATGCATATTGATACGGAGGAATTGAAAGGAAATGCATTCTCTGCTCCTTTGTGCGGCTGACAAAGCGTTTTAGAAAAGCTCTGTGTCCTCGCCAGAATGCATTGTATTCTGACAGCCCTATCCCATCTGTGTGTTGAAGACCGAACTCTCACACTCACTGATGTGATGGGCTGTGCTTCAGAATTAGTTTTTTATTTTTCTGTTTTCACTGTGATGGTCACCACTGCAAAGGCTGTTAGAGGGACAGTGTAGAGGGACAGTGGATGCAAGCCAACAGCATCATCATCAACACTGCAATGTTCACCATGAGCCATCTGTAGTGCCTGCCATCAGAAGATGAAAACAGGTGTCAAGAAGTTCCCAGGGGCCCTATTTGCCCCTTAATAAAGCAACACAGGCAACGACGCTTGCATGACATATCAACGCACATATGTACGGAATCCATATTAGGAAGCCGTCAGTTCTCTCGGCAATTCAGTTCAAAACGGCATCAGTCTCGCACAAAACCGCTTCACTTCTCATCCCAAACGTTCTCATTCACATACCTTCATCAAAACGGCATCATTCCACCTCGAGTAAGGCGTCAGTCCTCAGGTGTCATTCCTTAAGGCATCAAACCTTAAGGCGTCAGGTATGACCTGTGGATCAAGACGGCCTCAGTTCTTAAGGCATCAAACCTTAAGGCATCACGGTTTGATGCCTTAAGGAATGACTCTTGAGGATTGACGCCGTACTCAAGGTGGAATGATGCCTTTTCGACGAAGGTATGAGAATGAGAACCTTTGATATGAGAATGCGGTCAGTCAGGTTGACTGGAGAAGGTCAAGGTAATATGTTGTGCAAACTGATGGATGTTTTTGTGACTGTGCTCCTTGTTGTGTGGTGAGAGGAAGATGAGCAAGCTGTCAGAGCCTTTCATGTTGGAGGTCTGCCTCATTACAGCTGGGCTGCTCTCCAGCCCTGGCAGCGCTTGGACCTTGGTGTATTGTTAGTGGAACATTTGACACCGTACAAGCAGAGGAGAAGCTCGTGTCTGCCATTCTGAAAAGACTCTACAGGAAGTCTCATAGGTGCTGGTAATAAAGTTTTACACTGGGAAAAATATGACTACAAAATTGTCGCATCAATCTGAAAGAAAGCAATTACACTCCACCATTATAAATTATATATATTGTTAATGGAAATAAATAATGCGCACTGAAGAAAAGCAAAAACAAGCTCATTAACAATGATAGACATTCAGCGCCGTGGGAGATAGACGGCACACAGCAGATTAAACTTCATTAGGCGTGATATTTTTTTATCTGTTTATTTTTAAAAATAGGGGGATGTCAGAGTTAGGGTTAGGCTCTGGATCAATAACACCAATGACTTATAATTGCTCGGTAGAGAAAAAGCCCTTCTTGATCTGATGGCATCTTGTCCCCTCTTCTAGGAATGTAAACACACAGAAATAAATGGATATCCAGCCCTTATTCTCAGACAACAATTACAGATCAATTTTAATTACACACAACAGCGAGGAGAAATTGATACGAATAAGAATCATCACCAACAATCATCTGATTTGAAAATCACATAGGAAATATTATAATATATAATATCATATATAATATAATAACATAGATATTACAAACACTTTATACTGTACTGTAAAGTTTACAACAGTTTGGCTGTTCAAATTTGATTCACTGCCGACTTTTGTGCATTCAATACTTTCATTACAGCAGGATTGATTCTCTGGATAAATGAAAAGGGTCGTACCGCTCTGCTCTTGTAGCTGGACTCCCTGCCTCAGGAATCTGATTTAAGTGAACACAATGATTGAGCACTGTTCATTTTTTTTCATGCATTCTAATTATTAGGAACACCTCTGGCACAGCTTGTACCTCACATGTACAGCCTACTGTATCATGACATTGACAACTGAGCTCTCTGAAGTGGGTGCACCTCACTGCTAAACGTGTAGCACGGAGAGCAGCTTGCTCTGCTGTCGCCCTGGCATACTCTCACTGTCAATAGTGGGCTGCTTACTATCCCTCAAAACCCAGGAAATATACAGTCCCTCCCATCCCGGCTATAAATCAGTTGTACGCCTAAGCTGACAGCCAGTGTATAAGTGTGTTGACCCACAGCAGCATGAAGAAGTGCCCAGCCAGGCAGAAGGTGGCCCGGCATGTGGTCCTTCACTTGTGTGAAACCGCTGGAGTTCAGGGGCGACTGGAGAAAAATGAGATCTGTACTGTGCACTACACTTATTTATTATATAAGGAAAATTGCATTTTCCTTATATAAATCAATTGGACATCCTTGGTGAGAATCTGAATCTCCATAGCGAGTGCAGACAATTGCCTGGTTCACACCTTCCTCATTCAGCCACACCTGTAATGCATGTAAACAGGTCTTCCAATAAGACCTACTGTTCATACTATATATGAGACATTCAACAAGTTGACACAAGGAAAAGCCGTACCATGGTGTAACCATAATCACGGAGGGAATTCTTATGTACAGATTATACAGATCAATGGAGACCATCCTAGTCATATTTTTACGCAGATCGATTCAAACGAGGTTTGGTAGGAGCCGAGGCGATGGCATGCTGCCCCTCCCATATAGTCAGATCAACCTTCTCCCTAGTGGGGTTCAGTGGCTCTTTATTCATCACATTACTGAAGGTGTTCCTGTTGTTCCAGAACAAGTCATCACACAGGAACATATTATTTTGAAGTTCCCATCCATTCACTGAGATATTCACACATTTATTAGCTTAGCTCTGTCTTCAGGGGCAGTGTGACAAAAAAACAAATCCACACATTTAGTCATTCATGGCTCCACTCTCATTCTGGTAATAGTTCACTTTGTTTGCACTCCAACAGTCATCATTAGGCTAATGACTCTTCCTGTTATGGGGGATACTCAGCGGAATAGACTTAGGTCCATAAATCTTAAGAAATTAAGGTATTCACCCTCAAAATATTTGCATTCAGAATGAAATGTCCCACCCGGCAAGGGTCAACACATGTCAGGCCCGAGATAGTCGTAGCTTGCAGCAGCTGAGCTGGCAAAAGTAAAGTGGCACATTCAGTCACCCCCTAACCATGCTACAACCTCACCCATGGAGGTGCAGTGAGTGATTAGTGTAGCAGAGAGCTTAAACCCATTAACGCTATGCGACAATAACATGCACAAACTAACGACCAGCACAAAATGTGTCCCCACTATGCTCCACTCCGCTGGTCATGGCTTGTTTGTGTCTGTGTTCTCGGGCCAGATGAGCGTTTGACAGTGTGTGACTGAGCCTGAGACTAAGGAAGGCAATTACCATTCTGGAGGATGGATGATCCTGGCCAATCTCATGATCCTGAGCTGTTCTGGAAGCTCTGGGCTCCTGTCCTATCCTCATTAGTCTTCTCAACTCCTACAACATCTCTTCCATACCCAGGTCTGTGCTATAAATCCTCTTCTTCTTTGTGTGGAACAGAGACAGATATGGAGTTGTGTGTTAGAAAAGAAACAAAAGTCAAAGCAGCATAAGAGGATTGTTGTTGTTCTTTGCAATATGTTTTTTGCAGACAGTATGGCAATGAATAAAAAAAAATCTACTTTTCATAGCAAACTATAAAATTACTATTCTATCTACAATCTATTCTTCGTCTATTCTTGATTTATTCTTTACTGATGGTTTTTAGAATACATGAAAAAATTATGGCTCTCACTTACAGCATCAGTAACATACAGTACCGTATTTCCATGGAATTAAGACGCATATGCAAATAAGGCAAACAATTGTGCCGGATCACATTCAAATGTAAACGCTTACCTCCACATCTAAGAATAAAAGAAAAACATGTAAAACTATGATAAAAAAAGATACACATATTGTTCTGCAAGCATAACACCCAATGAGAATTCCCTAGACATGAACAGAATATATGAAGAGCGGCACATAGTGCTAATTGGCCATATTGTTAATTGGCCATTTCGGTACTTATGAAGTCTGCTGAAATCAAACTGAGCAGAAAAATCTAATCTAATGTGGTTTCACCCAACTCCTAGTCCTGTGTAACCTTCCGTCAGGATCACCCCGTTCTCACGCCTCCTCTGGAGGTCTGGAGGTCTGGAGGTCTGGAGAATTTTAGATTAGCCGATCTGGCTTGGATTGAACTGGACGGAGCGGTGGGAGAATGTGCTTGCAGTTTCATTGGATGTAACATTCCAAGAACCCTCCCCTCACATGCCGGTAGAATGGTTGCTTGTTGTTATATGTGCCTTCTTTTCCGACCGGGTAGGACTATTTTGCAGAGAGTTATTACGTATATTAGCTTGCAACATTATAGAAATTCAGAAATTCTGTTTTTTTGGAGCTCCACTCAAGCAAGGCATTTGATTGGCTTGATGTGTTGCGAAGCATCACTAATTTCAAATGGGTTTCCACCCCTTTGTCATTACTTTCTGCAAAGAATTCTCCCAGGCTTTCCGAACTAGGAAAGCCTGGTCTCAATGAGGTTACCCAACTCCCAATGGCAGTCTGCCAAGGACTTAAAAGGCTCTGTCTACAGTGAGGTCAATAGACAGGTAAGAAATCCTATGTGTTTTTGATAACCTGGCATTGCTAGCTGCTGGAGAGCTTCTCCTGCCCATTTTCCAACCAAAAATGGAAGTGAATCACTGGTCAGGGGTATTTACAGAGGTGAGAAAGTGGAGAGTGTTCAGGGGTAGCCTAATATCCTGGAGCCTGGGAGAAAGGTGCATACAGTAGGTGATGACACATCAGCTTGTACTATCATCATTATGGACTCATGAGGACAAGATGTCTATGTACTTAGCTGATAACATAACAACAAGACCATTAAAAAACAATAATGGTAAAAGCAGCTCAAACATTTTCTCTGCCTTCCTTTACTTTCCCCATCTAGGCCTTGGAAGAAAAATCCCCAAACATTACATTTCTCCATTTCCATTTCCATTTTAGTCATTTAGCAGACGCTTTTATCCAAAGCTACTTACAATAAGTACATTTGTCTAAAGTAAGTGTATCAACTATACATCACAGCCATCGTAAGTCAAACTTTTGATAAGAACAAGTCCCACAAGTGACAGTTCTAGAGAAAAGAACACAACAAATAGTCAAGGTGTTGACTTTTTTATTATGATTTAATTTTTATGCAAAAGTTCAGGTACTTTGTGAATTCGAGTGTTGGGGGGTTGAGAGGTCAGAGGAGGAGGAGCCCAGGTGTAACCTAAAGAGATGGGTCTCTAGTCTTTAGGAAGATAGGTAGTGACTCTGCTTGTCCTGACATTAGTGGGGAGCTCATTCCACCTCTGGGGCACCAAGACAGAGAAGAGCCATGACTGAGCAGAGCGACCACTACATCTTCGTAGATATGGCGGTGCCAAACGGCCAGCAGAGGTGAAAGGATGGAGTGATTGGGCTTAGCTTTGGAGATTGACCGTTGCTTGCAGATAGAGAGGGGCCGTTCCCTTTACCGCCCTGTCGACGGCACCAGGGTCTTGAATCTGATGCGAGCCATAACTGGGAGCCAGTGAAGGGTGTTCAAAGCTTGAAACAGGTTTCATATGATTTAACAGCTTATGCTTAACAGGGTTTTCATGAACATGAAATGAAAGATCCCTCATTTCCAATGCAGTCAACTCTCTGCAGTACCTGAGGCAGATGAAATATAGATCAATTGTGTTCGGATTTTGAATGCCTATCTCCACCCAGCAGCACCTTAATTCCAATTATTTTTAGATACTTTTTTTTTTCCTGAGATGGTGTTTGAACCTCCTATGTGTGCCACAACATAATTATTCCCCACTACTCCTTTCATTATAATGCATCTCTCATGGGATTACATACACCTGTAAATGTGACAATCTCCCAGGAGCTTTCATTAACGTTAACCTGTGCTGGTACTTAAAGTTCAAGGTTGGCCTAAACTAATGAGTGGAAACATTATATAGCTATATAGTACACCAAAGGGCAGTAACACAGGCAGGTTGTGGGTAACATTTCCAATATGTGAGAGGTAAAGCGGTTCACAGGGAACTTGCCACATCATTATTATATTAGCTATAACTAACTAAATATAGCACAAGTAGATTTTTTAAATATGGTTCAAACCAGATAGTGTTTAAAATGCCGAACCATTCAAAAACCATCAAAAACCTGATGAAAAAATTGTGTTCTGGAGGATGCCAACCCAATACCCAATAGTTTGCCCATTTTTACCTTTTACTATGGCTCTTCTAATAACAAAACTCACGAAAACAGCACTAATGAATCTCATTGTAAAGACGTTTCCCAAAAACGTTGTCAGCCTGCACTGGAGGGGGCCTCGTTAAGATAAGCTGCTGATATGAGAAAGTCACATGATGTGTTACACAGCTCCTCAGGGGCTTCATATGCACAATGCCAAGCACAGGTTCAGAGAGAGAGAGAGAGAGAGAGAGAGAGAGAGAGAGACAGACACACACACACACACACACACACACACACACACACACACACACACACACACACACACACACACACACACAGAAACAGACATGAAGTTGCCATGCCCATCTATTGCTACTGTCACACAACCTACAGTACAGCATCTTGTTCAAAGAAAGGCCGCAGAGTTAAACTGTAGAAGTGCAGTCATCTTCATTCAGAAGTGAGGTCAATGAGGGCCCCCTATTCCCTAAGCCAAGTGATTTTGGCTTCGGTTTTAAAATCTAAAACAATAGACTTCTTACACGTTATGTTGTTAAAACAGCTACAGGACTGGACTGCCAAGGAAACAAAACCATAGAGACCTATTGGGAAAAAGCAGGAGTTAACATGCAGACTGTGGTTGGTCCAAAGTGGAGCATAAATGGTTGTTAGCCCATTGCAGCACTGATATGCACCCAAATGTAGGTGCACCGTAAGAGACATGTAGAAAGGGGCACACTAAATTACCCCTAGACAACATCCATCCCAGCACTGATTTGTTGCAAAATGGGTATTCTGTTTTAGTTAAAAGAAACACTGCCACTGTCTTAATTATTGCAATTATTGTTCTCACAGATGTTCATTAGGGGACACTATTAAAGCCTGTGCAATCCAATAAGGTAGAAAGAAGACACATCCTCTCTATGGTGGAACAGACATGAGGGTTACCCTGATTTGCCATTGCCTCCAAGTAGTGATACATATGCAGCCTTATTGAATTCATTATGGAAGTGCCTCAACACAGCCTAGGCCTCATCCTGCATTTGCAAATAAGATGCCCTTGTGTAATGGGGTTGAACCCTACAACAGCGCATTCTTAAAACAGCTATTAGCTGAAGCAGCATGTAGTCCTCTAAAGTTTGATCACAGTTGTGATTGGATTTCCACTGCTGTTCCATCTTAATAGCCAAACGCTCATTTCAAGGCTGACCCATAGAGATAGCACTTCACTCGAAGATGATGCTCTATCTGAGAATGAAAGGTCAGCACAGCACCACCAAAAATCAGAATCAGTTGGTGCCATTAGAAACTTAATACGGAGTCTGACCATCACAACTCAGTGAAAAGTCATACACAGATTGTGCGTACACAGATACACAGTTTTATTATATGACAATTGAATATGACCATGCATTGTGAGAGGGGATTATCATTAAACAAAAAAACTCACATTAACATGACTATGTTTCTGTGTGGCGTGAAAAATAAGTAATCTCTCAGCTGGTTGCCTAGTGTGCTAGTGGTGACCTGTTGGTGTCCTGCAGAGCGTCATTACTGCAGCACAGTCTCCTGCTGTCTGCCTCTCTCTACATACGTTCATACAGCACATTAGCCCTCTGATGAGCTGTGAGCCGCAACAAAACAAAGCAATACAATCAATTAGGAGCTGTGATGTATGGCAGGCTCCCTGGGCTGAGCCTGCGATTGCAGGGTTGGCTCTCTAATTCATGCTCCCACCATTTGAAGGTGGAGATGCATGGCTCCCAGTCAGGAAAAAAGAGGACAGTGAGAGTGTGCTGTCTCTCTAAAGGGATCGCAAAACATTCTCCGATGTAGAAAAACAAGATTGACTTGAAGAGATTGAGATTAAGAGAGGTCTCCCCATCCACAGATGTGAGATTGGACATGGATCCAGAGCTACATTGGCCTTGACAGTACATTGACTCTTCAAGAGAGGACATGTTCAGGGACGTATGACCTTGATTAGGAATGGTCCATCAGGGTCCGAATCTCTAGCCCCCCCAAGCACTCTGTTGCTAGTCTTCTCCCTAGCAGTGCTCAGTAGGCAGCACCAGGGAGCAGGTTTACTGTAAGAAGGAATCAAACATTAAAGACATCCTGCACTGAGACAGCACTGACACAAACAGTACATTAAAGTCCTTCTTACATGTTGGCAGCCATTGAAAGTAAGAAAGCTCTACAAGAGGGATTGTTCAATATTCTCCTTGAACGCTGTATGGAATAAATTAATTATGGAAACATCTAGTTTCTGGCTGTCCAGCCTTCTATTATACTACTCTGCTACTGTTCCTATATGATGGACCATATGGAGTCAGGTAATTAAGTCACAAGGCCACAAACCTCATGTTAAAATCCTTGAGTTACAATCATTATTATGTCAGTTTATGTAATATTTACATTATGTGTTCCATTCCTGTCAGTGAAAAGCAATGACTGTATTGAAACGCAGTGGTAGATTATCTATATGGAAACAAAACAGTCTTATTTTTTTGTTATTAAGTAATAATAATAAAATAAAAAAACATATTACTGTATGTGTATGTTTTCATAAGGCCCTAGTGACACAAGAGAGATCTGTGTAATTATACATCTTGGAGGAGGAAATAATACCACATTTAGAAGCTGGGAAGTCAACAAACTGCACATCATAATAACCATAGACTGACATCAAACACAAGTCTGGATAAAAAAAAAAGTCACAGTGTGAAAGGCACAAGCTAATGAAGTAAGGAAAAGATCAATATGAATGCATTGTCCTTTGAAATGGAAGATCTGCTCTATATTAGCAGTGCTGGTGAGCTAGGTCTAAAACGTATCCACGCACTGATTTGATGCCAGTTGTTTTCTTTCTGGAGGGACTGCAGAACAACTCAATGTATCATTATTTCACTCTTTCATGTGGTTTCAGTTGGAACAACATTGGGAAGCAATCAGACACAAACAGATGAATGGAGTTGATTGATTCAACTCATGTAGAGCATACAAGAGGACAATCAATCTTGTATGAGTCAATCTGTTCTAATAAAACACTAATAAGCAATGGTGGTTATGATCAGGCTCTGATACGGAACAAGTATGTTTGTACTGTATGAGAAGGGTCCTAAGGTTTTCCTGGCCAGGCAGGATCACGTGACCAGGAAAAATGAATCATAAGGGAATAACCATTGACTGTCACAAAGGTTAGTTCCCTGGGCTGCTTCTCCCTCTTTGAATACTGATCACACACATTAACAACCTAGAGAACAGCTTCTTTACCATCAGGATCCTTGTAATCAATCACATAAGCAGCCACTGATATTCTTAATTGATGTACTGGACCCTATCTAAATGCAAAATAAGGTGCTGGTCCATTTTCTTTCTGACAGAGGAATATCAGAAGACAAAGTAGTCACATGTTTCGGTGTGTGTGTGTGTGTGTGTGTGTGTGTGTGTGTGTGTGTGTGTGTGTTTGTGTTTGTGTGTACGTGCATGTGAATATTTTGATGGGCTCATCTGTGTGAAGTAAAATCCATCTTCGTTTCACAATCAATGCCTTAATGTCATACAGTACAGCTTCTAAGAATTTCCTTAATATGACCAAATTAGTTGGACAGGGCATTTCCTGCCGGATTGGACTGGCGCTGAGATAGTCCCATAGCATGGAGCACTTCAGCTCATCACTCACTCTGCAGACACACAACGTAAACACCATCAATCACCGCACAGTCCTTGACAAACGACCAGTGAGTGATGAATGGAAGAGAACGTTGATGGTGGGGGAGCGGAGGCACATTATACATTATGCTCAACAACACAAACATATTCGGCTACATAAAGCTTTGACCTTGTTTCTTACAGTGTTGTATGAGTGATACATTTGTATTATTGCCCTCTCGTTCATTTCACACAATGGCTGAGCTTGGTAAATTCTTGATTGACATAATTCTTCTTGACATAAATCCTCTTTGGTAGCCTTATTTTTCTTCAAGGCTCAGGTCCTGGGGTTGTATCCCTGTGTGTTTCCCCCTCTGATACTGTATATCTCCTCATTACCACTGCTCGCTGGGCTAGCATCAGGCCAAGCAGCAGGACTCATCTATCATATAGCAACCACCCTCTTTCAACAGCTTTCACAGACAGCAGACTTTGAAAACAGAAGAAATGTCTCAAAGCATACAGTGAGAGTGGATTTCTCTACATTACTGGAGCAAACATATTTAATTCATCCAGTGCACTCCAAACTGTTGTTGCTGTAATCCGATGACACAAAGGTCTTGTTGAATTCCTTTGATGTGGACAGAAAGTGGACGCATCCCTCCCTCCACCTCAAAATGAAATAAATATCAGAGCACTACGTCTCTGTTTGGATGAGAGTTGTGTCCCTTTGGTAGTACTGTGCTTCGACACACTTCTGTCGAGTGTGTACTGTATGCCTGCTATTCCCTCCCCAAGTACCGCAGTACATTCTCCTTCAATGTCTGTCAGGGTTATGGTTCTTTGAGTGACAGTGGTCAGTTTCAGTTTCCCAGAGGGGACACAACACGGGACTGGTAATTCTGGTGAGAGAGAAAGAGAGAGAGAGAGAGAGAGGGAGAGAGAGAGAGAGAGAGAGAGAGAGAGAGAGAGAGAGAGAGAGAGAGAGAGAGAGAGAGAAAGAGAGAGAGAGAGATGGTCACAAGAGTGCTTATGTCATAGGGTGACATCTGTCAGTGTGATGGCTCAGGGCTTGGTACAGACAGGGACCATGCAGTACAGACAGGGACCATGCAGTACAAAGGCGGGTGGAGGGAGGAGGCAAATCTGGGTTGGCAAAGCTGTTAAGTCCCCAGTCATCAGAGCCCAGCTCTGGCAATGAGAAACATTCAGTACATAACCACTGAGAACCACGGAGGAGTTCAATTGAATTTCAAATCTCCATCACAAGGTTAAGTGTAAACCTGAG
Source organism: Argentina silus (assembly GCF_951799395.1). Lineage (NCBI taxonomy): Eukaryota > Metazoa > Chordata > Actinopteri > Argentiniformes > Argentinidae > Argentina > Argentina silus. The sequence continues at coordinate 16,648,234 of NC_139658.1, read as the reverse complement.
TTACACTGCCCCCATATCAGATCAAATAGCAAAACAATGATATCTGCTGTTCACCATGTTTGTTTAAGGCTCAACTAGAGCTCACTTAAACCAAGAATATACTAAAATTCTGTGAAGTTGTTCCGAATAAAACCTTTCCAGGCTTACAGTGTAAGTCCTTCCTACTAGCACTGTTTAATAGCAATCAACGCTTCCATTTCCATTTAAAAATAAGATATTAGCCCAAGGCAATTAGGCTGTTTACCTAACAAGGAGCCCGTTATACATTACTTTTCACAAGATATGATGAAAAGGCAAATCTTGCAGATTCTCAATACAGCTTGCATATTGGACACTCATTTCTCATTCACTCAACCCTAGAAAAAAAGAATCTCTTGTTTATCATAGCACATTGGTCAGCATGTGCTACAGTATGGTACTGTAAATGTCCAGGAGAATGTTTTTCAGAAGAAGATTCTGTTTATGAAGACAATAGGTAGGTGTATAAGGGTCATGCGGAAAAAAAAACTGAACTAAACAGAATAATTTTCTCTTTAGTACTACACTGTACACTGACATTCTGTGTGAATGTCATTCTGAATGAGGTGGATCTGGAGTCTTAAACTCTTACTGACCAGTAAGATGGCTTATTCGTCACCTAAAAGACTTGTTATGTGTTACAAAGACTAAGGATGACCTTTGCTCTCATGGCGTAACCTCACAGAGAGAGTGATGCAGTATAGCCGAGCTTGAGACTTAGAGATGTTAAAGCCATCATCATGGCATTGGCTTTGTATATAGAAATAGTGTCTGTATCGCTTGTATACTGTCTAAACAAAGTTATCCACATCTCGTACCAAAACATCTGCGCAGGGCAGGTCTATCAATAAACCAACCTTGACAAAAAGCAGTGCCTTGACTGTTGGCAAGTTATTCCACACAGCATTTGAGATGGTGAAACAAAGAAATCATAACTCACAAAATATTGCTGATTAACCGATATGTCTCTTTACTAAGATTAATTACACAAGGCCCCTGTATAAAGCCTAAAGTATTTTTGCAGTCTATTGACGTAAGCCTGCGCATATGGTTGAAAGCAATCTCCCTCTCCAGAGGAAAACATTTTTTGTTCATATGATATCTGCAGATTATACCATGAATCAGTTTAAAGGAAATATTTCCCCCCTGCATTTGTATGAGATAATTGCTCCTTCTGGCGGTAACAGGGCAGATGGATAATGGTGTCGTTGAAAAACTGGTGGAAATCTAAACCTTCCTGCTGATTCTTAAAATGTGTTGTATCCATCTGCAAAACAGCCCATGGCAAGTGTTGTGTCCATATGGTATCCGTGCAATAGACCTAATACCACACTTGCATACAACTGACACTGAAATTAACCACACACTTATCTTCTGTTCATGGTCCAAGTAGTGGCTACCACAAAAAGATATTAGAAATGCCTAAGATCCACCTCTCATTATTGTGATTTCCACATTAGAACTGATACGGTCTACTTGTCCTTGATATCCCTAAATGACCATTCACTCTGCAAAGACTCATAGATGCTATCTACTGAACTCTACACACGCCATGTTTATACCACTCAATGTCAGTAAACATGGGCTCATGTCATTGTTCCTTTGACAGTCGCTATGGTAACAGATGGCTAGCATACAATCTCTGGGTGAGGTGTCTATTGCCTCAGGCAAGCCATCTGAAGCATGTCAAATATAGACCTGAGTGTCCCTCAACCATGCCCAAAAAAAAACACAAAACACCAAAAGAAAACATCTGCTTACAGGAGTGCACAAACAGCACAGAGCTTTTAAATTTCGGGCTGACAGATGCCAAAGGTTTTTAAATATGCTACTGCAAAGTTTTTAAATGTCATATTGTGACCCCTCCCCCACCCCCACGAGAGATATAATATTCATTTTCATGGTGATGTCATTTTGACTTATCCAAAGATGTTGATGGGCAGAATATAGATGTTAGATGTTTTGAATTTTGAAACACAAATACAGTACTTTAAAATGTAGAAAAAAAATTGGTCTTTCTATTGACATCATATTATTCAATACTTCTGTTCAGAGTGCTCATAAATCTAGTGCTTTAAGAATCTAGACATGTTTTACAAAAAATAATACCAACAAAAAGAGCAACAACAGATCATATTATTTTACATCAATCAATGGTGCTGACCCCGACGGAACTCTGCATACTGGGGCCAGGTCCAATTAAGGACAGGGGTTATCATATTGTATAAAAGGGAGAGCAGTCTACATTGCCTTATTTGAATTGGCATGTCAGAACTAAATATGCAAAAATATTCCATTATCTGCAAAATACCAAGGCATGCCATCGGCTTCAACTTATGTAATGGGTGGCCTCAACTTCAATGAACAAGGTCACCTATGAGCTTTGAGAAAATGCAATGCAAATAGGGATTGTGTTAGTTGTACAGCCTTGTACATAGTTGGGCATTGTTTTGTTTGGTCACCACAGTAAGTGGCTTAGCCTTACTAGACGATCTATCTCTGCAGTACTGTCATCCATGAGCCCTAATGTACCTCTGTGATCAGGGGACCACCAGCCCATGAGCATGTTGATCATGCCTTATCTCATCAGTAAGGTAGACAAGGCAACATCATCATCACGCAAGTGCTACAGTACACACGGTGCTATTTATAGCACTGTGTCTCTGGAGACAGCTGCCAAGAGGCAGGATTAGAAAGCAAAGCAATTGATATGAGTTACAAGTGATATCATTCATTATCCACTGTCACTCTGGCATTGCATTTGCATATTGCCAGAACAGGATTTAAAATGAAACTTTTGCCTTTTCAAAATAAATGCCAAATTGGCGTTTTTGTCCCCCACAATGAAATTGGGGACGGGACTATGGATCGGTCTCTGTCCATTCGTATGTCACACGCTTTATCTCTGACACCACTGGGCCAATTTTGACGAAACTTGGGTGAATAATGTGTCTTGCTATACAGATACGACGTTTAAGAAATTACACTGATTGGCCCAATTTTGATGAAACGTGGGTGAATGATGCGTCTTTTCATAGAGATCCCTTGTTAGGAGTTTTGAGGGGACGCCCATTAATCATGATGATATGGCGAAAGTGATGGGTTGTTAGCATTAAAAACGTCATAGTAGGGTGCAAAGAGTGGAGCGCACATAGAGTAGGTGTCACGCCCTCCACTTCCACCAAGCCTGTGCTGGTATCTCTCTCTCTCCTGTCTCTCTCCTGTCTGTCTCTGTCTGTCTGTGTGTGTATGTGTGTGGGCGTGGCCCAGGCTCCAGCAATCAGTCTTGTCATCTTCTCCACCTGCTCGATCATCACACCTGTGGTTCATCACCTCATCTACTCACAGTATTTAAACACCAGCTTCCCATCCACTCATTTTATAGTGCCTCAAACTGACGAAGTCAAAACTGGCACACACGGTCTTAACCATCAATCCACATTCAGCACAGTATACAATACTAATATGCTTGTCACTATAATCCCATCATTTTTTATTATGTCTGTACCGGGAAGCTATCAGTTCTCTGTTGTTTCCTAGTTAATATGAGCTGAACCTCCTTTTCCATGTAGGATACTGTACATACAGTAAGTACATAAATCACTGTATTTTAGCTTAAACACCTGAACAAATAGTATTTATATTTTAATATATTGTATATATATTTGTTATATGTTGTAAATAGTATTTTGTATTTTAGTAAACAACTGTTATTACAAGTGAACATATGTATAATTTGTTGTGTTATGAATTATAGATGCATTATAGATGTCAGAGTTCTTGTTTTTATTGAGAGTGCATATAAAAACAAATCAGTGACTGTCACTCATCTGAAATTATGTCTACGACCAGTGCGCAAATGACGTAGCTACGGGCCACATGAAGCGCGTGCGACGTGCGTATTCATCTTATGTTGAGGAGGGAAGTACAGTAGAATAATCGGTTTCTTTATTTCTTGGTGTAAGAGATGATTGACACAATGTTATCGGCACGAAATACCAAACACTGCATTTGTGAAGATTGCAAGACATCAATTTGAGTATTTAAGTGTCGCTTTATACATAATAGAAAGATTGTTATGGCAAGCAGGTGAGTCCGAGTGCGATGCAATCTGTCGGCAACAGCTGAATTCATTGTTGTCGCAACATTGTTTACGATGCTTTCGATTTTGATTAACGACAACACTAGTCTAGAACTGAACAATGTAGAAATTAGAAACATAAAGAACATATTTCCTTATTGCATACTGCGTCTTTGGAAATTACAGTGCGCATGTGCAGCCAGTGTGGAAATTATGGGTAATGTAGTTTCTCTTCCTTTCTGCGGTTTCATATGTACTGTGGTTGTGTAGCAACCGCACATTGCGCGTCATTCACTTCAACTATATCCAACAGAGTTTCCTTACAGTAAAGCGCAACACAATACGCTGGACACTATTGCTGATTTAAACAAATCAATATAATCAATATGAATTCATGAATTTCATCCACAACAGCACTTTTTAATGAGGGACCTTGACTCCCATATGTTACTACTGTTTTCCTTTGTTTGACATCAGACTGATATTAAGGGGTTCTGATGTAATGGTTCTGGTAACACAATTGCAATTTTTCCAATTTTTAGACAAAAGTAAGAAATGCATGGAAAAAATGTCTCAGAAAGAAGATAATGAAGGGAAAAAATGGTAAGTGCATACTAACCAGCAATCTGTACCAATAACTGTTGAATTGGATTAATCTTATTCATAGTGATTCATTGATGCATTTGCAGTTGTTTAGATTTGCTTTATCAGAATCTTAACAGTCAACTGTAAGTGAAAGACATTCATTAGAATTAATTAATTAATGAATATAATAAATACAATAATTAATTCATAGTTCTCTTTCAGTCAACTCGGTTTGACCCCTCACTATGGGACACGCACTCTGTGTACCTATTATCTGAAGACTCCTATACAATCTTGCCTGGTACAGACTGGTGACGCTTGCAGGCAAATATCCCCGTCTACCATCCATCCTATAGGACCTAGCAAGCGCGCCCATTTGATCCTTTCCACTCTTCACTTGCTGACTGTCCGAAGCGTACTGTAGTGTGTTCTCGTAGCTACAACTTAACTTAACGGGCAGTAAGAGTGGGCTATCTGCCTACAACCGTACCTGTACCAGGCGTGATTGTATAGGGGTCTTCAGTGAATAGGTAGACAGAGTGCATGTCCCATAGTGAGGGGTCTCCCTCATCTCGTTGAGAAAACCTAGGTTACATTCCTAACCTCTAGATTCGATCACAAGACATTCATTAGAGCTAGAGTCCTCGAACAGATTCATTTGCATGGTTACACAGAACAAAATCCTTACAACTGTTATAATGTGTATTAGTAGTTTATCATTGCTACAGTAGTTGTCACACTTTTTGTTTTTCAGCTCTCACCGCACTAAGCTGTTCATTGAGGTCCCACCAACATGTATGCCCATTGTATACTCCCCAGAGTACAACATCACATTCATGGGCCTCGAAAAGCTCCATCCATTCGATGCTGGGAAGTGGGGGAAAGTCATTCACTTTTTAAAAGGTAGCACTTTTTAAATGGCAGATTACAGGACAAATCTCCTTGGGTAATGTGAGGTATAATATATGGAGGGCTTCGGTAACCTCTAAAAGGAGCAGGCGCAAGTGGAGGGGTAAGGATTGGAGTAGGGTGAGGCTGAGCAGTGGAGCAGAGATAATTAGAGAGAGTTGAACTCCCTTTGGGAGCCTCTGCAGGTACTTTGGCTTTGAACCGAAGGACTGGGGAAGAGAGAAGCTCTGGCAGGGCTTCAAATAAACCTGTTGTCAGATTAGACTATACTGTAGGTCATCTCTGCTGAATGCCATGGTAACTTCACTCGCTGTGTTTACCATCATATTTTATGAAGGAATGCACATGAGTAAAATATACTGTGTAGATAGATTACCAGTGTATTCCCCTTACAGTGTTGAATACCATGATGCACTGCTCAAATTATCTTAAAGGGGCCATCTGGGATCCATTTTTGAATTTTTCTGAATATATAGCCATTGATTATTGAAGAATATAACTTATGAATGCCTCATTAGTTTAGTTCAGCTGTCTTAACCCATCAGAATATAAGTACAAAATGAAATAAATAAATCTAAGTAAAAAAGAAATGGATGTACCAATCCCAGATTGCCCCTATATTTTACAATATTGCACAATAGAAACAACGCATCCCCTTAGTACTTTCACGTGGTGTGTTGCCCCTCCCATAACTGTAACACCATGCCTGTCCTTTAGAGGAGCAGTTCATCACTGATGGGAACATAGTGGAGGCCCGTGAAGCTACAGAGGAGGACCTCCTTGTGGTTCACACCAAACGCTATCTCAACAAACTGAAGGTAGCTGTCAGTGATCTGTCACCATAGTGCTCCCCTGCTTCTCCAGTGAGTCAAGTTAACATAACATTGTTGTGCACACCATTCCTTGACCCTAAGTTGTCCTCCTCCCCCTCCTCTTCCTCCTCCTCCCATCATTTAAAGTACTGAAGGCAAAACGTTGATACTACTCAGGCAAGGATTCATCAAATTGAAACTTGATTACTATTTGAAACTTGATTATTATTATTATTATTATTATTATTATTATTATTATTATTATTATTATTATTATTATTATTATTATGTGGGAAATCATGTTTAGAGTTAATGCCTGTTCGCTGAGGTATACTACATTTAATTGCACAAATGAAAGAGTTCAGTAAGGTTTGTTGCTTGGATCATATTGTTATGTAAGCGGTGATAGACTGACAGATTGTACATGATTGAAATGCCCTGGATTATCCCATGGAAGCCTAGATTCACATCTAAATCAATCAGGTTACAGTGTTTTACAGAACATAGATCCTTTCCAAATCCCTTGTGCGTGCATGAGTCATCCCCATGATGTACAACACAATGGAGTTGCTTTAAAAGACAAAGTACATAGGGGCATACTCATTCGAGCAGGAGTCAAGATTGTTTAAACAACAGCTTTGACAGTGGTCATTTAGCATGATGAGATACTGCCTTTTGTGCTGAGAATCCATAGTCATTGTTGATGATACAGGAATGGCTTCAGAGCTGGAGCGACATCTCATACAATAGTCTGCTGCAAGAAGGTCATGGACTGATTTTTTAAGTAGTCGGGTGTCTCACGTTGAAAAATCGATGTATTTATTCTCTCTCCTTTTACTGCATGCAGAACCATATCTTGGATGGCTCACGAGAGGTATCTCAGTATTCTGCTGTGAATTAATGCATTCACTTTATGCTTTCTTGTACTGTACTGTATATCAGAGTTGAGACTGTTTTTGATGATGCTTAAACATTTTGCCAGCAGTATAACATGTCATTCAATAGTTACAGACCCTATACCCAAACCTAGATGTGTACATTAGAAGTCACCGTTATTTCCCATAGTGCATCTTGTTCTCTACAGTCAACTGGGCCCATCTGTGGTTATGATATTATTTTTGTATGTATTTTTTCATGTGTAAAGAGTGATATGAAAAGCAAAGGTTGTACTGTAAAACCAAACCACATGAGGTGTGAGACATTTGTCTCTGTATGGTGACGTGATTCTTTGTCCATTTCAGTGGTCACTGGTTGTGGCAACCATCACAGAAATCCCACCGCTCCTGTTCTTGCCCAACTTCCTGGTGCAACGGAAAGTCCTGAGGCCCTTACGAACGCAGACGGGTGGGACGATAATGGTAGGTTTTTGTAATAAACAACTCCAAATCAAAATCAAATCAAATGTTATTTCAAAGATTCAAAGATTCAAAGAGATTCAAAGTGTTTATTATCATATGCACAGTAGAAAACATGTTTCCCTGTACAACGAAATTCTTGCTTTGCTGTCCGCAGAATGCCAACCAATGTAAAATATACAATACTAAAGAATATACAATATATACGAAACAAATGTACAAGACAGCAACATTTTTTGTCACGTACATCGCATACAGCTGTAATTGACATAGTGAAATGCATTGGGATCTTGCTCCTAGGTCAACAACAACAGTCAGCAACAATCAACAAGTCAACACAAAAAAAAGTTAAGAAAAGTGACAATAGTACTAGTGCAAATAATGTGAAATAATGTCAGGTGTGCAATCATAATGTGCAATAATGTCGGGAGGGGAGGAGGGACGGTTGAGGTAGTGATGGTTGAGCGGGGGGGGGGGGGGGGGCAGTCAGGATACAGCCAGTCAGAATACTCTCTGTGGTGCATCTCTAGAGGTTCTGGGGGTCCATACCAAATTTCCTCAGCCCCCTGAGGAAAAACAGGTGCTGGCGCGTTGTCTTGATCACAGCGTGGGAGTGGTGTGACCATGTTAAGTCCTCGGGGATGTGGACACCAAGGAGCTGCTGACTCTCTCCACTGCAGCCCTGTTGATGTGGATGGTGGTCCCCCCCTTCTTCCTCCTCTAGTCCACTGCAGCCCTGTTGATGTGGATGGTGGTCCCCCCCTTCTTCCTCCTCTAGTCCACTATCAGCTTCTTAGTTTTACTAGCATCAGTCTGCCAGGACTCTACTGAGCTGTCAGGTTAAATGAAAAAATACTTTCAAGAGGTATATTGGATTGAAAATAACATAACATTAAATTAATATGTACTTTTTGGAAATGTACTGTAATACAAATGAGCGGAAATTAAATTAAAATATACTTTCAATAAGTATATTTGATAACTAACTATAAGACATTAAATTCAAGTAGGGAAATATGCTTAATTACAAATTAATTACAAAGTAGACATGAGTTTTATCTCAAGTATATTTTTTGTCTGTACACTTAATGAGAGGACACTTTCAATAAGTACATTTGATTACAATGAATAACATGTTAATCTCAAGTAAACTTTTTGGAAGTATACCTAAAATACAATTAAGCGGAAATATATTCAAGTATATTCTCAATAAATATATGGAAGATAAACATCAGTACAAATTAAGTATACTTTCAATAAGTATAAAACATGAATATATTTGAGGTATATTAAGTACACATTAAATCGATTTTAATGACACTTATGTATACTTTTTTTTTCGCCTGACACAAGGATATTTTATGGCTGTGCTTGTGTCACATGAGATGACATTCATAGCAAGTCCTCATATTTCACGATGAGATTTCCAGGCCCTTGATATCATACAGTATAAAGAGTTATTCCAGTTGTCATTTAACCTTTGAAAATATTTTAATCCCGAATGTTGTATTCGACAGCCTCAGCATCAGAGAATGTTTTATTAAAAAACAGTGTCTTGGGTGACAAAGTTTTGGTGCGGGTAGAATAACCTGGGGAATAACAAGCTGCCTTCAAGGCTGTGAGTGAGGAGCTCAGGCTGTTACAGTATGGGTGCTGTAGCACACGCACTGAGGGGAGAGAACCTTTTTTGAAATGACTGTGGAACCATATTCAATACTTGGCATTTTTCATACTTGTTAGATAAGAAAAAAGTAATATTTTTGCGGTCCCTGAACAGCAGTTTATGGGTTTGTTAATCTGTGGTGCATAATTTTTTTTGATAATTAACCAATTGCATTCACTAGTTGTAGACAGGTTAATCATTGTTAATTGTATGGAGTTAGCAATAACCAGCAGGAGATGGCCAAGACCATAGTTTCGAATGCATACTGTATAAGTCCATCAGACGACAGACAGAGGGAATGAAATACTGCAGTTCTGAAAATATTAGCTCTGTACTTCAAAAGCTATCTTTTGAAATAACTGCAAAACAAAACTATCCTCACTGCATACACTTAGTTTCATTTCAAATGGTATAATTACTTTTTGACATCTTTGATTGAGATATTTTCCAATTGTGAGTTTCATGTAAAGTAGTGCTCCAATGAACATTTCAAAGAGCTGGATATTGTTGTTAGATTGATGTAGGCCTATCATTGATTTCTTTCAGATGATATTAGAATATGGCTTCTGAAAGAGATACCCTCTACCTTTGACTATGCTGCATGTCTGTTTCTCTCTTCAGGGCTGAGTGCTTCAAACCCAAGCCGCATGCGTGCATACATGCTAATCTGTGTTATTACTGTTCCGTCAGAGAGCGATATTGGCATTTACACACAACTCCTCTCAACTCACGTCTTCTCCCCTCAGGCTACCTGCTACCAGCTATGAGTGCTGCTACTAGAAATAGCAGAGCTTCCTTTTCTCTTCCAGACGTTTTTCTAACCTGCTTGTGAAATGAGCAGCTGTTGTTGTGTTTGTCACAGTATTGCTTTTTCATACACTGTAGAGTAGAGGGGGCATTTGGTGGCCTTTTGGTTGCCATGATGATGCATGTTTTGGCAATAGATCTGATTAATATTTTCTTCTTTCTCAATCCCACAGAATATAGAGGAAGCCATTTTGAAACTGACATTCGAGTTCTGTAAGATGTGTGGTTAAGGATGGTTTCTTCCATCTGGCAGGTATATTTTATTCAGAGGAAACCTCCCAAAGAGATCTGCTTCATAGGATGTGCCTATGGCACCAGCAGTGCTTAGATAACACCCTTCTCATGCATAGCCATGCACCAGCCGTGTTCAGGGGATTAGGCTGAATGTGTGTGCGTGCGTGCGTGCGTGTGTTTTTGTGTGCGTGCGTGCGTGTGTGTGTGTGCCTACCTGTGTGTGTGTGTGTGTGTGTGTGTGTGTGTGTGTGTGTGTGTGTGTGTGTGCGTGTGCGCGCGTGTGTGTGTGTGTGACAAACCCAGTCTGTTTCTCCCCCTGGATAAGAAATTGTTGCATGACAAGTATCTAACTTAATTCTGAGGTCTTTAAGAGTGCAACAGGAGCGTACTCAAGGCGGGAGAAGGGCCAAAAACCGCTGCTGATAATAAATGAATGATAATAACGTATTGGACACACAAAACATGGACACACTCAGGAATTAATGGTGTTATTGTTGTTCCATTGCTTTGGAGTGAATGATGTTCACCTACACTGTATTGACAGTCTCTCTTGCCTGTCAGAGTGAACTGTGAATGAAAAGGCCATGGGTCTTGTGCAGGTGGACATAATTGGCACATGAATGAAGGGTTACAGTATATAAAGGCTAAGGTTCATGACCTATGTTGTTTGCTTTTGTGTAACCTCTGCTTTGAGAGCTGTATTAGAATGCATTCCCCCGGGCATACAGTACCACATACAGTATGTCATACAGAAGATCAGCTCTAGTGTAGTATGTTCCTCCATTTGGAACCCATTGTACCCCTGCAATGATATATATGAAACAATCTTTCAGATCTTTTCTTTGCTATTTGCTTGTTTTTAGTTTTAAAAGATACTGCTTATCGATTTTCAATGTTGTTTATCGAAGCAATTAAGCTTCCACTATACCGTATGTTTTTGTGCTCTGTCCCAATACGACAGCGGACAGAGATGAAATGTTGTCTTTTCTGTAGGCAGGAAAGCTGGCCATTGACCGAGGATGGGCGATAAATGTAGGTGAGTTCAATTTCATTACCTTCCCACAGTCTGTCCTGACCCATAATTAGACTATCAATCCCTGTGCACCCAACTGGGCTACCTCTAATGTGGGGAAATTGGGATACAGGATAGATTTCACCACATTAATTGACTGCACCGTGACATGCAATGTAATGCTTTTCAACTTTGTAATGTGCCAAAGATTTTGAGGTCTAATGCAGTGAAATCACTGCCAGATCACCTCTTAATTTAATATGGCACTCCGTTGGAAACAGGTGTCTAACAGAGTATAGATCAAGTGTTATATAACTTCACCAAGACAACCTCTCAGACAGAGGAGCAGAATGTGTCATGGTTTTGCTGTTGTTCGATGAAATCCAGCCATCAATGTGATATTTCTTGATTTTTATGAGCTGGAGATCTTTGGCTGATAGGACATCTTTTTCTTCCTGATTTGTGCCAAGCGAGACAAGAAAAAGCAGCATCAGATTTTTTGCCAAGTGATTCCTGCTTACTCAGCCACTTTACACATTCTGTTGATGAATCAGGAAAAGAAGCTCTGTTGTTTCACGTCGATAAACATGATTTTTAATAGAGTGTTGAAGGCCATTCAAAATGCATCTGAGATCCCCATAGATTTAGTATATGACCCCTGAGGTATCTGGGCTGTACTACTGAACTATACTGTACATGCTAATCAAAATTATACCACCCCCATTAGAGATGCGGGGCTACACAACTATTTAATGAGCACAAGCATAGGAGGGCATAGGGCACAGGAGGGCAAAAGCGAGCCTCTCAATTGTTCTCCTCAGGCAAATGGCAATCGTACAAGCCTCATTCTGGTGTTGATACACACATTGTCATTCCAAAGGGGAACTGTCACAGTTCTTTGTAACAAGCAATACACTCCATAACAACCTTTTAAAAAAAACATTTAGGGTGTTTTGAATAATATACCTTCTCTGTGGTACAATGACCTGCCTGAGCTGTGTAATAGTCCTGACATTGAGCCATTGCTTTTCTGTCCCAGGAGGGGGCTTTCACCACTGTTCCAGTGACAAGGGAGGGGGCTTCTGTGCCTATGCAGACATCACCTTAGCTATCAAGGTACTGTAAGGGAGGTGGGGGGGTGGTTGTTCTATTGTGTGAGGTGCTATTATTATTAAAAAATGTATTAGCATACATACTATAGGCTATAAGCTGCATGTCACGTTATTGACATGTACTGTATCATGCAAGTAATGATGAGGTTAAACAGACGGACACTGTTTGCTATACAGTAGATATATTTTGATTTTCATAGAACTGAACTGTGCCATCACAGGAGATAGAGGGAGTAATGTGTGTGTTGTGGATATGTGTGTTGTGGTCTCCCATTCTAGTTTCTGTTTGAGAGAGTGGAGGGCATCTCCAGGGCCACGATCATCGATCTGGATGCTCATCAGGTGAGCTCTCTAGTCTTTTCCTCTCTGACTGTCAATAAGCACGGCTGCAGAAGAACTAACTCTGATGACAAGATAATCCCCTCTTTTTAGTACAGCCAGCAATCAATGAAGACGCCTTTCCAACTCAAAACAAGCATCCTCTTTCGGGCTTCGCTGACAAGCTGTTGTAATGACTTGTCAGAGCATACTGGCTTGGGATGGGAAATTGGAGTCAGTCGTGGTGGGACAAGATTTCCACAATTCCTGTTGGTATCACATGCTAAAAATGCCCCCTCATTGTTTTCTACCACAGGTGACAGTATGTACTGTACAGTATGATGCAGATTCCACTAACATGCTGGGTCATCTGCAGTAATGTTGCCATCAAGTGATGAATATCTACATGTAGCGACTGTTGACATTAGGACATGTCAGCCACTACGTACAGTAGGGAGAGTGAGCCCATGCTTAATTCAGCAGTTAGAAGGAAAAGGTTTGATTTACACTGATTGATACAAGTGCAACGTTAGAACGATGAAAGGAGACAAGGCTATTCAGTGTTCCCGACATGGGACATCTTTCACCAACATGCTCGCCTTCACACTTTCACCAGAACTAAACCTGCCTCGTCTTGTGCTGTATCTCATCGCTGTGAAGGTTACAGAAGCAAGTCTACAGTACTTCTGTTGGGCTGAAAGTTGGCTGTGTCTCAGAGAGCGAGAGAGAGAGAGAGAGAGAAGCTCTTTGAGAGACAAGCAGGTCAGGATCAGAGGAGAGCTGCAGTGTAGCAGTGCTGGTGCTGCTTCACCACTTTGTGTCTGGGACTGGAGGATGAGGGTGTCCACGCAGCACAGGCCTTAAATAGGTAATCAGCAGACAAAGCTTGGGAAGATAACTGACACTGTCAGTGTCCTGTCACAAACAAAGCAGCAGGCACATCTCTCCTCTAGTAGGTCACAAATGAATCTCCTCCAACATCACACACACATCATATCAGAATTACAGTCTGTGGAGAAAAGCAGTTTCGGTTCAGACTGAGGGCTTTGAGTGAAACAGGGCAGTGTTAAATCCTCGGTTTCTTACATGGATGCTGCATTAAGTAGCTATTAATCAATGTTCTTTTATTTCATTTTTTAAGAAGCCATTACTAAGAGAATAGATCAGTAGTTATTACTAATTTCAGTGCTACGTAATGTAAATGGTTAAGCATGTTCATCTTGTTACTGTGCATATTGAGATTGCAAATTTAGAGTGAGGATTATTCAGCCCAGCATTTTGATTTGGACTCGACCCTTTGTGAGGCCTCATTACCATATTTAGCTATTTTTTTTAGATAATGACTCATATTCCCCACCAATTAGTCCGGAAATGTTTGTTAACATTGGTCACTCAAGGTTTCCAAAGCCTGTGACTCTCTTCCAAAGAACACTGCTTCAGTATATTCATTTTGATTATAATGATATTCTGTTAGCTATTGACTGACAAACGGGATCAGATCAATACTGATGCTAAGTAAATAATTCATGAAGGCTGTACTGAGAACAAAAGAGCAAATCTGCATGAAGGCATAAAAATGGGAAGAAAATATCCTCTCAGCACAGCTCTGTAGAGAGGGCAAACTAGGGTGCTAAGATCCCCAATTAGGGCCTGGGATGATGACACTCTGGAGTGGTCCTGTACTCTGCACAATTGGATTTAGATTATGGACTAATGAGTTGTCTTTCTTATTCAATGAGACAACAAATGATTACATGAAAAGTGGTGACAAACCGTGAACACAGTAACAGTGAGGATCAATGCTAAGGTCAGCATTACAGGACATCCCCTGGCTATGATGTAGGTGTATGCATGTCTGTTTTCCTCCTGCACATTTTGAAACATACCTCATACGATTAACCTCATCTAAGTTATGGCATGTACTATATCCATGGAACACAAAACCCTATCCAGAGGATTTTTCTTTGTTAGAGTATATCTGGGTGGGGGTTCTTTGTTGGTTATTGTTAAAAGAAAAGTGTATTATACCAGTGAAATACATTTTTCTCCACAACATACTGTAGCCTACTGTATGAGAAGGCCCTTGAATCTTCTTCCGTGGTCAGTCTTAAGTGTTCTGTAAGTATGATTTGCTATAATCCTTCTATCTCTCCAAGGCAGCCAGGACAAATTGTTGTGATTGAAGCCCAGTTGTCACTTCAAATGTATGGTCCTATGGCCACTTGATGAAGAGAGGTCAACCTCTTGAGGATTACGGACCCGAGTGATTCTCAGCAGTATATTCAGCTAGTTACGTCGTTTTAATTTTATGTTTAATGAAAATGGTAATACATTTGGTAATTAGGTTTGGCGTAATTGGATGGCCCCGCTCTGATATAGCTCCCTGCCTGAAGTTAAACACCATAAAATACAATATTATAAGGCGGGGAGCCAATAAACTTTTCAAACCCCCTACAGGACGGTAAACACAGAGCGAACCTGCAGATGGAAGCTGGGGCGGTGGGTGGTATGACCAACAAATGTAACTCGCATAGCCAGTGGCGAAAACACTGTTTAACTATGGTGGAGTGTTGCCTAAATTGGCTCTTTTAAACATAGTCCCATGAACATGTGATGTGTTTGCTTTCTCTCATACATGGGTTCAGCTGTCCATCACTTGACAGCCAGCTGCCCTTCTCCTTAAAGTGACTTGCCTAAACCTAAAGTAAACTTCATATATTGATTCAGTGAGCTTGTTTAAAGGAAGCCTTGACAGTCACAGAGTTCAGGTCACACACACGAGGTCTACAGTATGCAGACACTTGCATAATGCTGGATAGTACAACTGATGCTATTTGTCTTTGTTGTTGAGTCATTTTGAACTCTAATCTTTTAAGTTCTATTTTGACAAAATATCTTTATATTCAAGATGAAAGCAATGTCTAGATTGTTCCAATGTTCATTGGGCTTACATGAACCTGAGTTTGAGGTTATCTGAACAGTGAATGGTGGAAAATTAGTTTGCATTGCAGATTTTCAGCACTATAAATTCATGCACTTGCAAAAAACTTGCCGGTACCGTTAAGATTAGAGCAAGATTTTACCACATTGTTTCACAGATGGTAGATAGAGGTTTTGAATCTCTCTCCTTTGAGCTTAATATTCCCATATACCTCCAATGTCCTGACAGCAGCAGTGTGGCGTGGGCCTGAGACTGAGGCCCATTTATCCTGCTTCTGATACATTAATACTGGCCCCTGGCATCGAGCCTAATCAAAACCTGACAGGACCCAGACACTTCAGATGACAAACAGAGGAGAGGAAATGAAGAATGATTGAGTTGCAGTGACTTTGGTATGAGTACCTTAACACTAATGTCTATGGACGGCAGGACTATTTATCCCTCATCACACCCTGTCAGTCACACTTGCCATCAAAGGTAAACAAATTTCTCTAAATGGGATCCATGGACACTGGCACAGAACTTGATGTATAGGGTTGTCATGGAGTCTGAAGTTGAAGCTTTGGATGTATTACACCTGCATGGGTAATCGGATAGGATGCACATGGATTACGTAATTGAAGTGTCATTTTCTGATAATGTTTCTCTCCCACTGTGTCATAGGGAAATGGACACGAGCGAGACTTCCTGGAAGACAGACGGGTTTTCATCATGGATGTCTACAACCGCTACATCTATCCGGGGGACGGATACGCCAAGAGTAAGTCATCTTCATTTAACTTCATTTGTAAGATCAATTAAAGTTGAAAATATATCCACTGCTCTTCATGAAAAAGTTATGTTATTTGTGCAAATATGGTATTTGATGGACTGTTTAAGGAATATTGCATTACATATTTGGTTTGATATTCAAAGCGAAAGCATGATGTGTAGAGGCAGTGGAGTGGACATGGATTTAAAAATGTCCTACAGGGGGCAGAGACAGACATGTCACATTTTGCGGCAGAGAAATGAGTCTCATACCTGCATGGGAGAATGTGCAAAATTGATACTCTCAGGGATGTTAATCCATGTGACTGATTATTTTTAATATAATGCATAAGCACTGTGAAATGAGCCTGCTGCGGTCACAAGGGTGAGAGGCTTTGTTTCCTCCAAATCCAACCCCTAGATGTCAGCGACTGCCATTTTAATTATGTTGTAATTTTACCTCTCCATCCATACTTGGCACGGGGCTCTGTTCACACACTGCATGTAATCTGTCACCTAAGAGTCCATTTAACACTATAATCACTCCACACATTAACGTAATCTGTCAATACCTTAAAGTGGATCTGACGGAGGACACACACTACTACTTAGCCTCAGCACTAAAGGTGCTGCTCAGTTGAACCATGACTTTAGTTTTATCATGGTCTTGCTACAAAATATACTATCAACTGCTGTATAATGTGTGCTACAGTCAAATCCATCCATCCATTATTTTATTAATATTGTTCAGAATAAAACACACACACAGTATTTTGCCCTACAACTGACTCAAGAGTAGGCTTCCAATTGAGTATGGTCCTATGCTAGTTCCTCAAAGTAAGGAAAATAAATTGTGCATTCTGGTGTTTCAAGATAAAGGCTTTAGAACCTCATTCTGCTTTGTGTGTTTCTCCAGGAGACATGTAAGTATCTTCAAAGACAATGCACCTCATTTGTGGTCACTGTTTTCTCTGAAATCCTCATATGCAGTTTAAAGTCTTGAAAGACGAATTAGAAGACTGTTAATAGAGCAATGCCTTGTTCCTTCCTGCTCCTTGCTTAATTCTACAGTTTTGGATTAGAGACATGAAAGCTGCAGAACCATACCTTTTTTCACCACTTACAGTCGTCAATTAGAAATGTACATTAATTTACACTTGTAGGAAGAGAATAATGACTTGTCTAAACTTTGTATTACCAACCAATTATCTATTCCATTCAATGAAGTACAGCATATGGGAAATCTGCTATGCTTTTGATCTGCCGTCAGTGTCTGTGCAAAATGTAATTTGTGCATAAAATACTGTGATGTTAAACGGTAGAAAGTCTGTAAGTTAATGGGTGCAGTCATCCATTATAGTGCTAGTTAATAATCTGTTATTTATCATCAGCAGCACTTAAAATGTACCTGCTCATGTTCAGCAATGCTTTCTGATGTTTAACCATGATGGGGATCAATGAATGTTTATGTACATTATGCCTACAAGACATCATGATTACTTATGGTGATGATGATGACGATGAAGACAACATGACAACGTGTGTTTTGAAGGGGCGATCAAGAGGAAGGTGGAGCTAGACTGGGGGACGGAGGACTCGGAGTACCTTCAGAAGGTGGAGCTCCACTCTGAGGGAGCGCTGAACGAGGTCCGGCCTGACATCATCATTTACAACGCAGGGACGGACATCCTAGATGGGGACCCCCTAGGAGGACTGGCTATATCCCCACAGGTGCACACCTGTCTGTCAACAGCTCTCAGTACTTTAACCGCAGTGTGTTTGCCCATTGAATCAATAATAGGCTGACTAACATCTTGGAGACCAGGATTTAGCACTTTTAGCCATTGTATTGCATTCTTGATTACATGTTGTGTGTCAGTGTTTCATCTCTTCAACTATCACTTTACATCCCTACCTTATGAAGTATATTCAAAAGTTGACTCAGAACTTAAGAATCACATTTCATTGGACACGGAATACTCCTCAACATGGTCGTAGTAAGCCTTAGACCTCATCAAAACATGTCCATGATATAGCAATTCCCTTTAATCTTAATTAAAATCTCAATGATTTCTGTTCTACACAATAACAAACAAGTGTTTTTCATATGTGAAAAATGCTCTTACGATATCTGGGATGAGGAATCGCTCCAAAACTTTATTTTATGACAGAAGCGTGTCCCCACCCATTCCCCTGGGGGACAGAAAATATGTGTTTCCTCCCAGGCTCCTCCCTCCCTCTCTCCCTCTCTCCCTCCACCAGGTGGAGGGAGACATGGGGACAATCATCCCTCCCCTACCACTGGCTTCTCAGGGGAATGAGAATGTAGACAGAAACATGAGGTCAGCTGGCTCTGTAGGATTTAGACTAGCTATGATTACCATCAGAGGTCATGGAAAGACTCACAACCTCCTCTCTCCTCTCCCAGGGCATCGTGAAGAGAGACGAGATTGTGTTCAGGGCTGCGCGGCGGCGTGGGATACCCATCCTCATGGTAACGTCAGGCGGATACCAGAAGAAGACGGCCCGCATCATCGCTGACTCCATCCTGAACCTGCATCGGCAAGGCCTGATTGGAGAAGGGGCCTTAGAGGGGGCGGGGTCATCACTGGTCCCCCTCATGATGAGTAGCTCTGTCTCTGCTGGGTCAACCCTTAATGCCATCTGATTGGGTATGAGACTGATTGGGACTGTCTATGAGGCTGTCGCAAGGCACTGGAGTGATTTGATATTGTACAGTTACTGAACGAGTAATATGCATCATTCCAAGGTGTAAGATATAATATCGGTACTGAACTTGGGGTACAGTTTTGCAGAAATGTGTGCGATTTGGTATTTATGATGGGCTTTTATGCAATGCTCATGCAGGAAAAAAAAAGTTTTTTGTGGATTTTTTCAATTTTGTATGAGCATTGACAGAGTTCTACAGTATCTCTTGATTTGAACAAACACTACAGCCTCTCATACATAACTAATTTATTCTAGAATATTTCATAAATTAGAATATAAGTTATCTTTCAAACTAATTTCTTTTTTTTATTTTATACACCTGGGTCCTCCGGGCGAGTGTTATTATTCTCCTGCCCATGTAATGGTAGTGAAAGAAGAAGATGATTACTGTACATAAGAAAACATTGGTGTGAGGGATAATTCGAATGTTTAACCTTCTTGCCATTGATAAAGATGTTTCTCATGGCTGGCCTCCTATTAATCAAGCTTAATCATTGAGGACTTGCACTAACTATTTACTGTGGTATCTTTACTATGGCTATACAGGACAGTAAAGGCTGTTCCATTTGTGCTGCTCGAAATGATTGAGATGTTGAAATGCTAAAATAACACAGTTAGTTTGATAGTTTTTTTAATGTCACCTGGAAGACAGTCATTGCTTTGTGGCCTGAAGCCCTTAAACATCCCCGTCCATTTCATAAGAAAAACAGATACAATACGGCTCTGCCTGTCATCTCAAGATGAAAACTGAACATCTTTGTGGTGATTAATGAGTAAGCATATGCATTTTCCACATTGAGATATTAAATGACTCAAGCCGTTTGTGCACTGTGGAAAAAAGGTTGAATGCAGAAGTCTCAAGAGGAGTGTAAATGAGAAGGGTTTGATTTAATTTAATCCACAGTTTGATTAATGCAGCACCCTGTAACAATCTTACGAAGTGAACTGTTCACAGAGGTAGCTAAAGATTCTCTTCATGCGCTGTCGAGCATCGAGATATACCTGTCCACTTCTGCTGAGGTGAAACTGTCATGTCTTAACTAGACGAATAGAACTCTGCATTACAGTAATAACAAAGTAAGCTTCTTGTTTAGATGAAGCACTAATATGCCTTTAACCACAAGGCCTACTCACTCTGTCTGAGTTGCAGTCATAATTATAGCGAGAGAGAGAGAGAGAGAGAGAGAGAGAGAGAGAGAGAGAGAGAGAGAGAGAGAGAGAGAGAGAGAGAGAGAGAGAGAGAGAGAGAGAGAGAGAGAGAGAGAGAGAGAGAGAGGTCCACATTCCATTTGGAGCATGCTCATCATGGCCTCACCGAGAGGTGCACATGCCTGGTGTGAGGAAGGTTCATGGGGGTTTACAGAGGGAGACAAATGTCAATTTAAAGGGTTCAAAGGGATAGTCATCAACCACATGTTAAAGTTACATTATGGAGGGTATTGTCCCTGGAGGTGCTCTCGAGCCAAAAGGGGTCCTCTAAATATTCCAAAAAAATGCCCAGAAATCATCCTATTGGTCAAAAAGAAATCATAGGAATATGATAACCATAAAATCAACACTCAACATTGAGTTTGAAATTTTGAATTGAATGGATTGAATTTGGATTGAATTTGAAATTACATTTCTGTAGTGTATCTGTAGATATTACGTGAATGTGACCATGGAAGGTTTGGCCAAGTGATGGGTTATGAAATGAGATCTTTTGTAGATTTTGTATGGTGTTGTTTGTGTCTGTTATTGTTGGTGTTTTGCTGTTGCTGAAGCGAACTGTAAAGTAGCAGCTGTGAATATTTTATAATGCTTTTGTATTGCTTATCATCTTCTACTAACTGACCATTGCAGTCAGTCTAAAGGGAGAGGAGTGGAAGCTTCATGATAAAAGGGCCTTTTTGAGAACAACATAAAAGGTGTTTTCCCCCTGTCCAGGAAGCTGTTTGGATAGATTCATAATGAAACTGTGAAAAGCAGGCCACATTAACAATGTCAGTGCTAATTAGCAAGGCCTTTGATGTAGTGTGCTGCTTGTCAATGGAGGTGGCAGGATTAACAAACTCCACTTTTAATTAGAACTCTAGAATAGCACTTTTTGATGACAGTTTTATTCAACTTAACAATTCTTTACCAAGTAGCCTACCACCATGTTAGACTTCTGTATCTAAGATATTTATTGATAACAGTGCCAAACACACTATACTTTATTTTTCTATGTTTTGAATTTGTTTTGGGTGCATTTGTGTTTTGCACCAACATTGAATTGTGCTATGCACTAATGATTACATTAAATAAATCATAACCAATTAAAACTGTTGTGTGAAATTATGGACAAGAAACGGGTGGACAAGAAACAGTTTACTTCTTTTTATCTGTGGTGCCACTAAATCCACCTCAGAGAAGGTCCTTCCAGACTGCTAGAATCTGGGGTGGCACGCATCTAACCTGACCCAAGCCTGCCTTTCCCTCCAGGTGTGTGTGAGTACAGCTTTAGGTCAGCATGATGTAATAGAGTTCTCACAGAGGTGTCTTTGTGACTCAGCAAACAAACATCTAAGCCCCTTACGTCATGCAAGCTGTCCATCGGAAACCTACAAAAGAAACTGAAGCACCAATCATAGCTGCACACTGCTGCTCTACTTTTACACAGTGCTATTAATGGCACCGCACATTAAAGCTGTGTCTTTTTATAGACACTGAGGTAATGAGTGCCTTTATGGTCTTTTTCACGACGAGAGGAAAGTCCAAAGCAGTCTTATTAGACAGACCATTATCATGGTAGAATGTCTCATGTTTATTTCTGGATCCACCTCACGGCCTGACCTCCTACCATCACACCTTCTCCCTGGACCCTCACATTTGATTAAGCCATGGCTCCCACGAAAACCCAACGCTACCCTTTACTTAGGTGAAATGCAGTGACATCATTAAAAAAGGCCATTACCACGCACCATGTGGCACCAGGTGCTTCTGGCTATTCCGTCAGAGTAAATGGAGCAAACTGCATAATGGGGTGACAGCGCAATATAGATGGAAATTTGATCAGTCGGGAAGTATTAGAGCTTGCTTAGATGGTTAAACTAAGCCAGCAGCCACTGGGGCGCTTCTCATAATGCTATGTCTAGATTTGCATTAAACGCCATGTTATGAGGAAATATTCTCTGGAATAAATGTATTATTTATCCCTAGCCGTCATCCACGTGTGAGTTTGCAATTCATTAAAGTGCTGTCAATCACTTTGGGGGATTGCATTTTCATGCCTGCCTAAGCTAAGTGTGCTGACCTCCTCATTCTGCAAGAAAACTAGAGGTTACGAATGTAACCCAGGTTCTCTGAAGGAGATGAAGGAGAACCCTCACTATGAGGTGGGTCTATGTGTCTGTAAGCATCCTCAGCTTGTACCAGGCATAATTGAATAGGACTTTCAGTGTGGGGGGTTGTGAGGGGTTGAACCATGAAGTGTGCTGAAAGAGAACCCTCTTTAAAAACATTTACAGTAGTATGTAGAGTGAGATGAAATTATATGATTTAGGTTCTGTCTCATATACGCTAGATGATGAGATGTCCTTCATGTCCATAAAAACTCTATGTTGCCAAAAAGGGCTACATTTTACTTTGTCACTTCTTTGTCAACAGCTCAAAGATGTATAATTTTTCGACTTGTAGCAACCTTGGCCAAAACGCCATTTGGTGCAGGGCTGAAAAATGGCTGAGGACACATTTTGCATGAATAGGCCTCATTAAGTAGGTTGTTGGCTAGACATTGGCTAGACTTTGTGGTTTTTGGTCCTTGGTCAGGTTGGATGTCACAGAGCGATGTCGGGGCAGAACTCAAACTGACTCCAGCTCACTCACTCATCTTGGAGTGGGACTTGAGCCAGCCACATCAGGTCTCACAACGACAGCCCAGCCCCATTACCTGGGATAAGTGGCACCTGTTCTGTGCAGGGAGTCAAGAGCCTGGAAGTCGCACCAGAGGAGCTGTTATTAAAATTCCTGTCAGAGTGAATTTGCAGGGGGGGAATGGCAGGAAGAAGTGATATTGGCAGTCGAAAGTAGAGATCTGGGGAACCTTGGTGTTTTACCCCAGGATGTACTGTATTGTGTACTCTTTCACCTGATATTGTGACAGCTCACTGATAGTTCAGGGGTTCAACAATGTTTCAACACAGGTTTTAGGGTGAAATAGGTTTTAACCGAAGCTAGAGGAATAGTATTTACAGACCCATGGCCGGTTGGCAAGCAAAAGGTTGTGACTTCAATCTCTGCTTATGGCAATCTACCCCACTGTTTGCTACCCTGGTGTCAGGAGTGGGATGGTGACAACCTGAGAAGTTTATGTCTCAGCCATCTTCAGTTTGAACAGGATTTCAATAGATGCTTGTTTACTACTAAAGCAGGTAAAACAAAGCGCTAGAACAATGCTCTCAGTGTCTAATTGAAGGGGATGTGTGGTGCTATTGAATTGTCTGTTGGTGTTGACTGGTTTGTATGTCTTTTTGCAAGTAGACTGATGATGGCTGGGTGTTTGGAACAGACCGGCCTCCTGCCGTCTCCTCCTGGAGTGACTAATGGTGATGTCTGCTTATTGTTTTCTTTCTCCAATCCCATTTGCCGTATGGCTTCAGAAAGAAAGAAAAAAAGGGTTTGAGACATAATGCATGATGGCTTATGCAACAGCTTCCCCGCATTGCAGGGGGAATATTAAGTCTTTTCACTCATGATGTCGATGTTTGATTTTGTTGAGTGAAAAAGTTGCCTTGTCAGTGGCAGAGCTTTTTACATTTTTGTCCCCTTTTGTATTCACAGAAAAGCATCCGAGTGCTCTATTGACATTCAGATACAAAAGAAAATATCTTATCAGACACATCATCTCTTTGTGTGGGAATCCCAGGGAATTGGCAGTTCATTGGAGGACTTTCTCTTCACTTGACTGTATAGGTGTTGCTCTGAATGTTGTGTTTTTAACAAAGAGACAACCATATGCCCCCATTCCCGTTTGTAACAAAACAGTTTGACACAGACGTGATGTTGTTTGATCCTACTAGGGTCGTCTGGCCCTGGAGACATGGCAAATCAAGCTGCTTGATTAAAGGACGGATTGAACTACACAATCAAACACTGTCCTAGAAGTGACCTACTGCATTAGTAAGAAAACAATGAGATCACATTGCCCAGCCCAGCTCAAACTCCCACTCCCATCCACTCAGTACCAGCTCCAGCATTGATTCATGTTCTTTCTCCACAATATAAAGACAGCACCAAAAGCAATCCACATTCACAAGCATTTAGAGCAGATCCAAGCAGTTGTTTACTCACCTTTCCAGTTACACTTTATACAACGGGTTGAGATTGGCACAATGCATTTGCACTCTCTTTGGGCATTTGGATTTCCATCCAAAATGTGTGCAGCAATTCATTTTGTTGGGATTTGATTTGGGGTGGTCTTGGATGCTGTGAGATTTGCTGATGACTCAGGCCACTCTGTTGATGTTTGCGTGGTTCTGTTGTTGTCCAGTTTAGTCACAGATGGCAATGAATTATTCATTGTAGCTGTAATTCAAGCCAACAACCAGCAGGTGGCTGCAGGAAGAGGGTGAGCATCTGGACAGCAATCCTACTCAACATATGGGTCTAATGGTATTATGGTCCAGCACGTATGGAGGAGAGTTAAGACTTCCACTAGGATTCTATAGAATTTCCATTTCCCCCTCTCAATTAATGAATTGTTAGATATCTTGTTTACCCAGTTGCACTGTTGTTTGAATTGCATCACACAATAACTTGTTGAGTTGGTCAACATTGGGAAGTGTGGTAAGTGATTAATTCCGCAGAACACAAACAGGAACCAGTTGTTAAACCTGCATGTGTTCACATTGATACACAGTAAATGTTGACCCCAATTTGTTGTCAATGATTGTTACACATACACAAAACTCATTTGTTATCATATGGATCCTGACTACATCCCTCATCTGTCTTGTTAATATCTCTATATTGCATGATATTGGGTTTCCTGCACTTGGTCACTGTGCAATAATATCTCAGCATTTCTTCTGTGTGTGTGTGTGTGTGTGTGTGTGTGTGTGTGTGTGTGTGTGTGTGTGTGTGTGTGTGTGTGTGTGTGTGTAGCCACTGTTATTAGCCTGTCACTGTTATTAACCTACCTCACTAGCATTCGCTACACTAGCTGGCTAACAACAGAGTGCTTGGCTAGTAATAAACCCGCACGAGGTAATTACTATGAACCACTACCTGGCCACTTTCTCTGGTATTTCCTTAAAGGTTCAATTAGAGTTTGTGCAGAGACACGTTTCACGTGTTGCTACTGGCTCATTTGCACATAATCAAACTAGCTAGCATACGAGTCACTGTGGGCCTAGCTATGGGGGATTTTCCACTTACTGTGTACCTTAATGTACCTTGGTAAGCTTCTCTCTTCGCCATTCCCCCGTGCATGGTCCGATTGGTCGGTTACGAAATGGTAGGTGGGTGGTTGTGACAGGGCTATATCCTTATCAGTTTATTTCTCTTTATTCTCGTCCTCCAGGTCGATATAATTTGCCTCCCGGTAATCCCATCAGTGGCAGAGAAACAGATTGAAGAAGGGATATGCTCTTGCTATAGCGGTGGCTCCATGGGATTTTCATCTTGTTTCCTTGTTCCCATTTGTTTGGTCGGGAACGGTCAGATAGTGATGTCACTGCACCTTCTTTGGCGCATATGGTCCTGTGCCCTGGAGCTGAGTAGGGTGGACCGGGTACATTTCCATGTACTCTATCAGGTTTTCTATACAGGCTTTGGCAATCGGGGCATTGTGCAAATGTCCCATAGTGAGATGTCGAACCGAGTCAACTGAAAGAGAACTTTAGGTTAATGTATGTGACCCCGGTTCTCTGAAGGAGATGAGGAAGATATCCCGCCAGATTGCTACTCTTTTATGGGCTTGTGAAGAGGTGGTTCACAGCATAAAATAGCAGTGCATTGCAGTAGCCTATATAGGCTGGACTGGGGCAGGGTCAGCCATGCACAGTGTTCCCAGCCTGTTCCAGGCATGATTGAATAGGGTTTCAGCAAATAGGGTACATAGGGTACATAGTGAGATGTCTCCCTCATCTCCTTCAGAGAGCCAGGGTAACATACCATAAAGTTCTTTGGCCCATTGAGAGACCAGCTCTCTGGCTGGATTGGGAGTTTGGATAGAGCTAGAGGTCTGTTTTAAAAAAATAATATAACAGAGATACAGCTAAGATGGCATACTCTAAGAAGAGGCTTGTAGTATTTAGGGTTGAGAATTTACAGGCAGGTTATGGTTAGGGTTAGGGTTAGTTTTCCAACTTCTAAAGTAAATGATGACATTGACACTCCTTAAACCTTCACTACATCAAACTATACACCATCCTCTGTTGTAAAAAGTAAATAACTAGTTATTTCACTGTATCTGTAAATATGCTCACAACCCTAATTTGGATAGGGTTGGAAGGTTAGGGTTATAGTCACAGATGCACTCTTTTTTTGCATGTTGACTTGCAGTTTTTTTTTTTTTTTTTATTAATTAAGAAAATTGTTTTATTATCGCTCTTGTACATTGTGAAAAGGAATGTGTTAAGGAATGTGACAACTGAAATGAATTTGATTTGATATCACATAGGGCTTCTGTGTAACTTTAGATCAATGTAATAGTGATACAATTTTACATGGTTAACTTTACAGCTAGAGAGAGAGAGAGAGAGAGAGAGAGAGAGAGAGAGAGAGAGAGAGAGAGAGAGAGAGAGAGAGAGAGAGAGAGAGAGAGAAAGAAAGAAAGAAAAAAACAAGGCTACTCCTTCTCCCCACAGGGTCATATCTGCAGCTGGAACATGGGCGTTAAGGCTCATGTGATCATACTGTAAAAATCAGGAGAAATATCCAAAACATTCCATGATCTCTTATTGTGATTATTGGCTCTGGTGCATGGCAAGTGGTCTGCTTCCCAAGGCTGTAAATTAAGCAGATACAAATGCACTGCAAATAGTTAATTCCTCTCCACACCACAACTCATTAGCCGTGATGTCTCAAAAAAAAAAAAAAAAACATTCTCAATCTGTTTGTTTTATCATGTCTCTAAAACCTGGCCATCAATTTGCCTAATTTGTTTGTTGTATCTGCTTTTTGGAGGAACACTCTCTCATATTCTCTGACAATGAAAAATAATATGCAAGGAAATATCATACTATAAGAATGCTGAAGACATGAGAAACCAGAGCGGTGGCCTCCAGAGCTGCAGAACCACAGTGCTGCAGACAGAGCTTTCATCATTAAATCTCCATCAGTCAGAGAGGCACGGCCCTCCCCTGGATGAAAACCAAATAACAATCAATCATGCAGTTGACGTGCCAACACAAACATACACACAGACCTTATTCTCTCATAGAGAAATTGAGATTTTAGTGCTTTGTAATAATTATGTTCTTTATGATTCCGTGTCTCTCCTAATTTTGAAAAATTAGCTCTTTTCTAATCAGAAAAAAAACAACTTTGAATTGATTGATTGACGGTGACCCCACGAATCTGAGGCTTTGTTTCATGTATGTATAGTGTGAGATTTAATGTCTAGGATTTCCAGAGGGATAATAAAAGGGAAAAAATGAGTGTAAGTCATTCAGGGAGTTTCTGTCTTGTTCACTTGAAGGAGAGAGAGAGGGTGCGGGAGCCTGCAGTGTAGTTGCAAAGGTCGATTACCTGACCCATTAAAAGTGTTTCTCCTGGGAACAGGCAGCTGTGGCAGTCTAGACAACAAAGACAGCATGTCTTAGGCCCTGTTTGATCGGCCCGCAGACGGAGCTCCAAATGGGAACCAACCGTGTTTATTCATCCACCCCAGATGGAGCTGTCAGTGAACTCCTCTCTAAATCGCCATGCACAAATGGAACAACCTCCAGCCACATCCAAGCAGCCAGTCAGTCACAGAGCTGTGAATCAGGGAAACAATAGGTCTCTTTATAACAAGGCATGTTATGTATTACCAGGATTTGGTTTCTTAAAGTTTTAAGTATTTTGAAGGTCCCTCTTTTCTCCAAACAATATGTTACTGATGCGGAAAGTTGAGCTATTGAGAGCTGAGAGTATGTGTCTACAGACACATTCATAACTCTATCCCACACTACCCTTGGTTCACAGTATTCAGCAGCATAGCACACATCTTTGGAGTCTGGCCGGTGACTGCTTCATAATGATGTCATGCACTAAAGGTCAGTCTAAGTACAAGATGACTGTGGTCAAGTCTGCATGGTGTTTTCTCACGTAGTGATCTTGTTGTTTGGCCATGTGAAAAAAAGCAAAATGACATAAAACCCTCAACTATTTGCAATTTTTATTAGTATTTTTGTGATGAATATGATAGGTATAGGTTTCATAGGTATATTCTTGCAGGGGTTTTTCATTGATGATCCACATGATACTTTTACAGCACTTTGTGAAGTGATTTCCTCATGAGTCTTTACAGGCCACATCATCCTGCAAATGCTGCTTTCATCTTTACCTGTGCATTTATGGTTGTGCTCCAATGTCTTTATTTTATTGCTTTTATTTGAATTCTTCATGTTTTTGGCACTAAAATCAAGTATTTGAACTGTATGATGTTATTCTGAGAGTCCTCAGCGTTTTCAGTGTGGTAACATCAAGGGATGAGCCAAACACATCCAGATGCTCCACTGCAGCTGGAGAATGGGTCCAGTGCTTCCCTGTCTGTCTGTCATTGGTCGGTCTGTCTGTCTGTCCATCCAGCTGTCAGTCTGTCGGTAGTTCTTAAATGACCAGGGACGGATTTTTGGCAAGAGAAGACAGAAACCGCAAACCGAAACTTGATGAATTCGAGCTATGTCAAGAATTATAGATGAACTGGATTGGAGCTCGATGTATAGGATTAAAATGGAGTCTAATGTTTGCTGTGATTTTGAAAATTAGTATGTACTCTAAACATCTGCCCCAAATTAAGGGACATCCATTTTTCTCAAGGCATTTATCAAAGCCAAGGTGAAGATCCCCCCATATTGTGCTTTATACAGCATAGTTATAGTGATCTACTTTATTGAGAGTATGACTAGAGACTGGATTGTTATTGGACTTTGAGAATTGGATTGGGAGATTTTCTAATTCTGCAGTTATACATTAGGTATTCACACACCCACGGTCGACTATGATACAGTACTTCCCTTTTCCTGTGTAAATGACATGCTTTTTTTGTAGAGGATCCTGAAGTTCAAGTTGATTTAATGGTGCCCTGGAGTGAGCCAACGTCCCTAGAATACAAACTGTGCCAATTTGCATTCCATACTGTACCGCCATATCCCATACAGTATAACTGCTTTTTAAAAGAACATATGGCACAAAAGATGCAAGCAAGAAAGAAAAAATAACACAAAAGGGGAAAGAGCTAATACAGTAAATATCCTAATCCAGATAGTGACTACAGGGACAGAGATGTAGTCTACTTTGATTAAGACAGATCTCCCTGGTGATACAGAGTTCAGCTCCACGTTTCTGTTCCCTACTTTTGAATCCCCATAAGCCTCCATTTCTACATGTCCCACATGAGTACAGAACAGGCATCAAAGAGCAGAATTGGAGCAATACCAAGTCTGCTCCCTGTTAATTTACCTTCTGGATTCATAAAAAGCCTCCATGCTCCTATATTTTGTGAAATTTTCGAAAGGAATAACAGTCAGTAAATAGAGGTACCCAGGCAGTTTTATGAAGGTTAACAAACTTTGCCCTATCCCTGAACACCTTTGCAAATGCATTTTCTCCTGTAATAACTCAAAGCCTCATGGGTTCTTCTGTCGGTGTGCTGTATGCTGAGAGTAATGTAGTCTTCTTCCTTGGCTTGGCAGGATGTTCTGAACTTCCCTTCCTGTGTCACCATTATTCCGTTATGCCATCATGGCTTTATTCAGCATGTGGATATGGGGCAGGTTAATCTACTATAAAGCCAAGGCAGAATAAGGAGATGCAGATGGCTAGCCCTTTGTCATGCTTTAAAGCAAGAGCAGATGTTTGTGGAAAACAGACATTACTGCAGTAGGCTATATATGGCATGAAAAATACCTATACAGACTTTCAGAAAAAGCATACATTTTATACAAAAAAAACATAAGTAGCCCAGCCTGGGCAATCAACCGGTTTCTGGCGAAGTACTTACAGTAATGTGAGGAAAGTGTGGGCACATCAGCACTTCTGTGCAGATGGCTGTTTGTGTAAGCATGGGGGGAATAGTGGCGCGCTGATTAGCTGACGAGACAGATGGAAGCACCTGTAGTCCCACCGAGACCCAGGAGGCTGCAGACTGCACATTGCATCCATTCTCAGGGGCTTCGGCAGGGCCGGGGGGATGGAGAGAAATACTGTAGACCTGAGAGAATGCTTTGAGTCATACTTACTCCATGATGATAGGAGAGGCTCTGGCCTCGTCTGGCCTGGAACACACCTTCATTTCCGCAGCCCCGTCGTCAGCCTCACTCAGCCTCCAACGGGCCGACCCAGGCCATCTCCGTTAAGACGAGGAGTCCAAGGAAAACTGGGCGCATAATGTGGTGCTTAAATACAAAACAAATGTCAAGGCTACGGGTTTCCTTTAACCAGCTGCCAGGGATTTTTCTATTTTATGAGATCAAACCTAATTACTCTTCAATTTCATCGGGTGATTCTTTGAACAAGCAAACATTTCAGACTGTAAGGTTTTACAGGCAATACAAAATAGTTTAAACTTTCCCAGATATTTGGTCTGGCCAAGCTTGCAGCCCTCTTGAAGCCTAGACTATAGAGTGAGTGAGTTACTGTATGAGCGATGTATAAACCCCTCGTGATCATGTAACACATGGTTGGCTCTTAGCCCTGGGCTCCTGCCTCTCTCTGACTAGCCACCCACCGCACCCCTCAGAATGACTGACACAGGGGCTATGCAACAGGGCTTTGGTACTGTATGTACAGTGTGTGTGTGTGTGTGTGTGTGTGTGTGTGTCTGTGTGTGTGTGTGTGTGTGTGTGTGTGTGTGTGTGTCTGTGTGTATGTGTCTTCACTTATAAATTAAATCAGACAAGAGGAATGTTTGATGTTTTGATGTCTGTGGAGCTAAAACATCATATCAACATCCTTTGAATTTACATCAACACCAAATACCACCTAACCATCATACCACCTACTGCATCAGCATGGATTCATTTGAAATAATGCAGTGTAACGCTGTGACAGATGTAATTTATGCACCAACCTAACAGCATGTTCTAGTTTGTTTCCTGTGGTGTTTTTATGCCCTGTAGCCCGACATAGAGGACACAGCAGAGCTACAGCATGCAAAATGGCACACATCATTAACCCCTCACTGACCTGGTCACTGACCACTCACAGTTTCAAAGGTGAGTGTTTCACGGATTCCTAAACAGTGACAATGATTTCACCTCTTGAAGATGAAAAATTGGCCATAGCCTATTTGTAAAGATGTTGAGGAACATCTCTTTCACTCTTTTCACCCACAACAATAGCAGCTCAACATGGGCATATGCTGTTGACCCTCTGTGGAGCTCTCGGGGAGATATTCTGCCTGAAGCTCAGTCTTGTATATCTGCTGTCCATATGGCTGGGGATCCTCTGTCCCATTTCACACACCATCACTTTGTCTTCCTACTGAGCTTCAGAGGAGTCAGATTAAAGGGTGAGATAGGTAAAGTAGAGAGGCCACTGTAAAGTGTGTGGAAGTGTGTACTTTAAAGAGTTGATGTTACGGTAATGATATGTAGCCTATTTGAACAACATGTTACATACATGGTACGGGGTACAATAACAGGTCTTCATAACAACTTTCACCAAATCAATGTCATCCCTGTTGGTCAATACCGCAGAAGATAATTTCATTCTCCATCCAGTAAACACAGGTGATAGGAGATCGTATGCAGAAAGAACAGAAGACAAACTTCAGGAGAGTATAATCATCTGACATTTAAAGGTTCCCTGGGGTCAAAACCCGTCTTACAGCTGTGAGATGGCTATTTGTAAGGGCTTCTCTAAGCTAGGATCCAATAGAAAAGTCATGGGCATTGTAATACTGTATGCAGAACAATGATTCACTCCCTAGTGTGGTGCCATTCAGTTTTTAGCATTGCATCAGGCAGCTTGTTGAAAGAAGGGACAGAAAGCAAAGCTGGTACATTGTCCTTGCTCCTGGTTGTTTAAGGACGTATACATGCAGGTTCTTTGTCTAATGGTTTAGGAGCGTCAGTAATATGCATGCGTACGTCAGTAACGCATGCATGCGTACACACACACACACACACACACACACACACACACACACACACACACACACACACACACACACACACACACACACACACACACACACACACACACACACACACACACACACACACACACACACACACACACACACACACACACACACACACACACACACACTCCTTAGGTTCTGTTTGTAATGTGGCACTGCCTTGGGCATTGCCTTAAGTTTGTGCTCCAGTCTGCTGACAGCACACATGACACTACACAAAAACATCCAGAAAGCACAGGCACGAAGACAAAGTTGTTAGTCCCAATGGACACTGTGGCACTCCAACCAGAGTTACCAAGGGTTGCATAGTTTCACAGTTTATTTCCCCTCACCTACTCAGAGGTTCTGATCACCACTCTTCATCAATTGTGCCAAGTCCCTGCTTCTATCATACTGTACGTTAACTCGGGACAACATTTGGGCCATAATCTACACAGCTCTGAAATAAGACACAGTGAGGGGTACAAATGTGCAGTTATTTCTTCCAGAGCGTCACAGTTTGAAACTCATCTGCAGTAATGTCATTGAGTCATGGCTGCCACTGGCTCCCACTAAGCAGTCCAGACTGGTGAAGACACGGGAAGCCAATTTGGAGTGTTGCATAATTCTGATGCCTCTCCCGCGTCATGCCACCCCCCCACCCCTCGAAAAC
Organism: Argentina silus; assembly: GCF_951799395.1. Taxonomy (NCBI): domain Eukaryota; kingdom Metazoa; phylum Chordata; class Actinopteri; order Argentiniformes; family Argentinidae; genus Argentina; species Argentina silus. The sequence goes on along the minus strand of NC_139658.1, from coordinate 16,614,943 downwards.
AAAGACTCCAGCTGAGTGCCTGCAGGTAGCACATGAATATTTCATGAAATCAGGAGCTGATTAACTGAATGGAACAAATTGGATGTATTCAACAATTCCCCATCAAAAGAAAGGGAAACGTTGTAAAACATAAATAACTACCTGAACATCCAGGAAGGGAAGTGAGGCATTATCGCCCCTTGCAACTGGTTACTGGTTTTGATCAAGTGGGCCTTAATGTTTGTTCATGTGGAGAAGATTTGATGCTTGAAATTAAATAAAAAATGTGAGAGAGCAAAGAAATATGTTTACAATAGCAAAAGCAGATGGAGAACAGGACGGCTAATGTCTGAAAATGACCTTGTTGTATGTTTTGAAGCTGGAATTGATGTATATATTATTTCTACAGAACCCTTCTTTGAAAATGTCCTGTTGCTTTAGAGAACTCCTTGGCTACTTCACACAGTGTGAAGAGAAACATTCACACAGAGCATGGTTCCTCCATCTCCTACAGTGCAATGTTAATGGAGATTCCAGACCTCTACACCACCCTCTTCCCCTCTCCAGAGTTCACTTTGTCCCGCAAATCACTGAATCTCTACTGTATCTAACAGACACTTACAGCCCCCAATCAGCCAAATGCCATGTCAGAATCACTGGGCTTCTCTCCACACCAATGGAACAATACATAAGAGAAAATATTTTCTCTGGTTCTTTTTCACACACAAGAAGTCATGTTTCCTAGCTATTGGCAAGGTGATGCACTGAAATAATAATTTTTCTATTGCTATTATTTTGACTGGGTCTTGCCATTTCAACTCATGTGAACTATGAGAACCTTATGAGATTGGAAATGGATTCACAGGTGCAGTTTATTCACTGCTCGGTAATCCACAACAAAGCAATATTTCCAGCTTGTGACATGCTCCACAAATCAACATAGTCCATAGACAGACAGGTACAGTGGACATGTGTAACTAAGTATAGTAGGAGTATTGCCATTGTAACTTCAGTAATACATTGTCCCTTATATTTGTAAACAATTGTGTTACTTGGAAAAGTATCTTGGCATACAGGCAATTGGAAACATAAATGTTTCAAAGACAGATTAAAGACATTGGTTTCCTATTTTGTGAACTGTTTATTTCTGATGGAAGCAACATGCTGTTAGTGGGCTGTGGTTGTGGGTTCCCTTCGTATAAAGTAACCTGCGGTTGATCTGTCTTCAAGATCTAATCCCCCCCCCACCACCATTCCCCCTCTGCACCACTGCACACAGTCCTTTGTAGGCTACTACTGCTAAGGAGAAAAGTAGGGCACTAGTGCGTCCTCCGGCTGTAGCTCCCCAGTGACCCCAATGATAAAAACCCTGTCCCTGGGGCTCTTTCAAAGGCTGGTCTGTGTCAGATAGCTTCCCCCCGGAGATCACACTGGGATTCCACAAATCTCACCAACGCGTCGGAGAGCACTACAGACAGTATACAGTGGGGGTGTACCTGATCGTGCTATGCTACATGCTAAGCGTTGGGCACAGAGTTTGTTCATCACACTATGACAACCTACTGATCATGTTGGCCTACAATACGTCATTTGCCATTTGAGTTATAACCAAGCTCAAGGGGTTACGAACTGAAACAGAATTAAATGTACATGCAAAGTGTCAAAACTGGGTAACATCCACTTTCTACATACATTTGATAATGTCCACTTCCTACATGTCCTTCCTCAGACCAAGCTAGAGCTACTTATGTGCAGCTAGCAGCACTCAGTGCTTTCTACTATTCCTTTTCCCCACTCTATTCCACTCTTCTTGAAAGGCAGTGGCGTACTGTGTCTATGCCGGGGATCAGAATACCTCCTGTATATCACATGGCCCACCACCACCACCACACCCCAGGCCCTGACAGCTGCTCATTAGTACCTTCATTTGGGCCCAGAGACGGAATGTTGATCAGGTCACTTGTCCAGCATGGTGAATGATCCCATTTAAAGCCCTCCTAGACAGCATTCTACGTCCAAAGAACACTCAGCTCCAAGCATTCTTTGAACCAAGAGCTCTTTCAAGGCACTGTGCAGTGCCAAATATACGATGCCTTCATTGAGCACTTAAAATAAAAGGGTGGTTGCTGTTTTTGGCACCATGAAACTAAGACATGAGACTTCAAGCTGGGGGCGTCAATTGGTCAGTTACCGTTTGCTGTCATAGATTATGGGGTTGAAACTGCTGTACAAATTATATTGAAATGCATTGTGTTCAGAAAGAGTGGAAGTATCCATATCAGAATGTGTTGTATCCCCAGAGGAGGTCGTTTTAGCACATTTCTTCTTGTTAAGGTTTATTCTCAATTATAAACAATGACGTTAATAATGAATAATGCTCTCCTTGAGAGTGGACTTGTCCAGCAGGCATTCTTCCAGTATTTACAGAGAGTCTATCAGGTATCAGAATGCTGTGTTAGTATAGCATTGGAGGCTTAAAGAGACTTTAGACCTGCCTGGTTGTATTTCATCCATCAAAGGAACAGGGCTCACTATGGCATTGGTCTTGAGCTCCAGAGTCTAAATCCAAACACTGTATAAGGATCAAAAGGCAATTAAGGCAGGTATTAATCAAAAGGCAATTAAGACAGGTATGTGATTTGGTCTCTCCTGTGTGGTTAAGCGAGGCCATAGGCTTGTGTCATGCAGGTTAACAGGCCAGACAGCAGTGTGAGTAATGGTGTCGGCACAAGGCTTTTGTTTGGCCAAGGTTATGACCTTGCTTTTAAGAGGTGCATGCAAGGTTCTAAACGGCAGCAGTTGGAGATGTTATCTAACAATATTAATATTACTAATATCATCACATCACTCCACTCTGTAAAATTATTTGTTGGCGTTTCAAGTAAGATAATTTTGACTGAAACACATGTTACTGCCACTTCAAATATATAAAGTGGATTTTAATTAGATATTATATTAAGGTGGTGATGATTTGACAGTAGTGTATAGTGTTACATTTAATGTAAAAACATTTTTTTTTAATTTGAATCAATTTGTGGGTGTCAAAATGTTTTCACACAGCTGTAATTGTCAAATGACTAGATAAACATAATTTACTTGATTTGACTAAATGTATTGTACATACTGTAGTTTCCTCACAGTTGGTTTGTTGTTCATGTTCCATGGATTACAGTACTCACCACGCACAGGATACTTTTCAGATACTGTATGCCTTTAAGCACATTTTGAAAGGGAAGCTTCACATTTTGTAGGCTATGTGACTGTTATGAAACAATAAGAAACCATACCATTTCTCTTCCAGAAGTGAACATCAACAATCAACAGTCAAATAGTAAGACAGGATGAGGCATTCGGTGGAGCGTTATGGGCTCTCAAACTTGTGTACCTCCCACTCAGTAAAGTAGCAGAGGTCCTAGCAATACATTGGTCATAGAGTTCAGACTCACCATTGGGACTCGCGAGGGATTTTACCGGAGCGTCTGCACTCTTATGGCAGTTCATGGAAGCCAAGGTAATGGTTGAATCGTTTCGTTGGATCTCGACCTTATTTGCAAAGTGGTTTAATTAGTCGGACACTGTTTTTCAGAGTTGTTACACTTTAAAACCACTGTACATGGTATCCTGTTATAATCAGCCTGTGGCGCCGACCTGCATTTGCATTCGACTTGTTACATTGACTGAATTTCTGCAGGATAATACATCAACAGTCCTTATCGTTTTTTCTGTGAAGTTAGGGAAGTGATAACATTTTCAGTCTGCTATTTTTCGTGATAGACTAAACAGTCGTTGTAATGGAATCTATTATCTGCTATGGAAAAAAAGTTTTGGGGAAAGAATTGTCCTTATGCCGCATGAGGGCATAAACATGGCAAAGAGAGAAACTGCACTGGAGATTATTGATCAACGACAGTGCAGTATAACAACAAACAACAACATAACAACAAACTATGAAAATGTTAATTATATCAGAATTATGCTGTCCAAGTTCTTTAACAAAACATATGAAAATGATCATATTCAATTGCAGACTCTGAGTAGCCTATTGTATGTTGTGTTCTAAAGAAATCTCAAGAGCATGAAAAGCCAAGATATGTTTGTGAATCTGACTAGAGCCAGTTTGAAAGGAAAACATTTGCAGTGTGTGTCCCATCCTCTTGGCAGACTCAAATTGACATCAGGGAGTAATCGATATCAGCTGAGTGCAGGGAAGGCACAGAGGAATCCCCTTTGGCCCTTGCCAGCAGAAATTCCTATGATTTTCATTGGGGGATGACTATGGAGTTTAAACTGTATAATGGCATTTTTAACACTTTATGTTCAGTTAGATTTTTGATAATGGTGTTTGAGATCCCGGTAATACAGTGGTCATTCACATACATTTCAGATTATTTTGCATAGACTATGGACTATGTCGCAGTGGCAGTACCCACCCTAATGTACTGAATGGGCAATGTATGGGAAGAGGTAGAAAAGGATTTTGATTGTTGCCAACTTGACAGTTATCGTCAATATGAGAGGCTGTTTGAAAAATTAAACTGGTCTGCAATGTCAGGGCTCCAAATTACTTGTTTGAGCAGGTTACTCATATACACTGAGCAAGTAGCCATGGAGGAAAATATAGCGTGTCAACATTGACTGACATTTGCCCTCTGACTAAGCTCTGCTACTGTATATGTTAAACTGTCTTGAGTAATCTCAGTGGTTGCATTGGCCCTCTCTCTCAACATATAGTCCAGGGGTGGATGAAATTGACTATAGCCTACTTAGGGTTTGTTTAGCTGCCTTGTTAATCTATGGAAACGGGAAGGCGATCAAGTAGATGGACACAGTGCATGTTCACACCAACAGATGACCTACAAAGAGGGAAAATGTCTCAAGTTAATTCTAGAGTGCCTTGACAAATTGTTACCATAAATTGTCAAATTGTAAGGCTATGTGATGTCATATATTAGAGCTCACTAAATGAGCGTCACTGATTGGATTTATAGGGGAACTTGTTTCATTGCAGCTGTTGGGCAAGCGCTCTCTTTTACGTGGCATGTGCTGAGGTGCAGTGGTAATGCAAAAGTGTAAGTGTTAAGTGTTCATGCAAAACACATTTCTCTTTTAACTCTGCCATTTACTGTACCTCCAATGGCAGTGACATGAAAAGCAGTTCAATTTAGAGTTATATGTTCCTGTGTTATGAATACACTCGTTGTGTTTGCTGAGCCCAAACTCAGCTATTAAAGTTAAAATGTCTTTGAGTACCATACTTTATGAACTCTCTGATATAACCCAGCTCACAACTTCTATGTGGACCATATTTACATTTTTGACAGTGAATTTATTGACATTTCTTATTGGAATATGAGCATTCATGCTAGTATTAAAAGTTGTGAGAACAAGACATGGCTAACCTTAATGATGATGGATGAGTCTGAGAGAAACACAGTGTGGAAAATAACACAAATAAACATCAGTTTGGCAATAAGAAAAGTTACTTTATTTTATGGGGATAATTTTCTTTGCTCGATGTCCCTTGATCAACAGTCTTCATGCATGAACCTTGTGAAATTAAAACTAATAGCGTTTTGGAAGCGTGGGGAAATATTTCAAGCTTTAACTGTGAAATGTGTAGTTTAAGTTCTTCAGAGGCCTATATTTTCCAACATAAACAGAACCTGTTTCTTCTCTGATTCTCTGGGTAACACAATGAACGTCTGCATTAATTTCCTTTTTTCCTTTCGTCATACTAGTGGAGTGTTCTCCAACATATAAGTTGGAGAATACTGTATTTCATGATAATAGGGGAGTGCGTAGTCATAATGTCAGGACTCTGGACAACCTTGCGGTTGTAAAAGTGGGACTGACTTGTGAGGCTGAGCTCAACTATCAAGCCAGATGTTGGCCCTTACTCAGTGGCTCAGGCAGGAGTGCTTGACAGGAAATCTGCAGCGTTCAGTCTGACTGGTCTCTCTTTCTCTCTCTCCCCCCCTCTCTCTCTCTCTTTCTCTCACAGGTACTGATTGGAAGTGATTCATAAGAAGAGGAAAATCCTCAAGGACTACAACAAAGCTGTGGACGACTTCTTCACTTGATCTTGATTGTTTTATGTTTGTGTTGTGTTATGGCTCGTCACACAGTGTTTGAAATGACACTGTTGAAATGTGTGATGCTCTTACTGTGTCTCAGTGGCGCTCTGTGCCAACGGGACTGCACTGGAGTGGACTGTCCAGTGCTTCACGGCTGCATTGAAGAGGTTCTGGAGAGCGGTGCCTGTTGTGCGTCTTGTGTGCAGACAGGATGCGCGTGTGAGGGTTACCAATACTACGACTGTGTCAATGCCGGCTTCAAGAATGGAAAGGTACCTGAGGGAGACTCCTACTTTGTTGATTATGGAAGCACAGAATGCTCATGTCCCGAGGGGGGCGGAAGGATAAGCTGCCACTTCATCAGCTGCCCTGAGATCCCAGCTAATTGCATTCAGGTGTCTGAGCCAGCAGATGGGTGTGTGCAGTGTGACCGTATCGGCTGTGACCATGATGGGCAGAAGTATGAGGCAGGTCACTCCTTCCACTTGGACCCCTGTCAGGTCTGTCACTGTCCCAACGATGGAGGGAAGCTAATGTGTTACCCTGTACCAGACTGTGACCCACAGAATTTCCAGAAACCCATGTTAGCCACCACCACAGAGGAGAATGCACAGAACAAACACCTCAGTGATCCATACATGTTTGATGGGCAAGGCCCCATGGACCACTTATCCAAACCCTATCGCCTTTCACACAGGGACAACTTGCCTTTCTTTAGACCGGCCCCTAGCCACATGGATGAGGAGGAGGAGGACTATGACTATGCCCCTACAGACACTCCAGAGCCCTATGCAGATGATCTGGCCTATCCAACACAGTTCTCCATCACCAACAGAGTAATCTCAGTGTCTTCTGCTGACAGAACCTCTCCATATCAGACCTATGACACAGGTGCCAGGCTGGAGCTGAGGGAGAAATATGGTGTTCATGAACACACAACAGACAGAGCTGAGGTGGAGGTGACAGACAGTCTAGAGACAGGAAAGCAGACCACCTCCAGCCTCAGGGAGGACACCACCACGACATGGCAGAGGCACTCTGAGAGTCAAACACACCCACAGAGAAGCTCAGAGAGTCAAATACATCCGCAGAAAAGGTCAGAGAGTCAGATACACCCAGAGAGAAGCTCAGAGAGTCAGATACACCCACAGAGAAGCTCAGAGAGTCAGATACACCCAGAGAGAAGCTCAGAGAGTCAGATACACCCAGAGAGAAGCTCAGAGAGTCAGATACACCCAGAGAGAAGCTCAGAGAGTCAGATACACCCACAGAGAAGCTCAGAGAGTCAGATACACCCACAGAGAAGCTCAGAGAGTCAGATACACCCAGAGAGAAGCTCAGAGAGTCAAATACACCAACAGAGGAGCTCAGAGAGTCAAATACACCCATTAGAGGCAGGGGCTGTGGACCTTGGGGACACACACGAGGAAGAGATGGATGAGGAAGTAGAGGAGGAGGAGGAGGAGGAAGAAGAAGAAGAGAAAGTAATTACATTATTGAATGTCACTGGTGCTGAGGGAAGGGATGTGCCCTATGACATTGGTATTATAAAGCAGGAGAGTCATACAACCAGCAGTCATGTGAATATACCCATCAGTCATATGAATACACCCAACAGTCATATACATACACCCAACATCCATATGAATGCACCCAACAGTCATATGAATACACCCAACATCCATATGAATATACCCAACAGTCATAGCAATACACCCAACATCCATATGAATACACCCAACATCCAAATGAATGCACCCAACAGTCATATGAATACACCCAAAATCCATATGAATACACCCAACAGTCATATGAATACACCCAACATCCAAATGAATACACCCAACATCCAAATGAATATACCCAACAGTTATGTGAATACACCCAACATCCAAATGAATACAACCAACAGTCATAGGAATACACCCAATAGTTATGTGAATACACCCAACAGTCATATGAATACACCCAACATCCAAATGAATACAACCAACAGTCATAGGAATACACCCAATAGTTATGTGAATACACCCAACAGTCATATGAATACACCCAACAGTCATATGAATACACCCAACGGTCATATAAATACACCCAACAGTCATATGAATACACCCAACATCCATATGAATATACCCACCATCCAAATTAATACAACCAACAGTCGTTTGAATACACCCAGCAGCCATATGAAGTCAGATGGGAGAGATCCAGGTAGCAACCATGAAAAGACAACAGTGGAACACAGCACTAAATCCCCCAGGACGCCTGAGCATTATACACTCCCTACGGTCAAATTCAGCCCAACCAGCCAGCAGCCCCTGAGGGTGAAAGCAGATGTGGGTCATCCTTCCAAAAAGCAGGCCCCAGACTCTATTTAACCTTCACATCGTGGACACACAGGAGATGGATGAAGAGGAGGTGATGGAGAAGGAGGAGGAAAAAGAGGGACAATATACCCACTTTTCTCCCAAAGCCTCAAGGGGGTGAGTACAAAATACTATTTACTGAGAGCTTAGTTGTTATACAGTAGTTGTTCTCACAACAACCACTAGCATGCTGTATGTGATCTGAATTATTGTGTTTCAAGTCTGTATAATTACTGAATTGAATACAGAAATCACAATAGACAACACTGCCCAGTCAGCACTCCCCAGTAAAACTATGCTCCATTGCACTTTCAGCTCATTCCCACAATTTACGCGACAGTGTTCACACCGTTTCTCCCTTTGGTTATGCACACAAGTTCAAGTCATGATTCATTTGAACATTCATTGAACATGTAAGGAGTTGACACTCTTGCCGGTCCCATGGAAATCTGAACATAAGTAGAAATAAGAAACACAGGGGTCTGTCTGAGCATGAAGCCAAACACTCCTCCTGCTGTGTACATCCTCTCACAGCAGCCTTGTGTAAGTCAACACCATCCATACTTCTACATGCAACGCCTCACTGACGTTAATTGTATGCAGCCACAATTCTGTGTTAGATGAAGACCGATGGGGGGGGGGGGGGGGACCCCCCTGTTCTGTGATAAAACCTCAGTGGTTTTCAACTTTGAGGTGTTTATAGGATTAAGTCAAGGATTCCATTTTAGCTTTTGGTGCCAATGTTAAAACGTTTGATTGTACCCTCACATGGGGCTCCTGGGTAATTTGATACACGACTTGTCCATCTGAAATTTCTATTTTTCAAAAGGGCATGCAGTGCGAGGCGAGCCAGGCTGCTTAAAAGCAGTAGCAAATCCAGATGTTGATGCCCTAAACTAATACTCCATAGAAACAACTATATTCTCAGCACATTGTGATATGATCCCTTTAATATCCCAAAGTATGTGACATGTAATATGATCAGGTATGCATACATTAGGAGGTTAGTCATAATCAATGACATTGTCTATTCTTCACTGACATAACATAATCACGTTGTCATAGTCTGCCACGCTTGATTCATTTTGGCATGCTGATTTACTTTGCAACCATTTGCTCATCTATTCAGAATAATAAGGAGGGTTCCTCTATCTCCCTGCAATGGAAGGGTCAGCTAATAATGGACAGATCACCTAGAGGGATAAGGTTCGGACACACTTCCCAAAATCACACCTTCCTCTGCCCTGTGGATCATATTCAAAGGAGAATAAACAGAGGAATGACTTATCTTGGGCCAGTAGGCTCCAATTCAAGATAAACAGTGTTCTCAAGATAGAAACACTTGGGGCTCTTGACAGGTAGCGCCTCTCTGTGCTCTTCTTTAGATATGTGGGGGGGAGAAGGACTCTTCTCTCTACTGATAACACGCATGCAGCAGAACCGTACTTTATCATTGTTGATAGTGTATAGCCCTGGGACAGTATCAGAAAAACATGCAAGCTTAGGTTCTCAAACATTTGATCTGCTACAGTACACCTTTTGCAGATTGTTGGTGGCACATTCTGTGTTGTTTTCAATGATCTGTCTTGTGGTTTCACACTGTGATGTAGTTTTAACAGCAACCTACTGTATGGCCTCAAACTGATATCAAATCAAGCTGGATACCTCTTGCCGTACGGTATTGTGGGCATCAGCAGTAGAAATGCTTCCCCTCAACAATACTTTATGAAGAATGGCCAAACAGGCAGATTGTGAGGTATGTGATAAAAGGGTGATTTAAGGGCTGTCCATCTCGAGGAGATATGTCATGTTGTCAGGTATGTCGGGTTCAGACTCTCAGCCCCCGGCCTCAGGTGAATCCTGAGGTAAAGTAACTCTCTGAAGGTGTAGAATAATTAATACCACATGATGGAAACAGCTGGAGTCTGGCGTTCATGTACAGTATGACCGTACTGATCCGTTACAGTCCTCCGCTTTGAAGTTATTGATGGACATGTGTGATGCATGCAAATTGGCACCAAAAGGAGCTCCTGACCTACTTTTGTTTGGCATCCTCAGGTCACCCCTTTTACCCCAAATCAGTCCAGAACTGTTATCAACCATATGAATTATGCTTAATGGTAATAAACTAGGTTGATGTCATTTGTGCATTTTCATCTCTCAGCTATTCAATCTGAAGTCCTCTCTGCCTTACAGGCCAGTGTGTGGTTCCATGGAGAATCCTCTGAGAGAGACTGTAATCAGAACATTGGTCAGGCTAACAGACTGACAGAATGGTCAAGGGATATGGTACTGTACACACACCTGGACAGGCTATGGTTGTCCATGCTGATTTACAGGACACTTACAGGCTGCTATCAATAGTCACACACCCAGCAGTTGACCTTTCAAATAATCCTTTCTGTAATGTCCAACCTCTGGGACACTGGGAACTCATTAGAAATGTGCTTATACCTATGCCACAGGAAGAACTATATGTATGTTCACGATATGCAAAACAAAAGGTTTCCATGTGTTCATCAGTGCTGCTTCCCCTGGCATATATAATAGCAAACATTCAGCTGTGTTGTTCACTTGTGTTACTAGTATGGTCTTTCAACGAGGATCTGGAGAATGTCCAACCTAAGTACTGTATACTTGAAAGTACACAAAAGTAGAAGCACACGTTATTTGATTTTGTGTGGGTAAGGATCGGAAGATCTGTTGACATTTATTGTTTCCGCTTTCTGAAATGATCTTGAGTACTAGATAACCCGCATAGTACAATGCATTTCAAATGTTTTGCTTGTGACGCATACAATTTAGGATGATTTAAATTAAAACATGCATTTCTCCCTCTAAACATATAGAATGCATAGCCAGAGGAGAGTGTAAATTGATGTATTAGATGTGTCGACGTATGTCTTTGTGACCTCCTTCTTGGAGTTCCCATGAAGAAGTAGTCTCTGTGTGAGAGAAGGTCCAAACCATATGGAAAGAGTGTACATGCATTAGATGTGTTTGAAATACATTCTCTCTGCATTGTTGGCCACTTGTCCACAGTTAGAGACATGAAAATAACAACACAATAGCAAAATCCATTTATCTTGTCAAAGCAGTGTTTCTGTTCCTCACATTTGTCCAGTTTGAATTTCATCCCTGCAAATCATCTCCTGGCTTTTTTTCTTTTTTACCGCTAACTGATTAACCATAACATTTAACAAGTAAGCTGAACAAATTCTCAGTGACACAAATGAAAGTGTACATCAATCAGATCGGTTCCAGACAGACAGTGATTGTGTCCTGACTCTGAGCCAACTCATCTAGACTGCCCTGTCTCTCTCTGCATCTTGTGCCAAAGCTTTGACACCTGCCTCAATGACTATGTGTCAGTTCAGCTGCCACTCCTCTGTGGATCTCCTAACAGAGTGCACTCAAGGCAGTGATGTGATGGTGTAGAATCTGTCTCAGTCACCCACCATGGGTCAACCAGCTGGAGATGTTACCATGCTCCAGATGCCATGTCACCATCTGCACCTTGGGAAATTCCACAGTAACTGAATGACCCTGGAACTCGATTTTTCACATTCAAACATATGCCAAACAAAAACCCTTGCTAGCAAAGTTTAACAAACTATACAACTCTATGCACTAGGACTACTTCTAACAATTAAAAAAAAAGAAAACACATTTACTTTAAGAACTGTGCAGCTTCAAAGTTTGGTAACTGAATGACCAAAATCTCCCTGGGTTTTTTATGTAACCACGTTTCCCCAAAGCTGATATCTCCTCCAAATTAAGATTCAAATATGTCGGCAGAAAGACAATTACATTTGTGGTTTTCAGTGTCTTTTTCTTCATTATACCAAAACAAAATAGCCTACACTTTTGACAGAAAAAAACATATTTGAAAAAAAAAATATATATATATAGTAGGCCTATGCAGACACACAGAGAGACACCCAACCTGCTCCTAGTTTGCCACAGAGATAGCCTCTGCAAAATGAAAATTCTTTATTGTCTACAACTGGTGTGGGAAGGATCCTAAGGATCTGTCAGTTTGCTCTTTCCTGATGATGATAAATCCCTTGATGTCGTTTTTGTAGAAGTATGCAACATGTATGTCATCATTCTCAATGGAAGTTACTTGCGTTCCATATGCGTGTGATATGCTGGCTTTGCTTCCCCCACTGTACTCAACAACAATGAAGTCCCCATTTAATGGAGCCTGAGATGAGGCTGTTGATGTGGTGTTGGGTGAGGATGTTGATTTGTAACTACTACTGTATGATTTCCCACAGTTTTTCGGCATGTCCCTGTGGAAGAACCCTTTTGGAACTCTTTTAAGTTCCATGTAGAACCCCTTTGGGTTCCATGTAGAACCCTCTGTGAAAATGTAAAATGTTCCATGTAGAACCCTCTGTGAAAAGGGTTACGGTGGAACATGGAACTCAAAAGGGTTCTACATGGAACCCAAAAGGGTTCTTTAAAGGGTTCTCCCACAGGGGAAGCCGAAGAACCCTTTTAGGTTCTGTACAACCTGTACAATAAGTGAATGTAGCAATTCCGTTACCGATTTGATTTGTTCATTCTGTTATTGATTTGGTAACATAATTACCAGTTTTAATTGCTTCATAAACTAAATCGATATCAGTAAAAACACTACAAGTATTTGGTAGGTCTACCTATACTTCTGACTTTTTGGAATTTTCATTATCCTTGCCCCTCATGAGGAACAGACCTTTGAAAATATCTTAGACTTACTGCATGTGGGTTTTTGGTGATAGAATGACCCGGAGACTGGACAATGATTCTTGATCTTACAGAAGACAAACTATTTCCTAAAAACAAAATATAAATGTTGATATTAATTGACCGGAGTCTATACTTTAATTAATTTACATTAATGAGGTTTGACGTTTTTCTAAACACCTTTAAATACTTTTTCTGGTAGCTGTTTTCTATGGAAGATGGTTGAAAAATGTATTTCCCAAATATATGGAGCTTTTATTCGACACCCAATTTGATATGCTCTGATGAATTTTGATCCTCATGGGTCCTTTTACACGGAACTCCCCACCTCTATCATTATATCAACACCGCAGTACTCTGAGCTCTGGCTTTTCACACCATAATGGTCAAATCCACTTTGATGGTATGGTACCTACTGTCGGACTAATGGTGCCCCACTAATGGGGTGGTTGTCTGTGTCTGGTATCAGGGCTGATTTTAGGGTTGTTGTTATGTTGAATTCGAGATTGAAACCAATGCAGTGTTATACAGAGGTTAGTGATGTGACAAAATGTAGACTTAGCTTTACTCTGAGTGATGAGCTGTTTTTCCGTGCAGACGGACCTTTCCCTGATGCTGGACCAGTGCTTCATCCCTGCTGTGTGTTGTTGTTGGCGGAGCGGAAGAGTGTGTGTGTGTGTGTGTGTGTGTGTGTGGTGTGTGTGGTGTGTGTGGTGTGTGTGTGTGTGTGGTGTGTGTGGTGTGTGTGTGGTATGTGTGTGTGTGTGTGTGTGTGTGTGTGTGTGTGTGTGTGTGTGTGTGTGTGTGTGTGTGTGTGTGTGTGTGTGTGTGTGTGTGTACGTATGTGTGTGCGTGCGTGCCTGGGTGACCCCGGTTCCCAGTGTACAGGGTTGGAAAGGGAGTTTGGCTTAAACCAGCTATCCCTCGACACTGACTGTTTTCAGTTTGCTTCATTCTATTACATCACTAAGTAGACCAGCATAACATTTTTACTGAGGCAGTTATTGGCATGTGTATCTTTGGCATGTTAGTCATCAGGCATGAGTTGTTGTTAAGGAGTTGTTATAGAACCCCTAATAAGGACTTCTATGTCTTATGTTAGGGTTGGGCTGTATCAATTTTTTCATACCTTTATGCTGTCCTCAAACTTTATAGGTGTATACGGTATATATGTTACCGGGGTATACGGTATTACCACGAAAAAAATAAAATAACGCTGGGGGCTGGTGGGAGCCGTCTTTGCTCCATATATTTAATCTACATTGGAAAACCTATGTGGTGACTGCTATACCGTATGACATTTAGCCGAAACAGTCATTTAAACTTCACATTCCAGCTTGACAAACTAAACTAAACAGTTAGATAGCATAATATGATAGGATTACGGATAGAGGGCCTGCTCTGTTGTCTATTGCCTCTGGTCCTGCACTGTGTTTGTCACCGCCAAATTGAGGTTGTGGCCAAAACAGTTAAACCATGGCCAATTCAGGGCCCTGATGGCAGCTGCAATGTTAGCAGCATTGTCAGTTATTATGGCCGAGAGTTTATACGCATCCAAGTGCCGCATGGAGTGCATCAACAATGTTGTCCCCCGTGTGTTTTTCTGGAAAAAAGCTAGTCTGTAGGCATTTTGACTGTAGTTTCCAGTTGGGTGTGACAAAGTGGACAGTTAACGATATGTATGGCGTCATGTTAACTGACAACCACACATCAGTTGAACCCGACAGGAGCACTTGATACAGACAGATATCCCATCCGTGCAGCTCTTAATGGGTGTTTCAGTTTGAGGGGCAAGTGTAGATTAGTTTCCATTAGTGTTCCCATCTCTGGCCGTCATCTTTTTCATGCAAATCTTGCAAATAACCTTGTCCAAATCCGAAATGTGGAACCCGAAATGCTGCCAAATAGCAGCAATGGCATTGTTTTTAGGGACCAAGTCATTAGCAGTAGTCATCTTTTTTTTCTCCTTCTCTTTGTTAGGTGGTAGAGGTCACGTGCAACAACTGAAATTATTGTAATGATTTCTCTGACCACGCTGGCAGCAGCGCCGTTACATATTGTGAATTGACAAACAGCTCTTAATTTGACAGTTTGATAGATAATGGAGCAGAAATGTTATGACGGTATTGAAAAGCATATGATACCGTATTACCGTTATACCGCCCAACCCTACCTTATGCCCACAGTTATTTTATTATAATCTCAGTATGTTAAAGTAGAGTCATTTATTGAAATGGAGTCATTTATTGAAATTATTTATGTTCCACCTGCGGAAATGTGTTCTGAATGCATCGAAAACAAACAGATATTTGCATCTCACAGATGGGGGTGTAATCATCTCACATAATTTCAAATGGTTTCAACAGTTGAGCCCTTTTTTTGTTGAGCAATTAAAGCAGCTCAATCACCCTTTATGGACCTGTCTGTTTTTCTTGGCTGTTATAGCTTGTTGTCTGGTGCACAATAACTATACCCTATGGTCTGCTTCTCTCTGGAACATTCCATAAGCTGTTCTGGAGACTCTGCAGTCTGCACCCTTGGCCTTTAGTTGGATTGATCTCACTGGGGTTCAGCTATGTAGGTCAGAGGGTCAAGAAAAAAGCCATTGAATGAACTTAACCCAACTCAACAGTAATCACAAATCATCAGGCTCTCTAATAACCATTACAAGTAATATTGGCTGTGGGTAGTGAAGTCCCTATCATCTGAGGAACACAGAGCAGAGTGAGCCCATGACTCATGTTATTTACAATGGTATGTGGGTCCATTCTGCCTGATGAAACAGGTCCAAGATGAACAACCTTCCGGTGTCTTCTGTCTGTCCAGGGGACCGCTCCATGTGATGTAGCAGGAGATTTTTAGGGGCCTCAGGATTTAATTTGAACTCAGTGAACGCATTTCATGTGATGGATGAGAGGGCCCTCCTTTCATTGGCTTTGAGCCTGAGAACACTATAGGTGCTTCCCTCTAAGCCTCAGCAATATCTCCACTCCCATGTGTCCCACTGTCCCTGAACTCGTGTTATGATGGCCCACTGCGCACTCACCTTTCAGCTCAGGTCTGACATATAGTTCTCATCACCGCAACAGTACAGCATTCTTATGTTTAGTGGTTGAATGGACATCCAGACTACAACCGAGGAATATGACTAGTTGTACTTTTAACCCATAAAAGTACTCCGTGTTGCAACAGCCAGGCCTGAGTCTACATTTGTGTTGAAGCCAACTAAACCCACAAAAATGACTTGGATTGGATCTAATCCCATTTGTGTCAATTCTATCATCTCACATCAAAAGAAAGACAGACAAGAGCATCTGTTCTTCCTTTCTTCTTCATCAGTTCTTCCTATTTCCGTTGCCCCTGGGCTTTTTCTCTTACTCTCTCTAAACCACATGTGGCTCTGCACAATAATGCTCTGTTCCACACTGAGTCTGAGTTGAAAAGCAGCAGTTACTCCTTTATTATTCTAACCAAAAGAATTGAAAGTGCCTTTCGAGATGGTCTACTTTAAATGCAACTCACATGGAACCTCCTCCTGTGAATTATGGATGATACAGATTGTCATCTCCTCTTTTATTTCTTGCATAGGATTTGACTGGATGGTATGCTTTTACTTATCATAAGTGAATCTCCAAATGGCTCTGCCTCTCACTGCATTATCATCTGATCAGGCACATTTGGTCAGAGAGAGCAAGCAGCCTTGAGTGCAGGCAGGCAGGCAGGGAGAGGCAGTCCTTGAATGAAAGTGGCTGATGATTTAGGGGAGTTTGTTTTTGGTTCGTCAGAGTCTTTACTCTTGACCCTTATCTGTTAATGCAGAAAGATAAATATGCTTGTTTTGGGCCTTCCTCCCTTTGTTAAAGCATCAGTAGATGTTGCCATGCTGTATGTTGACCTCTGCTTTCCGTTAAACCTAGTGTTCATGTCAGAGTGACCGCATTCCTCTGAAACTTGGTCAGCTTTGTTAACAATCATGTGGACCTATTGTACTGTAAGCTGTTAACAAATACCTGAATCTTTCACCCCACTGTACCCAGAAAAGCCGCCCTCTTCCTGTATCGTAGAGTTAATTGCAGAAACAGAGTACAGCTATTTTTGAGAGCAATAAAGATAACAATCTCTCTCTTGTAACAACACATTTTTTTGTGAGGATAGCATGTGAAACAATGACCACTTTGGATGCAGGTCGGAAGTAGGTTTCACTTGGAGTGAAGGAGAGATCATCTTGAGCCAGTGTGAGATGGTTTTGTACTCATTATAACCGTGCATGATTATGATCCAGTGGATCAGATAGTGTATCAATGAGGCACTTTAATGCCTCAGTTGATGTGGGTAAATACCGTTCGTTTGAGGCACATGGATGACCTCTTGGGATTTCAGGTAAAGTGTACATAATCTGATTTAGACTGATTATCAAGTCGGCGAGGCACGAGTGATCTCTGAAAATCTCTTCAAGCTGGTTTATTGAGGCTTCATGACATTTCAATGAAAATAAGCATGTCTAATTCCCATTTAAAAGTGAATATTTGTGCTTCCAAGTTTGGAGCCCTTTCAAAATCAATGTGTAATAGCTTTTCTCTGAGGGCTAATGGCAGCCTTTCCGAAGGTTTGTAATTTACTTTCATTCATGCCTGAAATGCAGTCAGAGGGCCATTCAGAATGGATTTACAATGCGTGCTTTTACGTTACACTTGAAGCCAAACCGGGCTGGGCTGGAGTGAGTTGGGGTGGCAGGCTGTCTGATTTGAGAGGCAGGTTCTTAAGAGTCTGTCATCTTGCTGCCAGGAGTCCAGCTCTCTTTATTTCAACTGCCCCAGTTTCAAGGCCCTGTCTGGTCCATAGCTCAGACCTTTGAACTCAATGGTTTGTGTTGGTGAATTTCCAAACAGTCCAGTGAATTATTTCGTCTGATGTTGCATTATGAGGCATAATACAGTAAGGCAGACTGTGTGTTATTTCAGGAGATGAGGTAAGCGCCATCGATGGAATCCAGTATTTTCTGTGGAAATGAAGTTGGTTGAAAGTTACAGTGCCGTAGGTGAAATGAAGAGAGGTTCAATGGTTTTAGAATCATCCATGTGGAAGTTTAGGTTGTTTCAAAATGTTATTCTGTTTGGTGCATAGTGAACACGACCCACCCTAGTGTCATGAAGTCATGAACTCTGATTACAGTTTTAGGTTTTATGTACTTGAGTGAAAAGTGGGCCTACTACTTCTCATTTAGAGAAATATGGCCAGGCATTTCACATGAGCCAGCCACAGTCGGGCCGTGCAGCCCAGGGTGCCTGTGTAGCCGGGGCTGTGTTGACGTGTGTCTGGGAGTGATAGATTAGCAGACATGAAGGAGTTGATGGGCGCTGGGAGGCCGGAAAGGCATGCAGGGCAATGGAGGAGATTAGCATTGCTAAACAAAGAGTCATTATGTTGGAGGGTAATAACAAAGCTGGTTCTATTGTTTCAGAAATACTTCAACAAAAGATGCTAATCTGTTTTTGCATTTGCCTTACGGAATGCTGTAAAGTATATAGGCTACTGCATGTTTGATGTTGAATTGGGTATTCAGATATGATCTCTTGATTTTATCTGTGCGTTGTGTTTTAAAGAAGCCAAATACAAGACAGTACATTTGTTTATATCCATTGGACAGTGGGAATTTGCTTTATTTGTTTTTTTTTCTTATCCTGTGCAAGGGATAAGAAACCTATAATCATGTTGATGAATGAGATTTACAGTATATTCCAAGGCATTCCTTAGAGTGAATGATTTGGCTGGGATGCCAAACACAGAGGACAAGTAAGTGATTCTTACTTCATCATCAAAATGTTATATTGAGAGTCATAAAAATGGCACACTTGTGATAGCCATCTCACCATCTTATGTTGGTGGCATTACAGAGGTTTATGACCCTAAATCACACATGAATGCTTGACGCGTTTACAGCCAGTACTCTTATCTTGAAGCATAGGGCCCTTTGTGTCATGCACTCTTTGAACATTTAGAGAAGCATTTTTAGAGACAGTTTGTTATGCCTTAGAATTCCTGCAGCCACACAGTATCAGACAACACAGAAATCTTAGAATTCACTCGAATTCAACATTTCTTCACACAGTGCCGTTGCACAGATGTTGCATTTCAGGCACAAAGGGAAATATGATTCACTTAAAGGAGTTCTTTTTGAGCGTATAGTCTATTTTATTCCCATCTGTTTCACAGATGAGTTCCTAGGAATCTAAACCACGAGTAAGAAGGAGTGAAAATGACATTGGCATTTACTGCTTGGTCAGCCATGTGTCCATTTAACAGGACATTTTGGATGTGTGAGAAGGTCAGCGATTATGATAAATTGAGCAATATGCTATTGTGTTATACCAGTATCTGTTTTATAGAGTACACAGCTCATTAAGACCAAATGTAAGCCATATGACAGATGAGTAAGTGGTGACAAGATTACATTGAATTATAATTTAGCTATGCTGGTTAAATTCAAATGCTGTGGGCTCTCTGACATCTTGTAAAAAAATAAATAAGTTTGACCTAGTTATTGCACCTGTTTAACTTCTGTGTAATGAAGGCTTTGATGAATGCCTCTCATTTAAAGACTTCTATGTCCTACCTTAATTTACCTGTTTGTCCCACATAAGAAAGAGGGATTGGGAGTCCATGCACTCACATAGACAAATGTCAATGGATGTCAACTAATTCAGTAGAAATAACTGGAATGAAGTTGCAGATGAGTGGAGGCTGCTAGAGGTAGAAATCAGAGTAAGGGCTCATTGTAATGCATGGAATGGAATGAGGAATGGTATCATCACACGTGTTTGATACCATTCCTCATTCCATTCCATCCATTGCAATGAGCCCGTCCTCTGATTTCTACCTCCACCAGCCTCCACTGTTGTACATATAATTTAGTTAAATGTTTTAGTTTTATGGTTGAGCAGATACTGTATGTAATGGCCCAGCACCTCCTCTACTTCCACAGACAGGAGGATGTAGTGTAAAGCATGTGGCCCAGACACAGTATGAGGCATTACACTCTCCAAGAGGGAAGACACTGAGCTGTACTGTATATTGCTTTTCAGTAGGCATGTGGGAAGTCAATTACAATCGTTGTGGTTCATTAGTGGTCTTTCTTCAGCAAGTCCAACTATTGTTCTTCCTCATACTTCTTTTTTTTTCCTGCATTTTTTTCCTACATTTTCTCACTGTAACTCCTCCTACAACTCTTACGCTATTTGCCACCATTCTACACCAACTTTACAACATGCAGAGAGCTCTAACTCACTTTGCTATCTATCTATCTATCTATCTATCTATCTATCTATCTATCTATCTATCTATCTATATCTATCTACCTCTCTATCTATCTATATATATACTATATGTGTGTATGTGTAGACTGACTCCATTTAAAGAACTTCCATTAGAATCTTTATAATATTTACACTTTTTGAGCTTTACTCAGATTTGCATGAAATCCTATTCATGCCTATACCGCCATGTGCACAGCCTAAACCTCTTCACCTATAATCAACTTTTAAATGCCCAGATATCTGTAACTTGTGTTGCTTGAAACACAAGTTTCTTCAGGAACTTTTCTAGTTTGTCTTGGAACTACAAACTGTGACAAACTGTTGCACTATACGTCTTGAGGGGAGAGAACCTTGCAGGCATGCCAGAGTGGTAGGAGCTTAGGTGCTTAGCATCCTTTTCCCACTCATTAACCACTTTCTCCGCATTTTATGATATTGTAAATATGACACTCATTGAAAGTATTGAGAGTCTAGTCAATTCCTGCATGACCCTGCACAAATAAACACATCAAAACAAAACAACTCAGGGCCAAGAAAGAGAACATCCATCATGTTTTATGCCTGTGAAACTTAAACAGGAAAGAAGGGAAGTTGTCGTTGTTTATGCATGGAGATAGGCCTGTTTTGTCTTTGTAAGTTGGCATGTTTGCTCAGCGCTGTGACGGGCACTTATTTCAGGTTCCCTTTCCATCTGCACTGAACACCTCACATCAATTAGGACTTCCTCTCCTGTTGATAGCTGTGGTATGTCCATTAGTGGCAAGGTCATCCACATCACGCACACATTCCTGTCTGTCACTGACTTTTCAGTTCTCATTTTTGCCTAAATATATGGATGTTCTCATCCCTCTTGCAGCAGCACAGATGTGCCTGATGTGTGCCTCAACTTGCTTAATTTCAGTGTTACAGTCTGCCAGACGAGGTAATGGCAGGCTAGAGGCAAGCTCTAATCAGTCCTGAAGCCCCCCCCCTCTGAGTTGGCTAAGCAACTAGGATCTAGGATCTTTAGGCAGCCAGGTTGATCTTATTTGGTTAAGCTACATGATTAGGAACCCTGCCATTGGCCTACATAGTAGGGAGCATGAGAGAAATATTATAGCAACTATGTTGACTTTTTAGGAAATCAAGTTATTGACAAAAGTCTGGTGTATGAGGTATAAATAGGTGTGCTCTCCATTGTTTCCCAGGTAATTAGTACTCCTGAATGTTAATCTGAGGACTGACCCTCCGGTTGAACTTCATGTTTGGTCTTTGGCAAGCGCTCCTGGAACATACTTCACATAGCATTGGGAAAATACCAAGTCTCCAGTTGAACACGTTTTTTTTTTTTTTTTAAGATTTAAGTTGGCTGAGATTCCCAGTTTGTTCACTTTTTCTCCAAATGCAATCACACTGTATTTATGTTTTCGTTGATCCCACTTTAAAAACATTCAAAACGACGTTGTGGTGCCTGCTTCAGTATGGCCTCAGAACATTGGGGAGACCTTCTATGTTGCGTCATTAAAGCTATACCTCTTGGATTTCTTGCCTTAGAGTTCCTGAGATTTCCTAAACATCTAAATGTAACAAATGCAACAATTTCAATTTCCTCCTGTTCAGTGTTTATACTTGGAATTTACTCTTGCTTTGGTGGATTGCATACACCCTGCATTTGTGCACAATAAAAGGTAGCGACCATTCATTATCCTTAAATAGCTGTTAGGTTAAGATTAAACTGTTCTTAGGAATGGAAAAATAAACAATATTGTTCTAATATGGTTGTTATGGGTTAAGACATATGGCAAATCTTTGCAGAGAAAATTAGGAGTTGGAGCTTGCTTTTAAGATAACTCTACTCTCAGCCCATCGCATTTATTGAAGACAGTGCTTATCACTTATGCTTATTAAGCTGCACTTTCTTTGCTCAAAATGATGTTTATTGGGCTTTAAAGTAAAGTGCTCAAAGTGAAGCTCAAAGTAAAATCATGTAAGGCATTGTTAACTCTTTGCTTCTTTCATGTTGATTATGCATCTACAATATGACCTGCATTGTTACTCTTTCATTATTGTTATTTGAAGATTATTAATTTCTAATAATTAATTAATTTCCATTCCTAAAAGCAGAATATACTGTACAATATACTGTACCTGTACCGTGTACTCTCAACATAGCAGTATGATGAGATTAGATTTGATTACTGTATATCATTAGACTATGTGTACCAGTTAAAGGTCCTGTATGTAACATTCAAGCCTTCTAAAAGCTTCTTAATGGTTGTAATGACTATGTTTAATCGGTAGCAATCAGGGAATGAGATCCTTTGAAACAAATATTTCATTTACGAACGCTGTTTTGGTCTCGCAAAAGCGCTTTCTAAAATGGAGTACCCTCCCTGATACTTGGTTTGTATATAAACATGATGTTATGGCATATGGCGTTTTTATGTATTAGTCCTTACAGTATATGACTGTTGTTATGTGCTTCCATTGGTATTATTGTTGGTCCACTTTGGCCTTGAGATTCTGGCCCATATATTCACAATTATTTAATTTACTATTCAAGTACTATTCATGTCCTGAAATGTACAGTACCAGTGAGTGAAATAAGTGAGTAAAAGAAGGTTATGCATTTCAGCTCAAATTTACCAACTTTAGATATTTACATCATTAGGGACAAGCAACCCCAGTCAGCAGACAATTGTGGGCCAGATCTGTTTTTCTGGTGGCACATGTGGCTCAGTGCCGGAAACGGCAAGTGTTATATGGGCCAGACCTGGTCCGAAAGTGGGGGTCCTGGGTGAGAGTTGGCAATTTGCTAGGGGCCAGCTCTGGTATGAGGAATGTGGCCCTGTAAAGTTGCTCTAGTAACTAGGCCATCTTTGGTCTTAGTATGATTGACCAGTACTGGGGAACAAAGTTGTACCTGGGCCACATCCACATGCTGACCATGGTCTGGCCTTTTCATGGGAAAGATAAGGCGCAGAAATGGCAGTCAGAGCCAGCCCACTTCTGGTACCTGGACCACATCTTGATGAAAGTAGAAAACAGATGTGACCCAGATCTGGGCCCTCATTAGTCTGCTGACAGGGACATTATCTCCATGTTCCATTCAAGTTGACTAAAGTGCAGAAAGTTGAGACTCAAAAGCTGTTTGTCACCAACTTCAAAGGACCTGAAGAGCAAGGATTGATGGTTTGTTTCTCACTAGAGTTTGGTGTGTGTGTGTATGTGTGTGTATGTGTGTGTGTGTGTGTGTGTGTGTGTGTGTGTGTGTGTGTGTGTGTGTGTGTGTCTGTGTGTGTGTGTGTGTGTGTGTGTGTGTGTGTGTGTGTGTGTGTATGTGTGTGTGTGCCTGTGCCTGTCTGGATGAGACCAGCTGAGTTAGACAGCTGGAGGTGTGATGGGGAGGCAGCAGGGAGCTCAGGGACTCCACAGGGCAGGGCTGTGCAGGCTGCCATTTGCTACGTCAAGCCACAGAGAACCATGCAGTGCAGCCAGATACACTGGTCCAGGTTTAGCAGTGGATGACAGATTATTTCATTGGACCTGTGGATGGGAGAGAGTAGGGGTGGTGAAGGATGCCACGTCACTGTGGATGGTTGTGTAGGCAAAGCCTGCTTCACATCAACGGTAATTGAAACTAACAAATTGGAATCTGTTTCGCTGGTTTATACTGTAGAATGACATGTAAGTGAGGTTCAGAAATATTAAATGTATTAATTAAATTACGGATTTAATGGTTCCCTCCTTTAAAGACGTTTATAGACTCATTTCCTGAAGTTGATTACATTGAATGTGTTCCCTTTTACTCTCTGTCGAGTAGATGACAAAATTGAGTTTCAATGTGAGTCATTACTGGAATTTAATTTTAGTATTCCTCCTCTGATTGACTAACATCAAAAGGTAGGTTTAGAAATGATAGCCAGTTTAATTTGCTAGGCTGTTCACCGAGCAAACGCTGAAGGCACACTTGGCCGGATGTCACCTTCATTAACAATTCAATATGACATCCATGGTGACGCATATACAGCACCAGCTCTCAAATATTCATGTCAATTTTACTCCTCAACTGCTGTATTTTTCACTAGTTGTCAGACCTCCTGTCAACAGGGATGGTAGCATCATGCATAAACCCTTTATGATCCAAACCTCCAACTGTCAGTCTAGGTGATGACACCCTCGTCACGGGACTATAATTCTCCATAGAGGATTGAGGAATATCTCTCGCGCCAGAGTTTTGTCATTGCATAATTGAATGAACTGGTGAATTGGGAATACAGTGGGTAGAAAGACACTAGGCAGGGATATAACAGACTGTTATATAGTTTTCTGTCAACAGGGCTGTGAATTTTCAGTCAGCTGTCAAAGACATAAAGAAAGGCCCGTGAGGCCCAGTGTATCTGTCTGTCTAGGTCTATACAGTATACTGTATGATACTATGGGGTGTAATGTGATACAGACCATTGAATTTTTCACTAATCTGTTTTGATTCCATAAATCTATAAAGCTAAGGTATGTGAATACCCATGTCTCTGGTCTGGTCCAGGTGTTTCTGCTAAATACCTGGTGGAGAGCTGCTGTAAGGTAGGCCAGCGGTGGGCCTCTGAGAACCACCACTGCAACAACATGCCTGTTTTAAAAGACGACGAATACTCTGTCTGCAGGTAAGTCTGCTCCATTTCTCTAGTATTTACCATACTGTTTAATTCAGATGGATTATGTGACAGTGGTGTAGATTTTTTTAATCCCTTAATTCCAAGCATGGCAAGCACTCTAAATTTGATGTTGCCTATCAGTTGATGCGTCTCATATTGACTTGTCTACGTACTCTCTCTCTCTCCCACGTACTTTCTCTCTCTCTCTCACTCTCTGTGGTGTGTTTGTGTGTGCGTGCGTGTGCGTGCGTGCGCGTTAGTGTTGCTCAGAAACAGTGCTGCTCAGGCTTTCTGAAGGAGAACAGGTGTTTGGTTGGTATGACCGCAGCCAGAGGGGGAGTTGTGTGTGAGATGGACAATGAAAACCATTGCACAGAAGACTCTTACCAGGCAAGTCAAGGTCTTCCTCCAGCAATATACCCCCTCAGGGCATTCTCACTGTAGGTCCATTGGCTCCAGATTGAAAGTAATATAGCTCAAAGAATACTGTAGGTGTATTATGCCCAGACAAATATTGAACCTAGAAAGTCCAGGCATAACTCAAAGACATGGATACAGTCATATACATTCACTCACAATTCCCATATTCTCAATTCTTCTTGCGTCATAAGCGTTCAAGCAGTGAAAGATAGATTGAATCAATGTTGTTTCTTCAGACTCAATACTACTGTGTCAAATGGAAACACGATAAGGACTTTAAACCATGTGGTCCCACCCATGATACAGTACAGTCAAATGCTGAACATTCTTGGGATCTTTCTGCATAAGGTGATAGTTCAATATTAGAATTTCAACTGTTTAAACATCCCCTGGAATGCATTATTGTTTTGGCCGCTTAAGGTACCCAAACCTAGGCAGAGGTTTCTTTGGGTTTGTTGGAATAGGACCAGTTGAGATTATTTACTGGTAAGGAATTGCCAAATACACTATTGGACCTCCATGCATCATTCAAACCTGTGAATTGTTCCATATGGAAATAGGAAGCTTGCCTTTTTGCTCAGTGTCAGTTGAAATAAAAGCCTTATTTCTCAGAGAGGAAACCCAGTCATTTGGCTCTCCCACAGCTGTCTGTGTTCCAGGCAGCAGAGAAAAACCATTGTGCATGGGGGCACTGGGCCTCATTCATCAATATGCTCTTAAATAATGCACAAATGTGTTCTTAAAAAAGACTCATATGCAAAACTGACCCGTGATTCATGAAATGTGCCAATTTTGTTTCTACCCACATGCATATGATTATAAATGCCACATCTTCTTAAATTGTATGTGCAGTGCAGGTAGTTGTGAATTAGCAGAAGTAAATACCCAGAATATCCTATATAAGGACATTTCCAAATTAAATCTGTCCCACGCTTTCTCCCTTGGCAGGTGAAAACAGTTGAATCTATGTCACAAAGAATTAAGGCAGTTCTGAAGGCAAAAGGGGGTCCAACCCGCTACTAGCAAGGTGTACCTAATAAAGTGGTCAGTGAGTGTATATATATATATATATACTGTATATAGGCTATCATAAGACAATTTGCTCCAATCAATATGTAATCAAGGATGTTCACAGTTTAATTGTGTTTTTGCATAACTCTTTATCGGTATTGATATAGCCTATGTTGTGAACTAAATACACAATACATAAATTAAAGTTAATAAAATGTATTCATTTATTGGTCTATCATCGTGTTGGATTGCCATCAACAGATGTGTACACTCACCAAGCACTTAGGAACACTATACTAATACTAGGTAGGGCCTCCCTTTGCTCTCAAAACAGCCTCAATTCTTCGTGGCATTGATTCCACAAGATGTTGGAAACATTCCTTTGAGATTCTGGTCCATGATGACATGATTGCATCACGCAATTCCTGCAGATTTTAAGCAGACTTTTAAGCTGTGAATCTCCCGTTCTACCACATCCCAAAGGTGTTCTGTTGGATTCAGATCCAGTGACTGGGAAGGCCACTGAAGAACACTGAACTCATTGTCATGTTGATGAAACCAGTTTGAGATGACTTTTGCATTGTGACATGGTGCATTATCATGCTGGAAGTAGCCATTAGAAGATGGGTAAATTGTGGCCATGAAGGGATGCACATGGTCAGCAACAATACTCAAATAGGCTGTGGCATTCAAGCGATGACTGATTGGTATTAACGGGCCCAAAGTGTGCCAAGAAAACGTTCCCCACATCATGACACTACCTCCACCATGAGAAGGTGTACAGGTGTTCCTAATAAAGTGTTTGGTGAGTGTATGTGTTAATGTGATGTAATGTGACTTGCTACATCAAGGCAATGTGCTTACAAATGGTCTGGAGCACACGTAAATATATTCTTATGTCAAGAACATATATCAACTCAGAAGAAATTGATGAATGGCGAAAAGTTCTTGAAGTCCATGTGTAAGCATGATTGATGAATGAGGTCCATGGTTTCTCTGCGGTTTGTCAGAGGTGAAGTGTTGGCCCGTTCTGCTCTGCTCCCTGGCTTGTGTGGTCTGCCTTGAACAGAACAGCCTCCCTGCCAGCTAATGCAGCTCTGTAATAGACTGCCATACTTACCTATTTAGACTTTTATTTCCCACTCTCCTCTCATGTTTACTAAACAGGGCTCAGTGTGGAGAGCCATAAAGTGTGAATATGAGTAGGGACGTGAAGTGCACCCCTGTGACAGAGGCATAATTGGCTCTGCGGTTGTGTCTCGATGGGCAGGTGTGCTGCAGCTGCTGTGCCCTTGGCTTACGGCTGCGTGGCGAGGGGTGGGGCTGTGATGCGCACCAGTATCTTGGCTACCCCTGCGGACACATCTTCCTCACCTGCTGCGAGGAAGAGCAGGGCCTCGGCCAACCCACACTGACGAAGAAAGAGATGCCCAAACCCACTGCCCTGCCAAAGAAAGGTACTGCTCCACACATACGCAGTCACGCACACACACACACATGGCTTATTGCATGAAAAACATTCCATATGCTCCATTACAGTTGATCTACAGTTAGGTCCATATGTATTTGAACTCTGACACAATTTTTGTTATTTAACTCTTTACCAAAACATATTCAAGTTACAGTTATATAATGAATATGGGCTTAAAGAGCAGACTTTAATTTGAGGGTTTAGGAATTACAGCTCTTTTATATGTTTTTTCAAGGGACCAAAAGTAATTGGACAATTGACTCAAAAGCTGTTTCATGGACAGATGTGGGCTATTCCTTTGTTATTTCTTTATCAATTAAGCAGATAAAAGGTCTGAGTTGATTCCAAGTGTCATTTGCATTTGGAAGCTGTTGCTGTGAACGCACAACATGCGGTTAAAGGAGCTCTCAATGCAAGTGAAACAGGCCATCCTTAGGCTGCAAAAAAAACAAAAGAAATCCATCAGAGACACAGCGGCAACATTAGGAGTGGCAAAAGAACGCACTGGTGAGCTCGGCAACACAAAAAGGCCTGGATGTCCACGGAAGACAACAGTGGGGAATGATTGCAGGATCCTTCACATGGTAAAGAAAAACCCCTGTGGTGGCCACAGACATTTGCTCTCTCCTTATCCTTCCTGACTGATTCTTCTCTAGTTTTGTGTTCTGCTAGTGTCCTTGTCACTACTGGTAGCATGAGGCGGTACCTGCAGCCCACTCAGGTTGCACAGGTAGTCCAGCTCCTCCAGGACGGCACATCCATACGTGCGGTCGCAAGAAGGTTTGCTGTGTCTCCCAGCACAGTCTCAAGAGCATGGAGGAGATACCAGGAGACCGGTCGTTACACGAAGAGAGCTGGACAGGGTCGTAGAAGGGCATCAACACAACAGCAGGACCGGTATCTGCTCCTTTGTGTGAGAAAGAACAGGAGGAGCACTGCCAGAGCCCTACAAAATGACCTCCAGCAAGCTACTGGTGTGCATGTGTCTGACCAAACTGTCAGAAACAGACTCCATGAGGGTGGCATGAGGGCCCGACGTCCTCTAGTGGGACCTGTGCTCACTGCCCAGCACTGTGCAGCTCGATTGGCATTCGCAAGAGAACACCAGAATTGGCAGGTCCGCCATTGGCGTCCTGTTCTCTTCACAGATGAGAGCAGGTTCACACTGAGCACATGTGACAGGCGTGAAAGAGTCTGGAGACGCCGTGGTGAACGTAATGCTGCCTGTAACATCATCCAGCATGACCGGTTTGGCGGTGGGTCAGTGATGGTCTGGGGAGGCATATCCTTGGAGGGTCGCACAGACCTCCATGTCATAGCCAACGGTACCCTGACTGCTGTTAGGTACCGGGATGATATCCTCAGACCCATTGTCAGACCTTACGCTGGTGCAGTGGGCCCTGGGTTCCTCCTAGTGCAGGACAATGCCCGGCCTCATGTGGCCAGAGTGTGTAGGCAGTTCCTGGATGAAGAAGGCATTGATACCATTGAATGGCCCTCTCGTTCCCCTGACCTAAATCCAATTGAGCACCTATGGGATGTTATGTATCGGTGCATCCGACACCACCAAGTACCGCCACAGACTGTCCAGGAGCTCACTGATGCCCTGATCCAGGTCTGGGAGGAGATCCCCCAGGACACCATCCACCGACTCATCAGGAGCATGCCCAGACGTTGTCGGGAGTGCGTACAGGCACGCGGGGGCCATACACACTACTGAATCACATCATGAGTTGCCGTGATAAAATTCACACAAGTTGGATCAGCCTGTGATTTGAATTTTTTACTTTGATTTTCGGTGTGATTTTGAATCCAGCCCTCACTGGGTTGATGATTTTGGTTTCCATTGACCGTTGTTACGTCATTTTGTTCTCAACAAATTATACAATGTACATCAGTAAAGATTTTCAACTTGAATAATTCGTTCATCAAGATCTGATGTGTCCCTGAAGTGTCCCCTTAATTTTTTTGAGCAGTGTATAAAATCTCCTTCAATGGGCCTGACACAACTTCAAATACAACTGTACTGCAGGTTTAAGTTCAGGCACAGCTTATGTTTAGAATATGAAATTGTCTTTGGATGAGGTATTGCTGTTCCTCGTTCAAGTTTATGTCACAGAGGTGGAATATGGTCCAACTTTGATAGACACTCAAAAGGACAGATGCCCAATACTGATTCATCAGGTGTCACGTTACCATTCAGAGTAATGGGGAAAGATGTAGGCAAGCTGTGATGAATCAGGAACAGATGGCAGCGCAGCCTGTTGTCTCACTACTGGTGCCAACAAAGTTTTCTTCTGTCTCTGATGCATCAAGTACCTAATGCCAGTGACATTTTACAGCATTTACATTGATAGATACTGTTTCACTGCCAGAGTGAGATAAACATAGCTCTATGTTTAGTCCACAAAATATGCCTTTTACGTCTTTTTCCTATGTTTGAAAGCCTTAAGGTCCTGTAAAACACAGACAGGATTTCACACTTTCGTAGATGACATCAGAGTTGTTATGTGAGTGAATGGGTGATCAGATGGATTGAAGGCAGATCTATCACCCAACTCTGCCTTTGGTCCTGTCTGTCACTTTCTTGGCACAGGTCAGTCATAGAGTGGCATAGTGAGTCACCTCCTTATGAGAGAATGGAAAGAGCTCTCCTGAGCTTGAGTTAGCTTATACTGTGGCCGACAACACTCCTGTAGAGTGCCCTGGTTCTCTGGTTGGTTCATTGTGGCTAACTCTAGTTCATCGTCCAATCACAGTGTACAGTACTGCCTTTGAAATTTACCAGACCGTCACACTGGCTGTCCAGTTGTGAGAGTTAGAGAGTCCCAATGGGCGTTACAGTATGTTGAGTCTGCCCACAGCCTCCTGCTATTTCATTCACAATTTACCTCAGAGGAAATCCTAACAATCTGCCTTTGAATGGACTCTGTTCTTACCATACACACCATCTAATTTTCCCTAACTTTAAAGAGGAAATGGAGTGATGTCATGCCGAAGTTAACTACAATTAACCTGCAGAGAGCTGTAGTAGCACGAGAGGCTGTAGGTGGTTCTGGGCTCCTCTCTCTCTCTCTCTCTCTCTCTCTTGGCCCGAGGTAGCTGCATTAGTGTTTTCTGTAGGCTGTGAGGTTTTAAGGGTAAAAAGTAATTATTTCCATGAGGGATAGTTTTTCAGCCTGATGACTCATGGCATGATTAATTAAAGCGGAAATATTTAATCTCCTTTGCTTTCTGCATTTAGACCCAGGTAATGACTGTGAAAAATATTTACTTAAAGCTGATGGTCGACCTGTTACCACTGTCTATTTTTTACTGTACTGTACATATTGATATTTGGGTCATGTGGATATCTTTCCCTCTGTGGCACAAAGGCTCAATAAAGGACCCTGCCATCTCTTAGTGATGCTCAACTAATTAGGATCTTACATGATTCCATGGCACCCAGGTTGGAGGGATGGCATATTGAACAAGCGTGATTGACAGGGTGATAGAGAGTGGTAGAGCAGGAACAGCTGCTGCAGGTAGAGTGCAGCAGATGTTGTCTTGTGGTAGAATTATCTTGATGAGGTAAGTGAACAGGGCTGATGATTCTCACAGTCTGGTCCTGTCCGTCTTATGAGGGGTGAATCTCTCTCTCTCTCTCTCTCTCTCTCTCTCTCTCTCTCTCTCTCTCTCTCTCTCTCTCTCTCTCTGCTTATCTCAGTCTCTGACAGCAAGTTCCCCAAGGAGGCCTTCTCCATCGGTGACGCAGATGAGGCTGCCAACTCTGTGGAGGAGCCAGAGGATGTGGATGAGTGTCAGTTGTACCAGGCACAGCTATGCCACCACACATGCGTCAACACCAGGGGATCCTACCACTGTGGCTGTCGGCATGGCTACATGCTGCTACAGGATGGACACACCTGTGTAGCAGGTACGGGGGAGCTCATCTGGGGAAATGGATAGGCCTGCTGGTTGGGCAGGAGTCATGCTCATTTATATTCATGAGCAGTGTGCCTTGCAAGGTGAAAACATTCCCACACAGAGTTATTTGCCTTACTCACGGTAAGCAAAAGAGCAGGGCAGCTTAGAATGCCTGGCTTAGTGAGTCATGTTGTCTTCAGGGTCTGTGGTCAAATCAGGCTTTATGTATCGTAGAGTGGTAGTAAAGTGGCATATTTTAAATAATATTTTTTGGGATGTGAGAATAAGAGAATATAATTAGAAAATCATGAGGTGAAACAAACGGCAATATGCAGATGCAGAGCTGGATGAAATGTATCCCTTCCTCGTAGGCCAGTCTGATTTACTCTGCTCAGATAGTCTTCATCCAAATGAGATACATTGGATAACTTCCTGGGCATTTGATGCTAAACTGTTGACCTTTTTTCTCATTATGTTAACTACACAAATGGAAACGGTAGGCAGGGGCCTGATTATATATCATATATACACCATTGCCAGATAAGGCTTGTTTATCATTAGCTATAGTTGCCTCACATTCATCCACTAATGGCTCATGTTTACCCCTATGTGTTGTGTTGTTCCCTTGGTTATATGGCACAGTCTGTTGACATGCTGCACTGAGATAGAATGAGGCCACTGGAGTATGATGAAACTTTTAATATAATTTTCCATATTTAAAAAGGGATATTGACTTTATTGTCTGCTCTTTCCCCACAGTGTATAAAGTGGTTGCTTAAACGAGGCTGATGAGTCAAAACCATAATAGAAACCTCATCTTTATGGCATCTCCAGGGGAAACAATGTTTTGACAGGCACATCCACATAGCGAAAAAACCACAAAGCATTATGCAGCTAAATTGAGCTAATTATGGAGGACTGTAGCAAACATTGTCTGACACGGGTCTTGTTAGAGAATTATTTGAAATCTCTGGAGTATTGCTAGCTTTCACTGGATTTCAAATGACAGAAATAAGACTTGGAGTTTTCAGCGTTTTCAGTGTTCATTAAAACGCATAGCCATAATATGGTGAACTCAATACTCACAGCGGATTTTACCCATCTATTAAACTGACACTAATCTTTGCCTGCGGTAGATGAAGGGATCATCATGTCTTCTGACCTGTGTTATTGTGTGGCCTTATCCCTAGTGAGCCCGGAGGAGGACAACAGTGTGAGAGAGGAGGACAGGCTTGCCAGGGATCCAATCATACCAACAGCTGCTCCTACCACTACAACCACTGTTCAACACAACCCCTGTACAGGTACAGTAATAGACGCTGTTACTGTTGTGGTATACACCATAGACAGCAGACGACAAAGGTCATTTTGGTGACTCAGTAGGCTTGGAGTTCAGGCCGCTATATTGTCACCCTACCCACAATAGCTCTTGAAGTGTATGCTGTGGTTAAGCTGGAGAAAGCAGTTCCCATTTAAACTTCCTTTTGTGGTTCGTAACAGGAAGTTGTCTCTGATCTAGGCAGATGCTGTAACCCTCATGTCAGAAAATAAGTTCCTATTATTGGGAATCAAAGAAGTAACCCTCTACCCAGATTGTAATGTCAGATTACACTGACATTGTAGCAGATGACCTTTAGAGATTCAGCAATAATCAACTACCATATGTATTTCTAAGAAAATGGGTCAAGGTAACTTGGATGGAAGGTCATTTGTTTGCATTAACAAGTCCTTCCTTGAAAATATACAAAGCACTCATTCCTTTGTTTCTCTGTCTCTCTTATATACTACTTTGTCCATGATGATCTCCCTGCGAGTTCCTTTCTTTAGCTAAGGTCATGTGTGACCCAGTTTATGTGTGGTTGAGAGAGTGATGAGGTAGATCCAGGGACCTGGGAGTTTCATATGAGTTGGTGGAGTGTGCAATTCATGAGCTGTCCTCTCCTCTCCTCAGCTCTGCTCTCCCTAGTGTCTCACTTCTACTGTATCTCTCTCATCAGGGACCCAGCGGGCCGGATGCATCTGGCCAACACATCAGCTCTCTTTTTATTGAAACAAGGTGCCAGGGCAAGGCTGGGCTGACGTGATGTGATGTGTCTGTCTGACTGGTGATTGGCTGGGTTAGAGCAGACCAGGCTCCCTCTGAGTGACCATGGGTGAGACAGGGACAGTGGGGCTGTCAGGGCTCCTGTGGGAACTGTATCTAGTGATACTCCATGCTCAAAGTTTTGGGGGAGACTGGGGGAGCAGTGTAAAGAGATGTGCTGTAAGTATCTCGTCACCACCATCCCCCCCTAGCTCCACTCTTCTGTAAAAGTCAGTGTTCATAAAATTGTTTCTGACTGTTAGTTGTAAGACTGGACTGATTGATTTATTGATCTCTGTGCAGCTCTCAGACAGCTCAGCTCACCACCTCAGGGGTCTGGCCCCAAAGAATGGAAAGAAACAGTTCCTCCGACACTTCTTTATGTCAGTAATATTGATCTCCTAAAAAGGCTGAATTGATTGGCTCATGTTGAATGGTGTGACTCATAAGAGCTTTTTCCCTAGTGGGAATGATGAGACCTATCCAGCTGAGGGTGTGGTCAGGAGCTGTGGATTCAAAGCCTAGGGGAGCATGACGACAGGGGAACGGATTGTTATGAAAGGACAGGGGAGATGTGGTGTAGTTAAACCCAATGTACTGTCTCTCTTCCCCAGAGAAGCACAAAGTCAATGCTTAGAGGAATTTGGAGATGGTTATGCTAATTTTGCTTGTATTTCTCTTGCCCCTATAGGAAATAGCCCCTGCATGCAGCAGTGCACTGTGGTGGCAGGTCAGGCCCATTGCTCCTGTTTCCCAGGATTCTCTCTGATGGCTGACAGACACATGTGTGAAGGTAAGGGACCAGGTTGTCGGTTGTTGTTGTTGTCAGGTTGCCACAGTTGTAAGTAATTGGACCGATTCTCAAACCTCTTGTGAATCCCTTGAGCCGTTGCCCTCCAATTGGGTTTTCAAAAGCTAACAAAACAGCTCCTGCCACACACAGACACACACGCACACACACACACGCACACACACACACACACACACACACACACACACACGCACACACACACACGCACACACACACACGCACACACACACACACAATCACACACAATCACACACGCTCAACCTAAAAAATAACAACAAAACAAACCTGCAACGGAACAGTTTGTCCAGGGATACATTTTTTTAATTGGATGAAGTCACTCATGAAGAAGTAAAATGCAGGTCTTGTGACACTTAACAATGCATACCCTGATTAGGCTGCAATTTCCTAGTGGAGGAACCCAGTGCCTGGAGCATAACTGAACCATAGCCAATTACTCTATAGCAGCCATATCTGCAATAACAAACACAAGCCCTACCTCTATGGGCTCAGCTCTCTCACATTCTCGCGTTACACATACCCCTCTGATCTTATGTCTGTTATTTAGTTAAGCTTCGCTTCACATGGAAATGGAGTTGCTACCCCCCTGCTGCCAAATACCATGTTTGCCAGAAAGGTGTGCATACATTTGGTACAGTGAGGAGATCTATGAATTAGTGAGACTAAGTATTGGCAGTGTTTTTCCCTTTTTAAAATATTGTGATTTATAGCACAGGAAGTTCACACACACAATTACACCTGTTCATCAATTCCTCTTTGTACAAATCTAGCTCTAGCCACAATCATTCACTTCATAGTATGCATTTACACTGCATACTAGTATACTAGTATGCCTTTAAGGATGAGCGAAACCTCTCCAGAAATGCGAACATCATGGCACTGTACATCCTCAGTTGAGGGCCAGTGATGACATCCCATCGCCCTGGGGGATGTTGCTGCTGCTGGTATGTTGAATTACAGCCTAGGGGTGTACAGTATTGTAAATTATTCATATGACAGTGCTGTGAGTGAATGTATTGTTGGCGTATGCCTGTGAGGTTAAAAGAAAAAGCTGTGTTTATCATTGTTGGGTATAAATGTGCAGAAAGCTTTAGTGCTGTCATTATACCTCTCAATGCATCTGCTGAGTCAGTATTTTTCCCCCTGTCAGTTCATTCACTGGATTGGTTGAGGATTTTCTCTCATAAAGTGCTCCCATATGTGCAAGTGTGGGTGGGCAGCGTTTGATTTAGTCTGCCTTGAAACAAAGGAAACAGCCATAGTTGAGTTAGCCTTGCAGAGGGAAGGGAATTGATTTCAATATTTTACAGAGTTGTAACAAATACTGTAGAGCAACTATAAACTAAACAAAAAGGCATTTGAGTGGAATTACGTTGAATCAATTCAATCAGTGAAAGTGTTTTACCAGAAATGTAGGGATAAAAACATCTTCCAGTAACTCCCAGACACTGTAGGAGTGTGATATAATCCCAAACAATGTGAATGTAACATCCTCAAAAGGGTATAGCAGACAAGCTCTCTGCATGTGCTTTGCCCTTTTTTTCGATGTCCCTGTATGTATGTTTAGGCATACAGATGAATCATAATTCAGTAAATGTTTTCAGAGATGTAAGTATGAAGTGTACTTTGAATTGAGATAAAACTGATGTGGGTTGTTGGCCTGTGGGTTGTTGTGATATGTGTCCATGTTGTCTCTCTGTACTCTATCTTATACTCTCCCCATGGCTCACGTCTGTGTAGATGTGAATGAGTGCAGGACTGGGACACACAATTGTTCCCGCGGAGACTTTTGTGTGAACAAGGAGGGATCCTTCCAGTGTGTCCGCCTGAATGAGATTTGCGACGAGGGGTTTATACACAACATGAATAGAGATTGTGTGGGTAAGACGGTTACACAGCACTGTGGCATTATTTCTGCTCATCACCCAAGATTTGAGTGGGTATTCAGTGGTTTGCCAGGCCTCTCGCACACACACACACACACACACACACACACACACACACACACACACACACACACACACACACACACAACCTCTTGTGAATCCCTTGAGCCGTTGCCCTCCAATTGGGTTTTCAAAAGCTAACCGCCCTCAATCCCTGGCACACACACACACACACACACACACACACACACACACACACACAACAGTAATCCAGACGTCATGCTGATCTCATGCGTGCAGTTGCCATCTTTGCCCTATTATCAGATTCACTCAGGGGACAAAACAAAGCATGGTGGGTTGGCGTGGATTTGTTTTGCATTACTCAAAACATGACCGAAAGATAAGGCATTTGCAGCTAATTGAAAGGACACAGATGCTACACATTATTTAATGGGAGGAATCTTGGATGGTTCCTTGTTCTAGAGAGCAGTCTCTTCGCATTCCCTAAACTGTCATTATGTGGTTGCATTTTAAACGTAATTTGAAAGATATTGACGAACATGTGATTCAGATAATTGGACTGTCATTTGTTGAACCCAGATACATTTTTGCCTGACCACAACAGTTTCTTAATAGTTGACCACCCTCTGAAAGCGGGGGCGTGTTTTTAGGGACACTGCTGTAGTAATCTACATGTAGAACTGTGAGTACTCTCTCTTTGCTCTTATTCTCCAGTATATTAAAGACAAAGGTAAAAGACATAAAGACATAATGCAGAGACTGGCAAACCAATGATATGTCGCTCACTTTTATATACGCTTGAGCACCCTCTGAGTGAGTCACGCCATTCAGAATGCAGCCCATGACATGGAGGATAGAGAAACAATGCTCACAGTCTATAATCCTCACCGCTTGCTCTTGAGTCACACCATGCCAGCCTGCCCCTGCCTAACCACCCGCCGACAACGCAGATAAACAAGCTGGCCAACAAACACTCACACTCGCATCATTCATCTCAGCCTGGCCTCCATTGCATGTCCAGTGACACAATGTGAAGAAAAACAAATGTTCTCTGCTGGTTTTAGTTAGAAAAGAATTAAGGTTGTACATTTGCTTCATGTATTATCTATTGTCCCCTGGGCTCCATTGTGTTGCCTCCGGGACATCTCTCTGTACACAGCTCTCTCTGCTCCCATGATGAAATGCTGCCAACTTGAGCTTCCTCCCTCCTTGCTAGGCTGAATTGTGTTTGTATTTTTCCAAAGTGAAGTCTCTATTTCCGTGCTGTGTTGGAGCACTTTGCTCCAAGCAACAATGTAATCTGGCGGCCCTGGGGAACGGGCTAAAGGTGGGGACCTCGAGGCGGGAGGCGTTTTTTTTTCCTCTTCAATGACTCACTGGAAATAATACAGGTCCCCAAAGCCCCGCAGCCAAGCGAGCGAGCGAGCCTGTCCTGGCAAGACAGTCTGACATTGAGAGTCTCCACGTCCATCAGAGTCATAGAGGAGAGCAGGGCTCTGAGGACAGGATGTGCCTTCAGCTAAATGTTCTGCTGGGCCACAGTGAAGAGAGCTTAGAGCAGTAACGTTTGTAGACGCAGTCCAAAAACAAATGTCTGCCTCAATGGCACTTGCGCTACACTGTCCCACAGTGTCTGCAGGTTGTTACATAATCTCATAAGGGGATTGGTAAGGCAGTTGTTGTATTATACAGTAGGATCTTTTTGATTGTACGGTAGCTTTAGTTGACTTCTTACATAATAGTGGTGAGGAGAATTACTTCTAAGAAAAAACTCAGAACCTGTGATAAGAGCACAATGACTGCACCTTCAAAACCTCATAGACCACTGCTCCCACTGGGATGAGGTTTAGCACACAGTTCACTTTAATTCCCTTATGTACAAGTTCCAACAAAGGACATGGACGAGAAAGATACGTTTAGAACACAAGAAAAGTTTCTCTGGTTTCTCCTTTTGTTTTTCACAAACGCCCCCATCATGCAGACTTTTGAGGGCCTTGTTGTAGGGATCCCAGTGGAATGCACCACATTTAGGGGTGATCTTCAAATCTGGATGTCTGCCACACACACACACACACACACACACACACACACACACACACACA
The DNA here is from genome assembly GCF_951799395.1 of Argentina silus. Lineage (NCBI taxonomy): Eukaryota > Metazoa > Chordata > Actinopteri > Argentiniformes > Argentinidae > Argentina > Argentina silus. The sequence continues at coordinate 16,576,114 of NC_139658.1, read as the reverse complement.
CACACACACACACACACACACACACACACACACACACAGACACACACACACACAAACAAACAAACACACACACACACAATCACTGGCACAGTCAAATCCCCTCGGCACATCCCAGGCAACCCAGCAATCCCTGCACTGCGATGATGACAAGATAAGGGAGGGCTGCAGCTCTCAAACAATGACCTGCTCCACAACTGTGATCCAGAATCAGAAGCAGGAGCCCTCTTATATCATAAATCAACAGTGTCTGTGTGCTGTTTACCACATTGTTGTGCTGTTTGACTGATAAGGGTTTTAGGCTTTTAAATACCAGTTTTTTTATATACTCAGATAGAGCAAACATTTCCAACAAACAAAAAAGTATTTCTCTTGGCAAGGATGTGACATTTTGAATTCTCTGCTTGACTCACAGAGCAGTCATTGTCCAGAGCTGAAATAATGGCCCACCGACGTTCCTCTAAACACTTTCCATGTTTTTGTCAGAATCATTTGTTTCAACCTTCAACCAGGATTATTGCTCCAAATAAATCTTTGATAATGAGTATCTTGGCCTGGGACTTCTATGACAGCCCATGAAGTAAACTGGCCTGCGATTTTAAACAAGCCAAAGCAAAACACGGCACCTCCCTGCTAGGCCAACACCTCTTATGGTAAGAATGACTCCCTTGTTAGGTTCACTGTGGGTTTATTTGCTTCTGAGTGGGAGAAGGCCAAATGGGCCTTATGTGTAGGGCCTGTCCATCACCTAACCCTGGTAGTCACCCCGGTTGCCCCAACACCCTCTCCACAGTCCCAGTGTGTGTCTGTCTCTTTCTCTCTCTCTCTCTCTCTCTCTTTCTCTCTCTCTCTCTCTCTCTCACACACACACACACACACACACACACACACACTCTCTCACACACACACACACACACACGCTCAGTCTTGTTCTCCTCCTGCAGATGTGAACGAGTGCATCACCAACACTCACAGCTGCCAGTCCAAAGAGCGCTGTGTGAACACGGTGGGCTCGTTTGTGTGTGAGAGGCAGGTCACATGTCCGGCAGGGTACCAGCTAAGGAACGGCATCTGTGAGGGTGAGTTCACTTGGTCACATCATCACCTAAGCTAAGCAGTACAGTTGTTTTCAGGATCATTGAAAAAAGTTCCTCATTTAAATGTCCTGAAAATACTATCTATTAATTTCCTTAATCTGATATCTAATGGTTATTCGTCTTCCATAATGTACTGTGAAGTTATTAGATATTTCAACACACGAACCCAAGTCCCTGTCTTCAGATTTGAATGATCACATCTCGAAGTTTGAAACAGCCTGTTTCCCTGCAATTACATTGAAAGTTGGTGGATCCAACAAAAATAACTCGCCTGCGACAGATTGTACTTCTCTGTAATGGACTCAGAAACAAAGCTGTCTAGCCCTGAGGGGGACCATGTCATCAACCTCCCTGTAGCACTGCATCTAAATGTGTCTCACACAACCCCAAACAACTCTGTCCTCAAATGGCTCTGGAGGAGTTGTTATCAGAGGCTGAGCTCCACTATGCACCACAATGATAAACAATATCATTAATAAGTGAACGTAGACAAGGCCATTAGAGTTGTGTCAGCATTACAGATTCTAGAGACATGTAACCAGACTCCCAGGCAAAACTCTCTAAGTCTCTCTCTCTCTCTCCACACTTTCTGATCCGCACCCTAATAGCTCTACTCTAGGAAGAGCTCTACTGAGTCAGCAAGTGTAAGCCTCGGTGGTTCTCAGGGCGTCCATAGGGAGCAGTGACTGGCGATCTCTCAGGGTTTCACCCATGCTAACTTTGAGATCTCACTAGTGGTGTGTTTGTGCATTAGCAGATGCCCAGCTTCACACTGTGACGAGGTAATCACCCTGAAATGCGACATTGCGCAGGCTGTAAAATAACCTCTCTCAGCTCTATGACTCGTGTCAGCACTTGGCACCAGGGAAGACTAATCAATGTAGCAGGATAATGAAGGTAATATTTAGCACACTGGCTAGCAGGGGAAAAAACTAATTATTTGCATGAAAGAAAGCAGAAATCACTGCTCTGATGCTGAAAATCTGCTTCTCTGATGATGATTGGGCAAGAAAAGCCCAAATTAAGACCTCACAGAATGTTCCCAGGAACTACTCCCAATGGGCCTAATAAAACACACACGTCTGTGTGTATGCACTGCTCCGTTGCAGAGAGAACACACACACACCATACAGTCAAACTTCATAAATCACTCAAGAAGCCTAATATGAATCAGTCAAGAGGTTGAAACTTTGTTAATTACAAAAGTTACAAAAGTGCATATTTTCATATTATATGTGAATATATATATATATATATATATATATATAACATCAGGGGAAATATCTATTCAAAACTGTCAATTTTTCAGTCATGTAAATATATATAAATATATATATATATTTACATGAGTGAATGTTTCAGGGGGATGCTGTCCTTGAACCACAGTGCCACCTACTGTCTAAATTGGTGAACTCAGAGCTGACAAGCCCAGATTCACCATTGCACATACTGTACATCTTTAAATTCTACATCTATAAAGTTGAGGTGAAATGAAGTACATATGTTACCCTGTAGCCTGTCTTTGGTAGTGCCACATATTTGTTCTATGTGCTCTCGGTATGACATGCCTCTCTCTTTCATCCTACAGACATTGATGAGTGTATGGTCCGTACCCATAACTGTGGGGTTGGCTTTGAGTGTGAGAACACAGTAGGTTCCTTCCTCTGTAACCCTAAACACAAGTGTCTCACAGGGTTCACACAGGACTCCCACGGCAACTGCATCGGTAAGAGCTATCCAGTGTCCCCCTCTTATGGGCATGGAGTTAACTACTGTATAGTCTGGTTCACCAATGGGTTCATCACACTAGCAGTCTGGCACAGGAGGCTAATGATCGTAGTTAAAATACCATGCATGCAAAGATACTGCTCTCTGCACAAGTCTCAATACAGGTTTCTGTTTGATTACCCCTGGGGCTGGAAAGACTGCATGTCATGACAGTGTACGAACAGCTCTCATGTAAATATTTGATTTCATAATTGTACTCAGGTATGAGGGGAAATTAGACATACTGTAATCACTGGTGGGATAGGCTTGTCAGGGAGGCTTAACCCTCCTCTTTCCCGCAACTATCACTCACTCTCCCACCCTTTTTCTGTGTATTTCTCCCCCTCCTTCCCTCTCTCTCTCTCTCTCTCCCTCCCCCTCTCTCTCACTCCCTCCTGTAGACATAAATGAATGCAGCAGCTTGACTGAGCGCTGCAGCGCAGGTTTTAACTGTATCAACACGGTGGGCTCCTACACCTGCCAAAGGAAGATCATCATGTGCAGCCAGGGGTACCACTCCAGTCCTGATGGAGCCAGGTGTATAGGTGAGACTGCATGGCCTTAACCCTACACCACAGAGACATCAAGAGATGCCACATGTAATGCTGTGTGTGTGTGTGTGTGTGTGTGTGTGTGTGTGTGTGTGTGTGTGTGTGTGTGTGTGGTTGTGTGTGTGTGTGTGTGTGTGTGTGTGTGGTTGTGTGGTTGTGTGCGTGTGTGCGTGCGTGCGTGCGTGTGTGTGTGTGAGTTTGTGAGTATGAGAGATAGAGAGGGTAGAGATGGACATTATCAGATTGGTCTGTTCCTGAGGAGCTTTATCTTTCTCTCTTGTCTAGATGTGGATGAATGCCAGACGGGTATCCACCGCTGTGGAGAAGGCCAGATCTGTCACAACCTCCCCGGCAGCTACCGCTGTGACTGTCAGACAGGCTACCAATATGATGCCACCCGCCAGGTGTGCACAGGTACGTATAGAACCGTCAGGCTATGGGAGGTGTATCAGCTAACCAATGGAGTCAGTGGATGGAGCAGCAGGGACACAGTTCGTGGTTTAGCCATACAATAGACAGACACCCAACGAGCACAGTTTGTGTCCTGTTGGCTCCATACATACAAATGGAGGTGACCCTCTCTACCTTCAATCATCATCTCTATATACAGTGGCTTCGGGAAGTATTCAGACCCCTTACGTTTTCCCATTTTAAATTTTAAACTGAATCTATAACACAACAAAATATGGAAAAAGTGACGGGGTCCAAATACTTTCCGAAGCCATATTCTGATGTATATATACTTTCTTGCTTTCTTTCTTTCTCTTAATGTGATTGTGACTCATTCAATTCCCCCTAGTGGTCCTAAAGACCATAGAAGAGCCCAGTGGTCCACTAGTCGTTGGTCATTGGTGAACTGACAGAGGTCTGTATTGCCCTTGAGTGTTGTTTGTCTGCGGGTCCTTAATGACTCCTGCTCCTCTCCTCTCCTGACAGATGTGAATGAGTGTTGGCGTTACCCCGGCAGACTGTGTGCCCAGACCTGTGATAACACCCCAGGCTCCTACCAGTGCTCCTGCACAGCTGGCTTCTCCCTGGCGTTCGATGGCAAAAACTGTGAAGGTATCCTCTCCTTTAGATAGAGATAACACTCTGGATGCACACCTCCCGCTAAAATAACTGTTTGTTGCTGTTTTATTAAACAACTGTGAGGAAAATATAAGCTTCTTGCAAAATGACAGCATTAAAAGCTTACTGTTATGCTTTCCCAGGGGCTTTACAGATGACGCTGATAGCAAACAGTTTAGGAGTACTTTTCAAGGAGTACTTGTATCTGCTATCTACAAGGACAGTTTTTTTCTGTGGGAATTTAATTTACTCTTAATCTCTGGGACCAGGGGACGCCTGGTGCATACGTAATGGGGGAGTGTAGTTCAGGTTGAGTCTATCATCAGCGCACTGAGGAGAAACCGGTCATGCTTCACAGAACAAAGCTGTCCAGGAGCATGATTCACAGTATTCCCGGCTTGTCAGCCCGCTTATTTAAGGAACTTAATCAAGCCCCTAACATCCCTGTTCACAACACAGAGGTGAATTCATCCATTTAGGAGAGTTTATTTCAAGGACTTGGTTGCAATGACCTGGTCGGAGGTGTTTTGAAGTGTAATAATAGGCATACTAATAATAGGCAGTCTTCTTCCATAGGTGCACATCTCATGAAGCACACGAGCTCACTCATCTTCTCTCTGTATCTCTCTTTCTGTGTCCTTGCTCAGATTTGAATGAATGCGACAAGAACCCCTGCAGCCAGGAATGTGCTAATATCTACGGCTCCTACCAGTGCTACTGCCGCCAAGGATTCTACTTGAAAGAGGATGGGCACAACTGTGAAGGTACCAGAGAAACATCTCATCATCTGGAATTTCAGGGGATATGGAGGATGTGTCCACAGATATCTCTGTGGAATGATGTCCCACTGGATGAAATAAGCTTTGATGTCCAGTAGAAGTACTATTGAGAGGAGCAGCATTAGCTATTCACTGTGTGTGGTCTAGTTGCCTACTACTAATATTCAAAATGTAATATTAAATATGTTTAACTAATGTTCCTACCCTCACGGGGCTGCAAATCAAAGGCATGTAGAGGAAGAGATTTAGTAACCATTGATCCGGGTAATGATACAATGTTTCCCTGAGTGCAGAAACCAGATCGATGGAAACATGACTTGTCATAAGGGATTGATTTTATGCTGTCCTTGGTGACAGAGCCTAAAGGTAGCTTCTGTCACTAATACCCAGCACACACACACACACACACACACACACACACACACACACACACACACACCAGATACACACAGCTCTTTTTGAGTCATATGCCCCAAATCTCCCCTCCTGCTGTCTTATACTGTAGCTGTATATCAATTCTCACGCACACACACACACACACGCACACACACACTTACATACACACACACACACACACACACACACACACATATACACTCAGGGCCCTTAAACTCCCTCTTTCTCTGAGTGATCAAAAGGAATGTCACATGTCATTGTTGATCATGATGGAGGTTCACAGTTTGACAGATAAAATGTCACGTTGGCTGTCTCGGTTGCAGATATCGACGAGTGTTCCCAGAGCATCGGGAACCTCTGTGCCTTCCAGTGTGTCAACGTCCCTGGCAGTTACCAGTGCGCCTGTCCTCCTCATGGATACACCATGTCCACCAACGGACGCACATGCAGAGGTGGGGGGCTGACATGACACAACTCATCTCACAGACTAGACACTGTAGGTGCAGTCAACCATGTGACAACATGCGCTGCACACTATGTCTCTGTAGTGAAGTGCACATCACTCTGATGTCTGGAATGAAAGTAAATAAGGTGCATTGATTGGGTTCATGTTTCTACTCAAAGTGAATACATGTCAAATTCGGAAAAGAGCTCCCGTCGTCCTAAGCCCAATACATAATATAGTGGTTTTGATGTTTAGAAGTTAAACATAAATAGCCACTTAAACATAAACATGACGATATGAAATCTGGCTATGTACATGAAATGGTGTACTGAAAGCAAGTTTAATCGCCCCTCTCTCTTTCCTCTCTGCCATAATAGATGACACAATAATTCTCCGGCCTGTGAGCTTCCTGAGAGAGAAAAGAGCTGCTAAAGGATATAGAGCAGGCCTGTCATAATCTGCAGAATGAATTAGAGGGAGGATAGAAGCTGGCCAGCTGTAACGAGTGCTGCATTTATAAGATGAGATGCATAACTAATGGGGGCTCGAGGGCGACTATTGACTCCTGGGCTGACAGAATGAAGCTGGCCGCTCGCCGGAGGTGTGGCGTCCCAGGAGCTGATAGCTCTGATAGCAGCCATCTCCCCAACAGCCAACTGCACAGCGGCAACTTAAAATGTGCATTGTGGTTCATCTAATCAGTGTCTAATCTAATTTAATGAGAGATCTCTATGATCTTCCCATAGATCGGCACTACAGAATTGGTCCACTAGTGACGATCTAAATGGTTTTACTGTAGAGCCTTATAGGTTGGCAGTTACAATAAGAAGATTTGGCAGGTTAAAATGGTAGGTTAAAATGTATGGTTAAATATGGTTGTTAATAACAATGAATTTAATTAACACTAAGTGCAAATACTTGTTAAGATTGTGTTGACTCAAGCAAGAATGGTCAAATCAAGTGAGGCTTTAATAACTTTGAAAACTAATGCATCTATTACAAGGCAAATATATCAAAGTTGTTCAAAAATGTCACATCCTACCATCATGGGAAATGAGAGAAAGAGCAGAGAGAGAAAGAGAGAAGGAGAACAAGCCACATGGCCTGCATACTCACAGACCCACAGCTGGAACCACAACAGAAAAGAAAAAGAGAAAGTTTTATACCCTCATTTTAACCATCAGTATTCAAATCAGAGTTGTTGTCAGGGTGAACCAATCAGACCTCATCTTATCAGTTACAGTCAAAAAACCCAAAGAGAGTCACTCAACTTCAAAGTGAGAGTTTACAATGGCCATTTGGCCCATCATCAAAAGATGGGGGGGCAGACTTGGTTTGTCAGCCTTCATTAAAATAGATGGTCATCACAGTGCAATACAGCATGCCATGACTTTCTCCTTTGTTGCAGATATTGATGAGTGTACTACTGGAGGCCACAACTGCTCCTCTGATCAAACCTGCTACAACATCCAAGGAGACTTTAAGTGCCTTTCGTTTGCCTGCCCACAGAACTACAGGAAAGTGTCAGATACGTAAGTAATGTTGAATGACTACATTAACCAGAAACACAAACTACCATGTGTTCCTCAAGCATATAATGGTTAGTTTCCAGCCGTGCTTGAGTTTCCTTCTACGTGACCGACGTAGAGTGAAGGTCTGATCAAAGCTCTAATTGCAGTCAAGGGTAGTGAAGTGGCCATGAGCCTTTATGCCCTCAATTCCAAGAAATGTGATCCAGCTTTTGGAACAGAGAGCAGGCTGGCCTGAGCAGAAACATCCCCCCTATGGAGCTGTCTTACCCTGAGACCTCCGAGGCCGGTGGCTGTACCCAGGGGCGTTACCAACGAGCCCGTCTGCACATGCTGAGTGGTGTAATATGAAATCCTGATGGTTTAATAAAAAATCCTATATACATCCATGACCTTGACCAGTAGCAGTGTGCTCAACATGGTCTTGTTAACACTGGGAATCTATGGCAGATATTGAGATTGGCCATTAGCAGAGCACGATTCCCATTGAGCGTGACATGAAGTGAGATTGCTTTGATCAGGCAGTGTGGTTCTCAGGGCCTGGTCTGTGGTTTCCCCCTGCTCCGCTCCGCTGGGTAGAGACAACACACACACACACACACACACACACACACACACACACACACACACACACACACACACACACGCACACCTCAGCATGACATTGCCTGGGTGTAACTGAGTTGAAATCCATCATGCATATGGAAACCTTAAGGTCTGGCAGGGATTGTAAAGATACTATGTTTTAGATACCGCTTTTCATGATACTTTCTGATTCGTGTCAGTGGATTTCACAACCTGAGATGTAATGTTTTCTATATAACAAGGATGTATTATTTGTGCAAATCAGAGCCAGTTTTACAGTGTGCTCTGCTTATGTCTGTCCATGATGTGAAGGATATATGAAGGTTATATGTGTCCAATTATTGTTCTGTTCTTTCTCTTTCTCTCTCTCTCTCTCTCTCTCTCTCTCTCTCTGTGACAACCCTGTTGTTATGGTGTTGCCCACAGGCGCTGTGAGCGGAACAGCTGTCCCACCAACTCTTTGGACTGTCAGAACTCTCCCCTGAGGATCACCTACTACCAGCTCAGTTTCCAGACTAACATCGTCATCCCAGCTCAGATCTTCCGCATCGGCCCCTCCCCCGCCTACTCCAGGGACAACATCGTCATCAGCATCACCCGGGGCAACGAGGAGGGCTATTTCAGCACACGGAAGCTCAACAGCTTCACGGGCGCGGTCTACCTGCAAAGACAGGTGCGTGACCCCAAGGACTTCCTGGTCGACGTGGAGATGAAGCTGCTCCGTCAGGGGAGCTTCACAACGTTTGTGGCCCGGATCTACGTCTTCATCACGGCCAACTCAATTTAAACCCCTGTTCTCTTGGGATGGACTTTCACTTCATATGGTGCTAAACTCTTCAGTTTATACAAGTTAGACTGCAGTCATTGCTGCTTAGACCTCTTCAGCTACTGCCACCCAAAACTCATATCTAAGTATCTTGATTGTAAAATGTTGCCAAACACCTTCATGTTAATCTTCCTATGTAGACAAGCTGATTGTCCAGTATTTTGTATTGTTATGTAAAGGCAGGATTTTTGTACCAAACCTATTTTCACATGAGACATTGTGTATACCAAATTGTGTATTTATCTTGAAACATTTTGATATAATCTGCTTTTTATGTACTTCACATGTATCATTGTTTTTCTGTGTCTCCCAGAATGGGTTTTACTCTGGCAAGGTGGTACACAGGTCATTGCACAAGTCTGGGTTGGTCAGCTCTACACTCTTAAGCCTCCTGCTCTTTTACTTTTCTTTGAAATATTGTATTCTCACACATTTTAAAGGCTTAATTACATTGGGTTGTTGAAATCCAGTGCAAAATGTACCCTCACATGACCCATGGGAGATAAATTCCAGCACTGAGGACATTCATGTTCTGTTTTGTTTTTATCTTTTTCAATGTCTTTTTTCCTTGTTACTGGACACATTTTAATGTATTACTGTGTTATCATTATCTCAGGGCAAAAGCAACCAACTTGTATAATCATGACAAACAGACTAACGATACAGAGATGGCTCAGATTCTCTGGTCATGACACATCTCTGCACATGCTGTTCACCATCACATCACATACTGTTTATCAGCTGTATATTAGCAACTGTTCCATGTGTTGCATACAGTGCAAGCAATTAATGTTATTTGTTTCTGTCTACGAATCACTCATAATACAATGAACACAATGTTTCCATCAACTCAATAAAAGTACACAGATGGATTTTAACTTGGGAGTTTTCAGGCATGAATATTCATCATTATTCTTTTAAAGGGACAATCTGGGATTAGATTCAAACCTTGGTTAAACTATGATTTTTATCTCATGGATGGGTTAGGGACTGATCCTACTGCATCCATTCAGTAGCTCCGTCTATGAAACTGAGAGTGGTTACGTTTCTCCAGCCCCTTCCCTCCCCTGTTTACCAAAAACACGGGGAGACCACTTTGTTGTTGTTTGAATCCCATATTGCCCCTTTAATCATATGTCACTATTTTTATGAAGTGCAGAACATCATTGTGTGCTCATCCTAGGTCTTCTTGCTGTGTATTACTTTGTTAATATCTTAGAACAGCTACAGTATACTATTTTATACACCGATATGTTAACTTCAGAGATCTGGGCTAATAGCAGGCCAACATCTCCACCTATTGGTTCAAAAGATTTGTGCATATTACAACCATAATTGATGCATATTGTTACCTGCCTAAATTCACATTTTTCAGCCAGTATCTGAAAATGTAAATTCTACATAAATGTGCACTAGCTGTGTTCATTAGAGTTGATGAATAAACTTCATTAGACTTGAATGAAACAAACTGTATGTTTCTTCTACTATAGCACATGCTTGTTGTTGTTATAGACTTAAAGCTAACAGGTAAATCATTGGAACCTGTATAGGCCTACTGTATGCTCCTGTATACTGACAATTTCTAATAATAATCTTTTAGATATGCTTTTTGGAAATTACGTGGCTTACACTAGAACTGACCTGTCCCTATCACAGTGCCTTTCATCACGCCTCTCATTGCCCCATATATTATCTCCAGTCAGTGTGTGTTACACCCTGCAGTTCTGATACCCTCCCTACCGGAAAGGGTGTGCATTGTTCAGCCACTACTATATTAACGCATGGTGCACATCCCAACAGATAACCTTTAACCAGTGAAGCAGGGTGGATAGCTCTGTGATAACTCGCAGTATATTTATTAATCCCAGTTGTAACTATTTTGAGAAGTTGGATCTTCTCAATGTTTGATCATTTGGGGTGACATTTAACTTGTTTTCCACATTCTAAGTGTTTTTAACTGATAAAAGTACCAGGGAGGGGGTGTAGTTGAGGAGAGATAACTCCCCTGAAGTTCTTGACAATAATAGACAATGGAGATACTTGTACTTAACACATGAAGCTCGAGTCCAGAGTTCTCTCCTCTATGTGGAGGCGTGGTACCGTGGTGAGGCACTGTTCAGCCGTGCTTGGTTCCACTGGACACTGTGACGTGGGGGCGGCCTCTTTCCTCTCTGCTGACAGAGCTGAAACCCAAACACTTCCGGCCATTGAGGTGGCATCCCACACACATGTAGGAGTGTGCTCCCTGTGACAGATTGTCTTCTTCCCCTCAAGGGCTTATCAGCTCGGCTAAATATATGAGATTGTGTTCCAGAGGGTTAACTGCACTGCCTAACAAAGAAGGACCAATGTGAGACACATAGACCATTCCTATGATCGAGATGCTCTCGGGAAGTTATGAAACGGAAGATAATGGGACAGGGGGGAATGGGGTTATTAAATTGTCTTTGGTGGCAGGGGTGTAGATTTATGCCTGTCTTTGTATTGTAGACACACTGTTGCTCAACAGAGGTCTTTTCTACAAGCAATTGTTTTCAAGGGTAAAATGATTTCATTGCAATAGTTCTAGATGTTTTATTCAAGGGAATAGGGATTTTTTCCTCTTATCTGTTTCTTTTGAAATCTTTCCAATCTTTGCTTTGTGGTTATTTCTTTCCACTGTGGCTAGGATCAACCTTTTCGTCATCCATTATCAGTCTATGAAACGGGCTAGGCATCTTAGTTTAGCTGTGGGTTATTAAAGTAAGAAATGTAGTAATTAACCCACATTTGAAGTCTCAGACATCTTCAGTCCTGTGTGCACATCAGCAGCTCATGCCATATACACCTTCATGCTGAGCATTCTGCCTCTCTTTGATCCTAAATGGAAATGGGAAGATAAAAGGGTCCTCATTACCTGTGGATGGTGAACTGGGTCAAGCCAAAAAGGCTTTCATCATTGAACAAGTGCTCCTCACTTTGCCTCAGATTGATCAAGCAGGTTTCACTTCAAATACCCTCAAACTGGATGGCAGTTTTAACTGAACTCCTCCATGTTCTTCAGCATGACGATATTAAAGAAACATGCGGAAACATTGACTGGATTATACAGATTTGCTTAATGTACTGTAAGCTGTCATCCGTCCTCCTCAGTCTTTTCATTGTTGAATAGACATTAAATCAATGTTTACATAGTGTTTTGATAAGAATCCATTTGGTTTGCTGAACTTACAGTACCCTCCCTCTCCCTGTGTAAAGCCCCTAATACCAGTGAATATGTACAATATATCTTATCTATATCTATCTTAGTGCAAAAAGTAATTAGCTCATAGAGACTGATTTATCACTAGCTGTTGTTGTCTTATCCTCAGAGTCTTATTTAAAGCAGCAGACTGGTGCGTGACCCTGTTTCTGGAGCCGATCCACTGGTGTGTAGATGTCTATCTGCTGATTCTCTTTGATAGCTCAGGTGGTCACCACCTGAGGGTGGTAGAGCTTGTATGCGAGCTCCAAGCTCCCAGCAGGTCAGGGCTCGCTCACACACACTCCTGGGTTTTAAACAGAGGTGAGATGGATGTGGATCAGGAACCAGGCCAGGGTTGAACCAACCATCAAAACACTCATGTCATCACCTTTCAATTAGCCCAAATCCTGTATGTTGTATGTTGTCTGTCCAACAAAGTGTAGTGTAGTACACACTGACCTTTGAGATAGGGTATGGTTCCTGGCTGTCCACTCTTCAAAAATGTTGTTCAACCATGAGGCTTTGAAGTGGATACCTATGCTAGTGTAAGGGAGCATTGTCTATTTGCCTCACATCTTTTTACCAAATGTTCCTGATTTGATGAGAGATCTACAGGTAAACAGCAGAGGGCAGTAGATTGTTCCAATCGAATGGCTACAGTACCCCGATGAAAGAATGTTGACTTGCACAATACACTTGCGTAACCCGTCTGAACGTCAGTACATCAAATACACGCTCACATTTTCCATTCCAGGACATGCTGGACGGCGAACAAAAACACATCCCCACGCTTCTGAAAAATCAGTTATCACTTCCTCACCAACAAGTTGCCTTACTAAAGGCCCCAAGAGTGTTTTAGAAAGAGACGTTCACTCTATTGGTTTGACAATTATGAACTTTATCAACAGAATTTCAGAGGAGAAAGTTAGAATTATAATATTCAACTGCATCAGGAAATAGCAGCTTCACTAGTGTAATGTACGGTATGTTATTTCCTAGGATATACTGAGTTAACTCTCAGGATGGTGGCATCACTAGCCACTAGTCTTGGTCCCAGCTCAGCCATACAGTAGGGACTGTAATGACATGGTTATACCTGTTCATAGTGATTACATACACACTATTCATCCTTTCATTTGTCTAATCACAGAGATCATATAGTACTCTTTTATCATACACAGTGAGAAGCCTGTAGACCTCACATTAACACTGAAGAATAAAAGACTCTTTAGTTATTAAGATGCTCATTTGTTTGTGTAGAACAGTACACTGTGTACTTTGCAATCATCCATACACGTATGATAAGCCATACTTATCTCTAACAGTACCCGAGTGTGTTGTGTAGAGGAATGTTTATTCAAGTGGAACGTATTGTCTCATTTTTTATGAATCCGTCTTTGTCATAGCTGCAATTATGCAGATTCTGTTGGAAGTGATCAGGTATTTTTCTTGGAAGGGAGGTTAATGGAAAAATTCCCTTCATTTTCTATTACATTTACGCCATTTTTAATTATACAGTTGACATGGAAAGGTACACAGATTGGAAAATGTAATTAGACAAAAAATAACATTACACAGATAAGATTTGCACATGTCTGTGGAGCATCCTCCTGTGGAAAACGTAACGCTCTGAACCAACCACAAATTAGGCTGATAGCTATCCATGAAAACAACAGTAGCACAGAAAACATGAGTGCTTACTGAGGGATTGCTTACTTTAACAGCAGTGTGTGTTTGAGTTGGTTAGAGAGTGGGCTGATGGTCTGGAGTCAGGAAAATGGTGGTGCTCCAGAGTTGTATTGGACTGAGATGAATTTCCCCCTAAGGAAAATAGAGTAGCGCTGATGGGCTCCCTCTCTCCCTACTCATCTACATCCCCTTCCCCTCCTGGCCTCGCACTGTAGCAGGTAGGGGAGTGGTATACCTCCCCTGGAGGACCTCCTGGAGGGGAGTGGGTCTGTTCAACCTGGGTGGGTTATGGCTCAACAGACTCACATTCTCAATCAAACTCTACTGGAGGAAAGGGCTATGGGACTCAACTTAAGTCAAGTGAAAATGTGACGTCGGTTTGACACATGTTCTGTGGATGAGAGATGGGTTGGCTTTGAAATTGTAGCCCATTTCCAAAGCCTGGCAGTATGGCCTCTCCCCAGACTGCTATCCCAGCTTCCGGCCTGTAGTTATACTGTAGCCCACATGTGTAGATATCAAACCCACTGAGGTCAGGACAGAGGTGGACATCAGAGGCAAGGCTTCACTGCTGCCCAATGTACCTTAACATTCTACTGGTGCACTGGACGTTAATTAAGGGTGGAACATTCTGCTTCTCCATGTGCCTCTGCTCTTCATGGTCGGTCTAAGATCAAAAGTTGTTCCGATGGGTTTTCTCCTTTTCATCTCTTGGTGCTGTATGTCTTCCTTGGCAACTGGATAATTGAGACTCTTTAACTTCAGATAAATGATTCCTAAGTGTGATTATGAGAATAGACTCATCTCACATCTGACTGTAATGTATTAATGAATATGACACAATACTGTATGTGGATAATGAACAAACATAATGTACAGTCTAAAGTATGGATATTGCAGCCTTTAAGCCACCTGGCCATTTCCATTTGTCATGCAGCCATAGCTTGTTCAGGAGGATGGGGATGGGTGCATTCCTTTGACTTGAATAATAGCTGTTATGTTTTTTTTTAGGTTTGACATGTCATCTTCTTGTCCTCATTCTATACACTCTCAAATAGCCTTGTATTCCCCTTGGCTAAGTGAGAAAAATGATTACTTTCCCCCAACTTTGAAATGAGTGCATTTTTTTGCAGGGTTCACTGGAACGAGGCAGCCTGATAAGAGCTTACAGGTATGAGAAACCATAAAACAAATGTGTTTCTTCACTAATGTCAAAATAAATGTGTGATGAAGATGAAGAGCTTCCAGCATCCATTTCATTTTTAGTTTGAGTGCAGTAGTAAGGAGCTATACTAACATAGGGGCCATTAAGGTAGAGTAGACACACTATGGAAAGTAAAGGGCGGGTCATTTGTTTTCATAAGTTTTATTGCACATGAACACATACATCAGCAAGCAAGAGGTCAACATAGGATCATGCGAATCCATGCATAAAAGACATGCACGTAATGACTTTTAACCTTACAATGAAAGTGATATCATTCAAAGTGGGAGTATATTCTATCTATGTAGCAGCATGATACATTTTAGTGAAACAAGTCAGCTTTTGTATTGTCAAAGTATTGTGCGTGTTATAACATACTGTATACTGTACAACCATATCCATCTAAGTAACATTCACTGCATCAAACAGGGACTCCAACTTACGCTACAGCAGTCATTTGGATACTCTCGAAGGAAAAAGATGAATCCCCCTCTTTCATCTGAGGTAATGAAGTTGAGAGGCGGAAGACCAAGCCTCTGGCTTGTGATGTGTGATGGTGTACTTCAGAGATGCCCGGTGTTTTTGAAGTTTTCCATCAGTGTGTTGGTGAGGACAGAGAGGATCATCCCAGAGTTAGATAGGGTGCTGGAGGTCAGGTGGACGCTTGGTCAGTCTGACAGTTCAGGCCTTTGTACTCAACAAGTGATGCTCACACAGGTACACCGCACATCGCTTTGATCCTCGGGTCGAGTCTATTACCAACAGGTCACTACAGAGCCCTGGTGGTGCACAGTTCAAAAGCAAAGGGGCTGGGCTAGAAAGGGATTTTTAAGCTGGAACTTCATAGAGCAAAGAATCTTACAAAGATGTGCCCATTGCAACCCCATTATTGTATCTACAATATTTGCCAGCTGCAAAAGGACCATGGAGACTGGTATCTATAGCATGCCACTCTGCACTGACCCACAGGGAGATGGTCACATTATTGAAACTGTACAGTAAGCAGCAAGAAACTACAGGTAGCTTTTAATTATTTCCGCATACCACGGTGACCGCAGTCTAACTATTACTCTCTCTGCTTCTGCCCCTGGGGCACAGTGATAATACCCTGTGTACTCCTTCCAAAGATCTCACTGTCTATGTGTTTATGTTTACGCCTACAGCAGGATCTTTTGTCGAGGATGTCTTTGTCAATTTCATACGTTTTCAAGGTGTATACTTTATATTCTGAAAACATTTTATTGCTAATATATATAACTATTTGTATGAATTTAATGTTTCTTGTATGCCCTCTGCGCATTTCCAACTATTACTTTTCAAGTGGAAACCTGATTTATGATGACAAACAGCTCAGGGATGAGTACGCAAACAGCATGCTTGTTTATTTATCCTCCGACCTAATGCAAATGGTTTGTGCCATAAAGTGTCAGTTTGATTGATGCCTGGGTGGATCCCAATCTCAGGTGTAGTCATCTGTAAGATAAGGCATGTTTTACTTTGCTGTGTTGATGAGCTAAAACTGCTTTGACAGAACATGAAACCCTGCTACTTCAAATTTGCATGCAGTGTTTCCCACTGACTCATTTGGCTTTATTTTATGTTTTTCTTTCTTTCTTTCATTCTTTTTCTTTCACACAAATTAAGGCTTGACTTGTTTAACTCCCCACAGCACCAACTATCACAGCACATTTGCCTCTAATCTACTGTATGTTATCCAAAGTTTTTGTGTCGTGACCCAGTTTTTCCACCCCTCATGATGAGTGGGCTTTAATTTTCCTACTACAGTAAAACTAATAGAGTATTTTATCATTGTAGTTCTCACTCAGTGGGTCAGCACTGATCAATACCTACAATATCTGTTCATTGGCAATAGGTATGTATGGCCCACTAACACCTATCAGGGTACTAATTGTAATATTTTACCATTGGATGACTGAAATCATGACATCATAATTAAACTTCTCCTCAAGAGTGAATGGATTGAGTTTAACAGTAGGGGGAGCTCTACTGATGCTAACCACTATACACAGTACTGCGTAGTATAACAGTCTGATGTTACTTAATTGTCACTTTTGAAGTAAGATCAGAAAAACAGTGGAATGCATCAAATTGAAAACATGTATCATTTGACTCGCATGACTTCGTTAAAAAGAATGTACACCTTTTTTTTTTTTTAAAGAAAAAGCATTACATAAATACTTAAGGCCCCTCTTTTCCCCTGCAAGACCACCTGGTCAGTTTACCACACATCAAACAAGGGAGTGACAGTTCATTGTAATGGTACATTGTCAAAGTACACTGAGAATGTAAAGCTTATAAACATCCATCTCTGGTGCCATATAGACCTCCAGGGGACTTTCAGTGTGACATCTGAGACACTTACAGGAGACACAGTATAAGTACATGGTAAGCTTATCACCTGTGACAACAGAATCCAGTCTGAAAACAATTTGTTCTCCATACTATAATTTAGATATTGTGACCAATGGCCCATTTATATTGTTCTGCACTGGCACTGGCAACTCAAAGAGATTGGGTGTTCTGGAAGTATTAGGAAAAGCAGGGAAGCAGTAGGTTGTCCCAGGAGTGATGTGGTTTGTTATTTTCCATGAATTACGTTGTTCCCAGGACCTCTGGCGGTGGTGTTCCAAAGCAGCGCATGGAAAATCCACCACCTGTTAGGAACCGCAGTGCATGTGAGCACAGGACACTGTCCAGGCTATCCTGGGACTATTTTTGCTCCCCAATAGAAAATTGATGGGAGGAACATCTTATCTGTTCTATTTGTGGCCCAAATACTGTCGTTCATACATTTAAAGCATGGTAATACAGTAACCATCCAAGATCAGTGAAACCATGGTACTGAGAATAATGTGATTGCTGGTAGATATCCCAATTCATATGATACTGTATATGGCATTGCATCTTGTTAAAATCAGGTCTATATTACACATAGAACCTATTGAACAGAGTTATTGGGTGAGCATTGCTATTACAGTTGAGTTAACTCTATATTATTGTCCTTCTTCCTGACTTGTCTCACATCAAGAATCCTATGGAATGCAGCTCCATAGTGCTGCTATCCTCACATTAAATCCCCCCTCGCTTTTGTTGTGCACTCACTCAGATCCCATTGGGCTGAGCCTGCCCTCTCTCTATCGGCCTCATCTGCCACAGGCCACTGAACCATGGGCCCTGCTCACAGGCTGATAAGAGCCTCTGTGTGTGTGTGTGTGTGTGTGTGTGTGTGTGTGTGTGTGTGTGTGTGTGTGTGTGTGTGTGTGTGTGTGTGTGTGTGTGTGTGTGTGTGTGTGTGTGTGTGTGTGTGTGTGTGTGTGTGTGTGCGTGTGTGTGTGTGTGTGTGTGTGTGTGTGTGTGTGTGTGTGTGTGTTTGTGTGTGCACACATCAGATTCTCATCTCTCCCAGTCAATGGCCCTGCTTACGACTAAACACGTTTGACAAGCACTCTCTGTTAGTCTCTTATCACCACTTATGGCCCATAGCTCTCAATATGCACCAGTGTTCATGTCTGAATAGGACAGTGACAATGTGGATTCACAGGACATGGATCTAAGGAAAGATTAAGAGGCCCTCTCACTCGCAATGGTATCATTTGCAATTGAAAACACAGTACTTTATGGCAGGCTGGTAGACAGTCACCGGACAGGCACCCAATGGTAATGATAGACAATAAGTCCAGTTTGTTTAATGACTGTTTGTGAGTGTTTGAACCCATTGTCCTTCAATACCCGACAGTTGAGGAACGACAACAGCCATCCTAATGTGGATGTTTGTGAAATACGGCACTATTATTTCACTGGTGGGTTCTGCAAAGTGAAGAGCGTGGTCAAGGCGCAACGTGAGCTAAACCTAGAGGTCCCATCATCAAATAAACAGCTATCGAGTTCCAAATGCTGTTGACAGACATGATATAAAATGCAACAACGCCACAGCTGTGTTCACAATACCCTTGTGAATGTAATTTTCACTTATGTGGGATGCTGAGCCTTCAGAATCAACAGAGCTGTTTGTTATTCCCGCAGTATTGATCCTGTGCTAGTAAACCTCTGCTAGTAAACCTAATGGTGTGTTTTGACATGAAGCGGTATGGACATTCCCAGTGTTCATGGTAGCATTGAGGCACAGCATACTGTAGATGCTGTAGATCTGTATCTTCAGGTACAGGAAAGATGAAAGGTTGATTTATGTAAGTGTGTGTGCCTGCTTGTGCTTGTTCCTGTGAACATGCATGTGTGAGTATGAGTGTGACCCTCTCTCTCTCTCTCTCTCTCTCTCTCTTTCTCTCTCTCTACCAGTCTTTCCTTTCAAAATCCAATTCTCTCATACATTTTAATTCTAAGACATAAATCCTGAATCTGCCAATATGTATGCCCTGGGTGCTAGTCATTATTTACTTGGGAAATTGCAATCAGTGAAGTCATGCTCAGGTGTTCTCTCTCCCAATGTCGTATTACAGCTATTTGTGAAAACCCCAGGCGCATTTGAAAAACCTCTTGATCTTTAAATACTTCAATTAGTGTGCCTTCATTCTGAGATATTATGATGGGGAGCTCATCACCATCAGTGCAGGGAATTCCCGTTTGGAAAACCTCAATCAGACAATCATTCAGTTTTGCACTTTTGTTTCTGTCTGATCAAGCATACTTTCAGGTGTTAGGGACTATTTAGCAGAAGTATTTAGCTCAAGGCTTGCTGCCCGCAAAGCAGATATTAAAAGTTGATTGTAGAAGAGGGAGCTCAGTAAACACCCACAGTCAAGACCTTCATGAGTGATGGGCTGACAGTGCATCGCCTCAGGAATCACCTCTGTCAGACAGTCATAGAAAAAAACAGCCACAATTCAATGAAACTCTAAAACCCTTTATCTACAGAAAATTAACATCGCTTTGAATGCAAATAAACAAAATGACATCATTCATGATTAGATGATTTTCATTTGGTCTGATGATTTCTCTGTTTCTGGAAACCTTACCAATCAAACTATGTCATCCATGAGAGTTGCCTTGTGTCTCACCAATAACTGCAAAAATGCTACACTCCTTCATGCAGTCCAACTTACAGTGAGAATAATAGTCCTCAGTTGAGTTACCCATACAGACTCACATCATGAAGACCATGGAAAGACTGGTGCTAGCACACATGAGGCCCCTGGTGAAGACATCCTTGGACCCCCTGCAGATTGCCTACCAGGCAGACATTGGTGTGGATGATGCCATCATCTACCTGCTACACAGAGCTCACTCCCATTTAGATAAATGATTTTTAACACCATACAGCCCTTACTACTTGCGGATAAGCTGCTGAGGAGGCAGGTGGACTCCCCCATTGTTTCCTAGATAACTACCTGACCAACAGGCCACAGTTTGTACGGCTACAGGGATGTGTGTCAGACTGGGTGGTGAGCAGCACTGGAGCCCCCCAGAGGAGAGTTCTGGCTCCCTTCCTCTTCATCCTCTCTACCTCGGACTTCAGGCATAACACAGATACTTGCCATCACAGAGGACTTTGTTGAGTGGTGTGAGCAGAACCACCTGCTGCTCAACATCAGCTGTCTCCTGTTTCCATCCAGGGTAGAGGACGAGGAGGTGGTCCAGAGCTACAAGTACCTGGGGGTGCACCTGGACAATAAACTGGACTGGACTGGTAACACAGATGTCCTGTACAAGAGGGGCCAGAGCCAGCTTTATTTCCTAAGGAGGCTCAGGTCCTTTGGTGTGTGCAGGACTCTGCTGAACATGTTCTACCAGTCAGTGGTGGCCAGCGCAGTGCTGTAAGCGGTGGTATGCTGGGGGGGCAGCATCAAGGAAGGTGACACCAAGAGACTGAACAAGCTTATTAGGAAAGCTGGTTCTGTCCTCGGTGTCACCCTGGACACTATGGAGGAGGTGGCCAATAGGAGCATGAGGAACAAACTCCTGGCCATCATGGACAATCCCTCCCATCCCCTACATGACACTGTGGCAGAGAAGCTCCTTTAGCAACAGATTATTACAACCACGCTGCACTAAGGAGCACTATAGGAGATCTTCTGCCTGCCGCAATAAGACAACTCGATCGGGGTGATCAGAGTCAGACTGGGGGATGTTAAATCATACTGGACTGGTCTTACTGTATATAATGTTTCAGATGTCTATTTTATTTTGTATTATTCTATTGTCATTTTATTTTGTTGTTTGTGATGTGAGCTGCTGTAACACCTTAATTTCCCCTCGGGGATCAATAAAGCACCTACCTATCACCTACCGATCTATCTATCTAGTCTCACTTCAGCATGACTATCATTGTACAGTATGTAATATATGAATGGGCTGTTTCTGAGCTGACTACTAAGCTAAATGTATCTTTCATAAATTGATGAATATCAGCTAGCTAAAAGCCAGTAAAAGGCTCTAATCTCACAAGCGTTAGGTGGATCATTTTAGGGGCTTACATGGACTTCCCTGGATTGTGTGTCTAATGTAAACCATAAATCATTATCCTATTTGGATTTCCTACCAAGAATGGACGGACACATTACTGTGTGCTAACACATGTTCTGGGTACATAACTAGGTGACATACAGTCTCTGACTCATGTTGCAACCAAGCAACATGTCTCTCTTTTTCAACTTAAATTAAACAATAATACAGAATCATAATTGTGCATGTTCATTGTTCACCATTTCAAATGTTTATCTTGGGACAATTTTGCACTGTCAAATTCATGGACTCTACAATTGCGGTGTTTGTCCTGGAATTTTTGAAAAAGGCCTGAACTCGGAAGCAAAGAGCCTAATGACGGAGATTAGGTTTCCTGCACTGTAGTGTTCTCAGAGAGCTCTGAGAGTTCTAATAGTCGGAGAGGTTTAGACTTCAGGCTCCAGGGTTTGCTACTATCACTGCTCACCTCAAATTTACCGACTTGGCGGCTATTGAATGGCAGCATTGTTTCACTGCAATCTACCACAGTGACAAGGGTTAGACTGGCTTTCAATGGACCTATCTGTGCTGTAACGTCTACTTCATTCACTAGTTTCCTATAAAAGCATCACAGTGTTTGAAGGAAACTTACTTCTAGTCAAAGTTGCGCTTTTTTGCTTCATTCAAGCAATCAGACTGAGCTATATTATCTGACTGTCCCTATCCACGGTTATGCTATTTGGCTGCCAGTAATACCATTTAAACATCCTTTAAGGATTGAGTGATACATTTCGCATCTGAGGGCTTGAACTGTTCACCATGAGTGTTGGCTAAAGGGATATACAGTAGGCTTTCCTGAACGAAAGATGTTTTTGCTGCTTCAAAGCTCTGGCTTATAATGGGGTCAGTGGCAGGTCAGAGATGAGGCGACACCTGACTACCCTACAAAGCCAGACACTGCTTCCGTTCCATCAGTTGTCTTTCGACACAGGACTTGAGGTGTGCCTTTAATTCTCCTTCAAGGAGGGTATAGACGATTTCACCTCAGAAGTAAGTGGCAGGTATCTCAGCTATTTTTCTGTTTGATAAATAAACAGAGGGTGTTAAGGGATCCATTTCATGTCATACCCATCAACACATCAGAGCAGATAATGTTTTTATATGGATATCACACCTTTCTCACACAGGCAGGGGGAATGCCTAAATGGTTTGTGTTCCACATGTCGACCTCCTGTTACTGTTTTACATTACCTGTATAGCAATTGTTTTTCACATTAAATTTCTCTATGGGATCAGAATCAACAGGTTGTTGAGGGGGTTACAGGGGTGTGACTTCACGGTTACAACAAGCAACAGTAAAGGACCCGACACCCTTATTGAGATGTCGGAGACATAAAAGGGGAAATGTTGACCAACTGCCTTGAGCACTCCTCTGCACTATTTACAATGTAAACCGGGAGGCTGGCGCAGGAGCGTGTTCTTATTTACCTTGGCTCTGGGCTTATCAGTGGAGATGGGAACTGTGTTATGAGAAACATTTTTGTGGGTGGCCTCAAACATGTTTGTGGTTAGAGTGCTTGGAGAGAACTTAACTCTGTTTGAATCGGTATCTTACTGTGGTGGTTTCTAGGATTTACCAGTTGTGCTTAAATCGAAGGATTTGACTGCTACTGTATGTGGAAATAGATTAGTAGTGGTCATAGTAGTGGATTCTCTACGGGTGAAACACAAGCATTGAAACATCAAAGGAGGTGTATGGACTAGTGCACAGATCATTTACCCCTAGCTACTGGATAATGGCCAAAAGAACTACCCTTATCCTTGTTACCCTGCCTTATTCTACTTCTACCTACAGGCAGGATCCTCTTTGGATAACCGTTTCAGTGTTCAGTTGCAGCTTTCTATTAACTATGTTTAAGTTTTTCCATCTCAAGGTCATTGTGCCGTGATCAAACCATGCAGCCATGTAATGGATGCAAACATTTCCGTCCTTCATGGAGGTTTTATCAAACCAAATTAATTTGAGGATTAGGGAAATCGGAGAGGCAGAGAGCTACCCTCAGCGAGTGCACTTTAACCTAAACTTTCATCGCCTGACGTAGGTGGGTCTGGCTACAACAAAGGATAATGGCTCTGATGACGGATCCTAGTGCTGTCTCACTGTGTGGCATGCAGTCTGCGTCTGTCTGAGTGTTACTGCTCTGACACACACAGACTGACTGCTACATTACTCCAGCCCTCAATCAAAGCTCCTTCTTATGGGTTGGACCAAATTCAGCACATTGGATGGCTTTTCAAGGTGATTTATTTACCTGCTTACCTTGTGAAAAGGTATCCGGATTCAACTGGATACTGGTAGCTAAATCCCATCAGCAGGATTTTCTCCAAGTGAAGTGAAGAATAATGAATAATGTACCGTGCATTTGGTTAGTCATAGCCAGAGAATGCATTCTTAAGACCTGAAATCATCAAGACTTTGAATTCCTGCTCAATCCAAAGCCAGGCTGAATACTACGCTCATTACATTAGTCACACTGTCTTCATAGGATGAGCTGTTCAGATTATCTCTACCTTGTAATGATACCAAAGCCCAAAAATATATGTTCCCAAAATGTGACTGTCTCATAGGTCTTTGTTGTACTGATTGATGAGACAACCCTCTTATTAACCCCTAAACCACAACTGAACATCCCATTCTGCAGGCTTTTAATTGATAACTTTGTTTCATGGATTTCAAGGTTGGGTTTTGCTAACTTAGTCTCACTGACTGTGTGACCAAATGCAAGTGTATGTGTTTACACACAGGCTTTATGATTGCGGGATAGTTTTACTCTGGGATCGTCTATACCTGCATCATTGTTTTTTCTCCTCCTCTGCCTCATTGAATCTAATATGGGCTTCCTTTATAGGTTATCTCCAGACTTGTTCCCACAAGAGAGGAGAGTACGAAGAACATTGTTGAAATGCCTGCCTCACTCTGAAGATACCAACAGAATGTTTATGTTGTGATGTGTAAGTTGTCCACCGTTAGTTAAATCAGTTTATCTGTGTGGTACAGAACTCTCTTGTGCAATTTACAGTTTCCACCTGTTCCATATCATTTGGTACCACCAGATTATGCCAATCCATTGATAGGATCTGCATTCGATAGTATTGAACACTCGGGGTATGAACTGAAAAACAACAAAGCATCTGGCACAGTGATCAGAGGGCCACTGACATTCCCTGAGGATAGATGTATTCCCATACAGCCCATACTAACCCTAATGCACTGAGGCAACCGCTCCCCCCCCCCACACACACACCCCCAGTGTCTTCTACAGAGTCAGAAACACCTACTCAACTCATCTCTCCTCAGCTGAGCAGCAGCATTCCTCAAAAAACCTGCAGTGAGTTGTTGTGGCCTTGAGTAACAAATCAGCTTAGGAATGCATGTTGTCTGTTGTAAATGGATTTTATGGTAATAAATTTTCCGTAGCTGAGCAATGGGCAGAGTTTCATAATGATGAAGAGTTGGGGCTTGCCTCGAGAGAAACAATGTCGTGGAAGTATTGAGCTGGCTCCAGTATTTGTTATTTCAAAAGGCATTTTTTCTTCTTTAAGGTGGAATCTTCATCGGGTTTCAGACTGTGCTGCAACACGTTGGTTTGATAGGCCCAACTCCCGGCGAATTAGAGGAGGAAGCCGTTGTCTTTTCAACGTGATTTACGCCACACGCACTCACAGGGAGAGCAGAAGAAATTATCATGTTAAATCAACTGTACTGCTCTGCAGCCCAGGATGGTAAGACCATGTGGTGTATTGTTACTGTATTTTCTACAGAGTGATAGCCATGCTCATTACAATTCATTCTCTTAGGTAGGCTGTTCTACAGCTAATGAGCATCCATTCACTGGGAGACAAATTGAGAAGACAAAGTGCTAGCTGTTCATCATAGGGCAGTCTCCCTCAAAGTGAGTCAGGTGGTGAATGTGAAAATGGGAATGTGAGTCTTTTCTGTTGTGCTGCAGTCAGGCACACAAAGACTCCGGCCACGGCCGTCAGCGACTGTGGGATACACTAAGCAGCTGGTGACAGATCCGTCGGGATGCATGACCACTTTACACTGGGCAGCCTGTGTGTGTGGGAGTCCTGGATGGATACACACCGTGTTTTTACTGGGGGGATTTAGAGTACACCTCAGGAATTCCACCCAGGTCTTGTCCTCACTAGTAAAACCTGCTTCTGTGAGTTCTACTGCAAACAACGGCATGTTTTATTATCTGTGGTCAGGGGGAAACATCTCTAGGTGTTCTTCCTCGGGTAGAATGACATGGTGCAAAACAATACAAAATCGGAACATATAGCTTACTGCAGTTCCAACTGCAAACATATGCCCTGATATGATATGTGGAACTGAGTTGAGATGGTAAACTCACTCCTCAAGTTGAAAAATCCCCACCTGCACCATTTAATTGCTAGCTTTTTGGTGGTGTAGCTGGTTTCTATCGGGTATATCGGTGACAATTACGTGCGTTGGCAATGCAGAGGAGGCAGGTTTGAGACTCGTGTGAGCTGGAAGTGTGAGGAAGCACGACTGTATGAAGCAGCGTGATACCTGTTACATGCTATGTCCATGTCAAGTTGAATGTCGAATCATTTCTTTTGTGTTTGTGGTGCTGTTGTCATCCTGCTTTGAAGTGTATCAACCTGAATGGGTGTTCATTCATCGTCTAGGTCTTTATCCAACCCTCCTGAGAGCATGGCTCACAAAGTGAGCTCAAGTGGATTCTTTCATCTTGTTCAGAAGAAAGAGCTAGCCCAGTTACTCCCAGGAATCATAAACAATTATCCCATTATCTATGTTTTGCCTCATGTCAGTCTACCTCATAGATAATTACAAAGCTACAGTAGTGCAATGTCAGAATCACTGAATGTTGGTCTGTCATGCAGGCCTAATAGTCTTTGAGTCTCTTTGAGTCCCAGTGGATCCTGTTTGGTTTGAAATACAATCGGTAATGATGATTATAAGTCAAATGTTCAGTGGCCATTTGTTCTGAAACTTCTTGACACATTCCTGTAAGGTATGCTCACTTTTATAGGTCTTGGCCTGGCAGAGGAAACCTGACCTGCCCTCAAACACCTCCTTATCCCCTATCCATCGCTCTGGTGTCTCCTGTACAGCTGCACCGCTGGAATCCACTTTCTAAACTCCTGTGACATCACAGCCTGGCTAATAGCAGAGCAACCTGTGGGAAGTGGTCATTGCAGCACTTTAGTCTCTGGTTTGAGGGATGCAGGCTTTGAGACGTCTACTGTTAGTTTCAGTTCACTTTGCACAAATCTAGCATATTACTGTTTAATTTATACACCCTTATTCCCAGCTGAAAGATGGGGGCATATGGAGGCAGAGTGTCTTTGGAATAAATGCGGTAAACAGAACTATATTGTATACGCCCCAGTCTGTTGATGAGGGGAATTCCATACACGAGTCCCCATCAAAGATAGCTCAGGTAAGATGAAGTTCATGGTCATGAACCTCAATGATGGTGGCAGAACTTGGCATGATCCTGCTCTTATAATGTTGGTAATAAATTCATATTTGGCTCCTGTGGCTATGAAATGATGCCAAGCAGAAAACTGCCTGCATAAGATGAGTTTAGTGCAAAGCCTGAGAGCTTCACTGCATGGGAAATACTCCCCAGTGTTCATATGCATAAACAGATCAACAGGGTGGCTGATGAAATACCCAGTAAGCTATACCAATTAAAGTGGGTGGTTAAAAGGTGTTTTATTCAGCAAAATGTTCAGGGAGGGAAGCTCCATAATCTCAGCCTAGAGGTGAGCAGCAGGGGAACAATCCCCCTCCTTGATTAAAAGCTTCATGTAAAAACATATTAGGAGTATGTGCAGTGGAAGTATCACAGCCCCGGGGCATGGTTGCTGGAATTCACCGTTTGTTTAGTGGATAAGAGAGAGCGCTGTTGGCTACAACAGGAGGTAATGGAAAGTTCACCGGCAGGTAAGGCTCACCTGAGAGAGTGACCTGTTGCCTGTCTGACTGTCGGGAGACTGAGGAGGGAGTTCGCTGACAGACACTCAGATATCCAAGCACTATGGAACGGATAAAGGCAACATTGTTAGAGCCAGACCGCCAAGAAAGCAGCCTCTCCCTCTCTGGACTAAGCCTGTTGTATCATTGAATATTGTTTTAGGAGGAGGAATTGTGGCCTAAACTATCACAATCACACATTTAGGAAGTGGAAGTGGAAAGATATGTCGCATGTCAATAGGCCTACTACAGGTGCAATCTGTATGTAACCCAGCGTGTGTTTCTGAAAATACACGAGGCCTTTCATTTAAATGCCATATTGTGAAGCAAATATTGTGAGGCAAAATGATAGTTGCAAAATAATCAGTAATCAAGCTTGAACATTTCCAGAACAAAAAGTAACGTATTCTCCTGCAGGTGCCCTTTGTGAGGAATGATATTGACTTCAAATCACTCAACTGGTGACAGTGACTCCTGCTGGAGAAACATGAGAGAACTTTGGCTTCAGTGACATCTGTACTATGTCATGCTAAATGCTTGTGTCTGAACCAAAAATACATGGTTGTACCAAAGCCCCATTCAGGGCAAGACCTTTAAACACTGCCCTTTACACATACAATAAGCATGTTAACTTTCTCTGTGATAGGACTTTGAGTAATGATTTCTCTTGGATCAATACAAGCAATATTCAGTTTATCAGATTATTTCTCTGTACATTTGATTGATAACTTGTAGTTGTATGTACCATAGCAGACAAGATGACATTGTAAAGGTTCATTGTATTATTTTCAGTGAATGTAGGTCCTTAAGGCTGTTGAAATGCAGATATTATCAATCTCATCTGCTGCACCAGTCCTTATCCATCTTCCAGATGATTGCGATCTCCCTTCAAAGAGGAGGACCTGCCCTATTATTAACGGTGAGTTATAAATATGTAATTAAACCCAAATTATGCCAATTAATAACCTGTGTGGGAGATGTGTGGGGGGGAGGTTGAGAACTTAATGACATGTGGCAGTAAGATCAGTCAGTGGGCGTCTGGTGATGAAGATGTGATAATTTCAGGAGACAGGCGCACACGGGCAGAGGGCAGACCTGGTGTGGACAGTGCGCTGAAAATGAACGACGCAGACCAGGTGTTGAACTTCCTGAATATAGATATTACCCAGGCTCGTGAAAGGCTGTCATCCTCCCTCTCATTACCCCCAAATACCTCCTCTGCCTGGTTTCCCTTCCTTGTGGAGTCAAAGTCTCACACTCACCCTGCTTTCTCCACTGTGGTCAGGCACGCCCAGCTCATATACTACAGCTAAATCATCACCAATATGGACACACCTCCACCGCACACAGAAGCTCTAATTTGTGGTAGACTCATACTTGATCTAATGCCAACTGAGAGTATCTTTATTAATGTTTTCATGTCTCCTGTCTGTCAGTGTTTGCTTATGAGGATATTTATTTTACCCTAATGCTGTTGAAAATGGCTGTCTAATGAGTGGGATTGGGACCACCTCTCCTTCTCCCCTTTCATTGTTTGTGTGAATCTGCACAGACAACCTGTGATGTATGACTGCCTATCAGCCTGTATCTCCCATTCCTCTGTGTTATCTCTCTTATCTCTCAGCCACTGTGCTACCAGCGGGTTCAGGAAAGTGACAGATCTTTCATCGCCCTCTCGCAGGAAATAGGAGGGCCTGTGCCTCACAGCTGTCTGGCCCACTGGTGATCTACCGCTCTGTCTCAGCCGGCTTCTTGACTGATGGGGACGGCTCAGTAATTTTCCTGTTGTCTGGACCCATCAGGGCTAGTGAAGACATAATTAGCTGCATGCTTTCATACAGGGGACAACTTTGGTTGAGAGAGAGAGAGAGAGAGAGAGAGAGAGAGAGAGTGGAGACTGTGAAACCTAACCAAAAAGGATGACCTTTTCACATAACATTTTAAAAAATGAAGAAATAATTCAGGAATTCACCTTTAGAAATAAGTGGTTTATGATGCTCTCAGAAAATTGCAGTACACCTTAAAAAAAAAAAAAAAAAAAAAAAAAGATCCGGTCAGAAATACAATTTTAGAGTAACGGAAGTCTTTTTATCATTTTCAAATGAGATTACAAATAAAATTCCTCCCTCTACACAGCTATAAACTATATAGCCAGCATTTTTTTCACAGAAGACAGCTATAAGAAAGCGAAGATGGATTAGGTTAAACGTTTGAATCACCTATCATAGCACAGTGTGCTCTCATCTACCTCAAGGTCAGCGTCACAGCTGTGAACTCTGAACTCACTCTTCTCTACTGTCACAAGATACCTTCTGGATGGCATCACCTTGTATGCTAACGCCAAACACAGACCATATTGTGCGATAATTTCAAGCCATCTGGTTATTGACAGACTATAGGTGGACTCATTATGTGGTGACAGTCATGACCATAGACTGCTGATTCCACTGGTACCATAAAGTCGATGGAGTGCAGGACAAGCAGGAATGATAAACCCATGTTATACCCTCGTCTTGAACCACTCACTGTAGCTTCTACTGTCTCTATGTTAAGGAATCAAGTCTCTGAACCACAAACACAGACATAAACACACAGATGCGGTGCACACAAATACACAAATGCTTTTCTACTCCCCTGACCAGGTGGTCAGGTGTAGGTGAAGTCCTAGGTATGTGATCCTCAGCAGCATCAATACCCTATGGTGGTGGAGGCACATGGCCAAACCCTTCACCAGACTAGAGGATATGAACAATGATGTGGTGAGCCTCAGAGCCAGGGAAAATGACACAGGCATATATTGTTCCTCTGGAGCCTGTGAATCTCCTTTCATCCTAGAGGACATGGCAACATGTAAGACAGTTTGGGACTGGGGCTTATCTGTATCATGTTACACACTTCTTCTTGTGTCGTAGACTATAATGAACCCCCCCTACAACCATTTGTACTATTCATTTAGTGGGTTTGTGACTGGAAACTGAAGTGTTGAATGATAATTCTGCTGTTTTATAGTGAGAATATTTCATCAAGACTGAAGTATTGTTAGCTTTGAATATTAGTGTAGAATCAGTCACATACAGTAGAAGTGTGGGAAGTCCCCTTTGGATCAGGAAGAGCTTGAGGATATGCTTGTGTTCTGTGGATGACTATCTTGAGGATGTCAAGCTGAGAGACTGGCCTGATCTCATTACAAGGCTGGAGTCTGAGCCTGTGTTGGCACAGGAAGCATCATCATACTGACAGGTATCTCACTACTTGTGTTACAGAACATTCATAGATTAACCTTTTCCTGCAAAGTTCAAACAATGCTTAGAAAACATGAATATGGTGGTTGATGAGGATGGTGAAGATGATGGTGATGATGATAATGATGATGATGATGATGATGATGGTAATAACTATTATTGCTATTATCATATCAAATGTTTTCACTTTGCTTCTCCAGATAGGTTGAATATTGAGACATAAATCGTAATAATTACTGTCAAAGCTGGCAAGGCTGCACTAAAGCGGCAATAAAAGAGCTGTTGATACAATATCTGCTGGCAGGTGGCTGGTAGTGCGCTCTTGACAGATTGTGCTCACACCCAGACTCCTCAAAAATCCCACACAGTCGTGTGCAGGTGAGGCTTGCACTGTTAGCCTACCTTGTCCTATTTATTGTTAATTAGGGGGCGCCCATCCATTCCACTAGTGTGGAAAATGTAATTGCCTGACTTCTTATACATCACTGACAATAGGCCTATCCTGGGCCAAATGTGTGGGGCAAATGTTTTATACTTGTAGGTAATAGATATCATTCACAATCCACCCTTAAAATACAAATTGCTTTTGAAATAGCATCAATTTCTTCGTGACAGGCAATGCAGCTCTAGGAGGAGGACTAGATTGTTTAGAGATAATTACTGTCTCCAGAGGGTTTTTTTCCATGACTTCACCTGCCCCTTTAGCTATAGGTTGCAAAGCACCTCCATTAAATAAGATTTGAGTTGTCAATGTTTTAATTGCTTTTGCATTCTGAATGCATTTTTTCCTCAACTCAAATGTACCAAAAAAAATAACATAATGAAGTGTTTTCTCAATGTAAAAGCCAACAGCTTCATAAACAGGTCCACTCAGATCACAGAGGAAGTGACTGTTGGTCCGTTTCAGAGAGAGGTCATAAATGGCAGATTTAGGGAGTAGACTGGAGAGATGTGTTATCTTTATCTGTTAGTGTGCATGTTAGATCCTATAGTTCCACGGTGCCTCTCTGAGATATGTGGAAGCCTTGGGGGGATCGGAAACTATTTTTGAGTAAAAGCAGCGAACCTGTCTGACAGGCTCTGGGGGGATTGAGAGAAATACCCTTCTCTGATTCCCCCTGAATCCTTTACAGTACATTTCTCTATATGAAATTAATGGTTTGAGTCCATACTTTCTGTCTTCCTTGCTCCTCAATAATAAGGATATTGTCATGGATGTACTATTATGGGGTGTGTCCATCTCATGTTCATGTTTGCAGTTGTTTTGGCATATTAACAGCTGGTTGTTGTGCATATCCTTCGCTTCCTGTGAGTATTCTTATATCAAGTCAAGAACCTTGCTAGGCTACAGTATAACAGAATAATAACCCAAAGCACAACAATATCAAGCTACATGTCAAGGGACATGCTGCTCCTGCTACACTGTCACTTTTTAGTTGAACGGATAGGTGTTTGTCAATGTTATTCTGACATATTCAGATGTCAGCATTCATAATCACTTGTTCAAGCTTGTGTGTCACATATAGGTCCTATTGTTTTACCACCATTCAGATAGGCTTAGTGTCCCATTGAACTTTCAGATTGCATTTAGTCGTAATTGCATTCGCTATGTTTTTATCATGTGCCTCAACATGGATTCTCATTCCAAGTCCGGATGACTTAGAGAGTGTGGTTGGAAGACCACAAGTTTCTAACCAAGACTTGGCCTTGTGGCCGCTGCAACTCATGCACAGACTGATGTGTGCTATTGTCAGTAAAGGAGTGTGGATCTCAGGTATCTGTAGTGTGCAGGCTTTTACCTCAACTGCTGACTGACAAACCTTACCTGCCGGGAAGTTCAAGTTAGTGCTATTAATCTTTCAGCATTTGGGATAATGCTGCAGACGATGCAAACAGAATGCTCCTTCTACAATACTCTCTGTTGACTGTTGTGCTTAATTAAGATATTCTTGTCTGTAAGCAAACATTTAGGCTAGTCTGTGCTGATGCCCCCCTCCCACACACGCACACACACACCTCCCTCCCCCCCCTCCCCTCTTTCTCGCTCTTTCTTTTGTAAATTATTTATATTTTCATGAGAGGTTTATCGCACTCACATTATTGAGGTTTATTGCACTCACATACATGTTCATGAGCAAGGATTCTTTTCACTGACACCCTGCACATATATCATATTCACCATCATCCAAATTCAACTACAGTCTGCACGTAGGACTGTACAACTGACAAGGAATTGCCCTCAGGTAAGAGTGGCGTTGCTTGTAAACCTAGCTGAGGTATTTGGCAATTTGGAGAGAACATACCTCAAAATGGTCTTCAGGAGTGTTAGCAATGTTTCTATGTTACCCTGACCAAAACAGTGACTAGACATTTCTTTGAACCACATTTCAGAGCAATGCAAATTATATGTATTGCAATATTATACTTATCAGGCTATGTGCTAAGTTATGTATCCCAAAAAAGTGGGGTCATTCCACAAAGTTGCTTTTGAAATAACATGTTTCGGGTCACTGGTGGATTCTGTCACGTTTTCTTTGAGTTTTGTTTTGTGTGCGGTGTGTGTGCAAGGACCAGACAGGTAATGTGTGAGTGATGACAGGGACATACACAGCTGAGGCAGGTGGAGGTTTGACACCAATGCTTTGAGGTGATATCTCACCAACCTTTAGATATCTTAGCTGTCTGAAACTCTTCAAAGCTCTTTGTTCTAAAGAATATCTCATGTTGCCCCTAACAAGTGAAGACACAAAGCACTAGGTAGGTCACATTTGATAGATCAAGTCAGATTCTCCAAAATGTGTTTTGAAAAAAATAGAAGTTCCTTTGTTCTCTCCAATCAGAATCTCTTTTGTGTCAGATTGTAAACTCAATTGTGACACTCATTACCTACCAAGAGTCAGGTCGTAATACCATGACTATAACACCAACCCATATCAGTCTGACTGGGCTCTGAGGCTCAGGATGCAGTCTGGTTCTACTGTGTTGACATATGACTCATCAGACAAACCAAAAAGGAATCACTGAGAGATAAAGAGATCACCTCTCCATGACCCTCATGTTTTGTTCATGTGCATGCCAAGAAATAATAAAGTCCTCAACAGCCAAATATTTCTGTCATTACCTCGTTATCGCCACACCGTGTACATTAATTACAATGTTTACGCCTTCAACCATCTTCATGTAGAGTATGCGCTAAACTTTGATACCTTTTGATGTCCCAACTTGTCTTTCACTTACAGGCTTGATAGTTGCCCTGTAGCATGCTTCCACTTGCTAAATGCAGCAATAATTCAGTTTAAAGTCTAAATTGATCATCCCCAGAGAGTTGAAGGATCAACATTATATTAATGTATAATTCTCTGGACAGTAGCACGACACATTTGAACACACTTTCATCAACCTTCAACAATTTGTGCTTTATTTATAATTTACTAGCTTATTAGTTATTGCTAGCAGTTAGTTATCTTATAATCTATCCACCCACTGCAAAGCTGTAGTAGCTAACCTAACAATACTATAAATACTTTGGCTTTATGGCAATGTCATTGTCTTTGTCATATGTTGTGAAGGATAAATGTAAGCACAAGTGGGGAGCCCCAGTAGAAACCAAGATGACCCCCTAGAAATAGTATGATGAGCCTGCAGATGGCACTCATGTTCATCGCCAAAGTGATAATCAATTCCCTTGATGAGCTTGCATCTCTAAACAGTGGTTTCCACAGGATATACTCAGGGCTTTTTTGTATTAAAAAAAAATAACTTCATACGTTGGTGTTTGGGAAACATTTGTGTTTGTACTGTACGGTGTTGATTAATTTTGTTCGAGATTCTTCCAAAACCAGATTTAATTTAGAGCCTCCTTTTTTTCTGAGTCACAGGGGCACTAGGTGTTCAAGTTACTCTCTCCTGGAACAAAATAGAGTAGACCTTTAGTAGTAGTAGTGGTAGTAGTGGAGTGGAGTAGTAGTTTACTAACCGTAAGGCATATTGTAATGTCTTGTAGTATGTGAATGGAATTGCCCATGTTTATTTTCAAATAGAAGCATCCTGTCTTTTGCAGTGGATTAAGCCAATGTCAACAGAGACTTGACCTCTAAATAAACTCTGTTTTGGTGACAGAGCATTGGTTCTAATCAGAGGGCAACAGCTGCAAAGAGAACAGAACCGTTTAGACAGAAAGAATTCTCCAACAGGATCACTTAGTATGGTGTTTTATTCATTCATTCATTCATTCATTCATTCATTCATTCATTCATTCATTCAACCATCCACACGTTTTGCTCTCTCTTTCTGCAAACTTCCAAGTTATTGACTCTCACATGAAATGGCAAACTGCACTATAATCATCCTAAATAATCTATAAATTCATGAAAAATAATTCTCACATAAAGCAATGATTGATTTCACACACTTATCCAAATACATGTTTTTTTTAAATTGAACAATACCTTGTGAGAGAAATTAGACTAAACTAAAAAAAGGTAACCCTTTTACCTTCAGACCACTTTACAGACATATAACACAGTTATAATGAGCTGGAGCTGGGGAAAGTACTGTAAGCATCATGGCATTGAGAATGGATTCTACTGCTAAGAGTAACCTTGTCTAAGAGCGGGTCACCATGGCTGGCTGGCTGCCATTGGGAACACTGGGGGGTGTGAAAGGGATGGCAAATTCCCTCCGACGGGGTCCAACGCTGCGGAGCTTAGTGAGGCCTCCCTTCTCACACACATTAGAGAGCGTCTCCCTCCTCACACTGACTCAGAGGCAGGATCCCCAGGAACTCTGTCACTTTGACCTAATCCGTTTTTCCGCCCAGCTGTGGGGGAAAGTTACGTTTAGTTTCATCACATTTGAATGCAAACAAGGCCGGAAGGGGGCTTGTGTGGCGCGTCGGACGGCTTGACAGTCCCTTTGAATGGGAGCCTCTGTAGCCAGGGAGAAAAATGTGACAGGCAGCTTTATCACTGCTCCGCAGCTAGACAATCTGAAAATTATTGCCTCTTTCAATGCGTATTCTACTTCTGGGGGCCTAACCCAACACACCATGCTGTTTAGCATCTCCACAGCCTTGGGACTGGCTCTGGTCTCACCATTTTGTGACTTCATTGTCAGTGCCTAATGCTGGTTTGGGGCTAAGAGGATTAACTCCACCACCCAATGGTAGACAGGGATATACATTCATATAGATTCTTTTGAACGTAAATCACTGGAGACAGTTTCTCCTGGGAAAAAAATGTTTTCTCACTTACTGATGAACTCTTTAATGTAGATTTCTTTATAAACTTTGAGGAGAAAATGCAGTAAGAAAATCTAGAAACAGCTTGATTTATGTGTTGACATGGAAATGGCAGTCCCATGTAGTGGTGCTGTATATATTGTGTATAACTCTTCTTAGATCACTGCACTGGGGTTGTTCCACTGACATCAATGCACACTACACAATAGTTTTGTCTGACTTAATTATAAAGGAAAGCATCGGTTTGTTATTCAACCGATGACTTAGTTTGCAAGTATGCCCATTTATCTGCCAAAGCTGTAATTGTATAAGCAGAATCATGAGGTCATTAGTTAATTGAGGTTTAATTGAGCTCCAGATGTGAGTGTTCAGTAGCGAGTTGTGATGCACCACTAAGTTAAACACAATGTGTGTTCCTTGTGGAACAAATGGTCATTAGGAATTAACCCATCTCCTTTTTGGAAAGAAGCCCAACCATCAATTGGAAACATAATCCTTAACATAATTCTATTTAATTTGACTCCTTCTTACATGTAACTTCTGTGTTCATGTGTTGAGCATACACAAACATACTGTATATTATTGTCTATTTAGACATTACTGTCTATTTAGACATTGAACTTTTGTCCGACTGTCAATCATACTGTGGTACTGTTTAGCAAAGTAAGGTCATGCAGATAAATTGTTGTGGGAATGAAGGAACTGAACTTAATAAGTAGCTCATCCTAAAATAGACTCAACAAAAGGAAATATTAAGGCCTTCAGCAAAAGCTGATTGCTCGAAACCACATATTTTGTTGGTGCAATCCAAAAGCTACCAACACTGTGACAGTCTGTGGTAGGTGGGATGATGAATGGATTTAATAAGTCTGTAGCTCAGGGTTACACCACAGGGAGATGAAACAAAACAAACGTGTGTGTTTCTGTGTGTTTTAAGATGCATGTATAACACACACATGT
The DNA here is from genome assembly GCF_951799395.1 of Argentina silus. Lineage (NCBI taxonomy): Eukaryota > Metazoa > Chordata > Actinopteri > Argentiniformes > Argentinidae > Argentina > Argentina silus. The sequence continues at coordinate 16,539,066 of NC_139658.1, read as the reverse complement.
ACAGACTAGCTTTACAGCTCTGTGGCACCCTCTCTTGAAGCAGATAAAGAGGGTGCCACCGGTAGAGCATAGTCTACACAAGGTGGTACTGTTATAAAAAATATTTTCTCACAAACACATTACTTTCAAACATGTCAAACATGAATCATCTCTTGTTCAGCCTTAGTTAATTGTGTATGTTTGTGTTTGTGTGTTTGTGTGTGTGTGTGTGTGTGTGTGTGTGTGTGTGTGTGTGTGTGTGTGTGTGTATATTTTCATGTTCTGCAGCTGGAGAAACCATTCCTCACCAAAAGTCAAATCCTCTCTCCTCTGTGTCTAGGCGGACGGCTTTGTTGTAGCTGCCCCAGTAACCGGAGATCAGTGTTCCTGAGGAACTGCAATTTATGGCGGTTGTGATCGCACAAGTATCGTCTGACAGTGCTATGCCACATTTTATTTCAAAGAGGTAGCTGTGACAATGGTTTCTAGTAATAATAGTATACCTTTCCCCTCCGGGAGAAGCAGTGAATGCTATCTTGCCACACCATCTCTTTTCTTTTAAGCCTTGCACAAACCGCTGACATATCACACAAATGCCTCCTTTATTACCTGGCAGTGATTGTTTGCTGAATGGGGAATGGCCTCCAGGACCCCATAAGGCATTCCAGCAGAGTGCTACACTTACTCTACGGGAAGTGCAGCATGGCCCTCTCAAAGACACAATGCTGCACCAGCCTAGGCCAAGAGGAGGAACTACTGTAGACTGCAGTGCCTTGGGAGAGTTAAGTGAATGAGCTCTGTTTTAAACACAACATTAAGAGAACCTCTCAAAATGATTTCCTGTGCCTTGGGGCACTATTAGATACACACAGTAGATGCTATGCTTTTGGCATATACATATTTTTGTAAATGATGTCATGTTAATAATGTTCTCAATGAACTGAAAATATTGTCATACCACATTAGTGTCTGTCTCTTCTACCTCTTCTTCTTCTTCTTCTTCTTCTTCTTCTTCTTCTTCTTCTTCTTCTTCTTCTTCTTCTTCTTCTTCTAGTTCTTCTTCTTCTAGGTCTTCTTCTTCTAGTTCTTCTTCTTCTCTTTTCCTATAACACTTTAATTCCATGTCAGTCAGTCCTGGTAGCATCAGTTATTTAATTAACATCCTGCTATCTGACATCACTGTAGTCTGACCAGCTGTGTTTTCCTGAGAGGAAGATGACATCGACAGACACCTCTGACCTCATGCTGAACTGTACTCTCAGTCAATCAGGCGTCGGCAGGGCCCTGCTGCTACAACTATCACTGGAACACACGCAAAGGGTAAAAGGGGATGGAATTTCTTACTACATCAATATGATGGCTGGTTTTGTAGCATTCAGAACATCTCTATGGAAACTATGTATGAGTGGAGAGGACGTGGGTTCAAATTGACAATGCCAATGAGAAAACAAGCATTGGAGGCCTCACCTGTTCCAGGCCAGGCACTGGTATGAACCTGTTCTTTTGAGTCCAACTGCTTTGACTAAAAGCTTGTATCAATGCCAGGCTGCCAAAGCAAAGGCAAGGGCGCTCCTGCATATGGTCAGTCTGAAAGCCTCAACATAAATATCAACTTTCCCTTCTTGAAGAAGCTTCAAGCTGTCTAAACAATGATAGTGGAGGGACAGCAACAAGCAACATGAGGCAACCATGGGAAAGGAGAATGCGCCACTCAGTGAAGGGGAGAGAGAAGTAACCTTATGTTTCTTTTCCTGAGAAATATTAACTTGGATCTTACATGTGTTTGCTTGGCTTTTGGAATTGCCAGGTGCAGCTAGCTCCACCAGTTCACAACACTGTTGAATTTGCATGCTGTATGCATTCCTACAATGCACACCACCATATCATATTTATACTTAGAGTTTGATTCTGTAGTTTTGTTAAAGCAAATTGAAGCAAATGGATGCTATCTTACACTGATTGTGTGGCCTTCAGTTCCACCGTAATGTGAACTTGCTACCTGATTTTCACGATTAGCATATAGAGGTGGTAATCCACCCCTGAATTACAGTAATTTCTCTGCCAACAGAGAGAGCAGTATGACAGTACATATATTTCCATTCACAGAGACGGCATGCCATGCACACTACAATTTCTTGCAACCTGAGCAAAATGGCAGAGCTTAATTGTATTATGAATCTTCAAAAAGGTTTTGATCTCATTCTCCCTTTCTACCTTTGCCAGAGTTGTCAGAACATCAGACGCCGAGGCTAGATGAAAGGTCATTTCCGAGCTCGTCACCATAACCAGAGACGCTGTTGCCAGGATTGTTTTCCCTCCAGTGAAGGTACCTATCATTACCCTGACAGTTCAGTTGTAATCCTGTTTTTGATATGTCATACAGTGTTATATATGTATACCTCAATGTGGTGCAGAAAACTACTACTCCACAGTGCCTCCGCTTCCAAAGCATGACATTTGGCACAGACTTTAGCTGAGGTCTTTTTTTCCTGCAGAATCCCTGTCTTGTCACTTGTTCAAACTTGTTTTTTTGTTTTTTTCAAGCAACACAGCGGAGAGCTCTGAGTTCACTGATCCAGTCTTGGGTTGATGTTGCCAGTTCAAATGACTAAGCCACATAGTCATCCTTATTATACTATTAATCTCCCACTTTCCACCGTTGTATCAGGCTGTACTATTGCGGTGACCTTGCCCTGAACCACACATTGACAAATCAAGAGGTTATTTTTTTTTTTTTTTTTTTTTTTTTTAGAGGAGGAGGGTCTGAAATCTAAGGGAGGTCCTTCCCACACCTGGGCATTGTGACACAGATGATGGCAGCATGTGCGGAAAAAGAGATGAAGCTATGTTCCTTCCACTGGGGAAAGAAGCTGTCAGAAGAGTCAGAATGGAATACATTTTTGATGATATAACCCCCAGCTTTTACTGTCTTATCACAACTCATCCTGCCCCCAGCTTTCCAGACACTGCCTCTAGAAAGTGTATTGTTTTGTGTGGGGGCGGGGGGGCGGGGGGGGGGGCAACAAAAAGTCCCTTGAAGCCTTTCGGGGCTTGAAAGTCTTGGCTTGATGCTGTACCTGTCATGTGTGACTTCGACTGGTCTGGTGCCTGTGGCTCTGAAATCAAACACTTGGCCTTGAACTGGGGTGAACTCTGGGTTGAAGCTGACTGCTACCACTCATCATGCACATCATAATTATCAATAGCTCTTTAGCTAGGAGGTGGGATTCACCCACTTTGAAGTATTATCTTTTAAGCTCTTTGTCAATATCACTTTGGCTGCTGTGTCCTAGAGTGACAGCAAGGGGGCTTTTGGACATTGGCAATTTTGACATTACCAGAAATGTGGCTCTGTACTAGTTGGTGGTTTAAGAGTTGACATAAAAACAACAACATAAATTTGCCAACAATTGCATGCACAATTAATATTTTAATTATATAGAGTGAGTGATTTCCCAATCAGACAAAGGCATGTGTGAATGATCACTGATTGACATACAATAGCCAATCAACCATCATGAATGAACAAGCGGTGTGTAACACACCAACATCTCACTGTCAGTGTGTCTGTGTGAGGTAGCAGTGCTAGTGAGCTAAGTTGTAATTCCTTTCCAATGAGAGTCATGTCAGAGAGCCTTTTCATTCGTCATTCAAGGCCATTTGAAGGGGGCTCAATTGTTTTAGTCATATTGATATAGTGTTGATCTGTCATCATACTGTTCATTACTCAGACTTACTTTAGCATGACTGTCACAAACATTGCCCATGCTTTTGTACTCTCTCGCAGGCAGCAGCCCCTCTGAGATGTTCCACTGCATTCCTCTGCCTAAATCAACTGTGTATGGTGCAAGGTGATGAAACAGACAAGAGTAAGCAAATTCACCAGACGAATTAATACACCGGCAATGATGAAGATGCACTAAATCTCTATTGAGAAATGTCTTGTCTGCCTTTTATGGATACTTTAGAAAAAGTGATTTATACATGATGATTACTCATTCAGGTTCAAATGTCTCACAATACTAGGAAGAGAGTCACAGGAAATGCCTCACTTGTTGATTCATCCTTCACGATGTGAGTTCATGCTTTAGGGCATTCATTAACATGGGTGCCCGAAATTCATAACCTAAACTGCTTCATAATTGTCAGACGTTCTTCATGAAAATTATAGTTTTGTGAACATGAAGAAGGAAGTAGTTTCCTTGGCTGATATATTCATGATGTTCATGTGAGCATGGCCACAGGGACTACCGATATACCTCCCAAATGCTCTCAGTACCTAAGATCATACGCCTGTCTGTATGTATGTCATTATTGCATTCTTCACACATCTTTACAGTTAAAGAAGGGGTGGAGGGCCTTATTCTCTGATGTAAGCCTTTGTAGAGACAACTCATAATTTTGTTCCACCTGTGTTGTGAGCTCTAATAACAACTTGATATTATTCTACATATTCCGCAAATTGGTATGAATTGCAAGTTAACACAAGTACGGGAGCCATCCTAAGCCTTTCTATACATGGAGTGTAATTTTAGATACATGCCACACATGTCGCAGAAAGGCCTGCGGGAGGAAAATGTGTAATTAGGTGCATTTTGATAATATTTCCCTTGGCTTCTTGAGGATCAACTTCACTGTCAATCACTGGAGAAAACAAAAAGCAGTTTGGGACCTCCTGCACAGCTACACCTCCCAGTGCTAACCACAGCAGCACAACATGACCGTTGAACCCCTCTGGCAAAGATCTACACCTTAGGTGGGTAAACCAAACATTTGGGTAAAAATGTTTATCAAGTTGCTCTTACACCTAGGCAGAAACATTGTACTTACACTTGTATCAACATTGTATTAAGATATTGTTACAAAGTCATTTAGTAACTGCATTATGCTGTACATGTCGTTAGATTGTAGTTCAGCTCAACTTGTTGGTATTTACCTGTGTAACTAGGTTATCTCCTGAAACGGATATCCCACCAAGAATTGTAACTGTAAAGTTTGTAAAGTTGATCTCTTTTAAAGAAGATCTGTGACGATTTCCGCTACGGCTGATTATTTGTTCTGACCAGCGCACATCTTACTCTGTTTCAATAGGATCTGATGAATCAAATCAAATCAAATCAAATCAAATCAAATCAAATCAAATTTTAATGGTCATTTACACAAGATACTGGATACAATGTAATGAAATGCTTTAGGGTAAGCAACTTCTCAACAGCGCAACAATCAAACAATATCAATATCAATTTGCAGTGCAATGTCATAATAATAACAGAAGGGGAAACAATAATAATAGCAAAACAGCATAAAAAGCATGATGAGTAAGTGTGAGAGTGTATGTGCGTGTCAGGTAGTGCAAATGTGCTATGTCTTTGTAGAGTGATGATGAACGGGGGGGCAGTTGAGGAGTCTTATGGCCTGCGGGTAGAAACTGCTCCGGAACCTGTTGGTGCGGGTCTGGATGCACCGGTACCGCTTCCCGGGTGGAATAAGAGAGAACAGGGCGTGGCTGGGGTGGCTGCTGTCCATGATGATCTTCACGGCCTTCTTCTTGCACCACTCGGAGTAAATGTCCTGAATGGCTTGGAGCTCACGGCTGTGATGGACTTGGCTGTTTTCACCACCCTCTGTAGAGCCGTAGCCGTAGCCGTAGCCCCCCCCCCTGAGTTTTGCTGATGTTCAGTGAGAGATTGTTATCCTGGCACTGGAACTTGGAACCTGGAACCTGGAACCTGGAACCTGGAACCTGGAACCGATCATTCCTGTTCATCTCCTGCCCTCTTAGAGATGTGTTTTTGTGTGAAGTCACCTAAGATATCTGCAGGTGACAGGTAGCTCAGCTCAGGTGACATGGACAGTAAAGGGAGTATGAGGGACCACCATACCCTTTTGAAAGAAGATAAATACAAATGTAATATATGGGTGGCATGCCCATCATCATTTACATGTTGGCATTCCACAGCCCGACTGAAGCCAGCACAGCGAGGCAGGTCATGTTTTCTAAATACTTTCAGAGATGCAGGTAATGATCAAATTCACTATATCTTCTGATTCCTTCTCTTCTATAATTTGTTTCGGTCATCAAACATGGGGAATAATCCCAGTACCCAAAAGCTTCTAATGTACTTTATTTTGGTATGGTTTATTATCATTATCTCCTGTGTTCACAGCCTATAAATAATCAAACAGTCACCATTAGTACTATCAGATTGCAGACAACAATGACAGGCTGTGGTGGAAAACTCTACTTCAGGGTTATTTGGTTGTTATTATTGTCTTTCCCAGCCCACGGCCTATTTTACCCCACAATTAGTGAACAACGGCAGTCATTACTCAATCACTTCTGGCCCAAAATAAGATTTATTATGGATGCACCCTCTGAGAAAAATGAGGTACTGTGAAATTTGGATTTACGAGGTCTCCACTTTGAACAGAACTACATGACTACACATTGCCTTTAAGATTCCAGAGTGTGTCCTCTGCTGTGTCTCTGGCTCATGCTTACGCTATCACGTCATTGCTCTCTGAGAGTTATGGCTTTCTATATGACTTTATTAACCGTTGTGATGAAGGAACTGGAATAATGACAGTTATTATCCATGCTCTGTCTTGAAGGATCAAACTTTGGAAAGGCAATCACTTTGGCAAAAGCCGGGCATGTCACCCACCTGCTATCCTGTCTAGTGGTCTCATTTCATCCTACAGAGTGTCATGTGGTTATTCAATGCACTTTCTCGTTCACACTTTGGAACCCTGATCTGAAATATAACACAAAACAGATGTTTGAAATAAGATTGATGAGCACTGCATAAAATAAAGTATCTAATTCTTAAAAATTCACCCAAAATCAAAAGGTAAATTTCAAAGCCAGGAGCCCAGGGCCTTGACACGATCGGTCACAGAGACAGAGACAGATGCAGAGGCAAGGCACAGATCCAGCAACAACAACAACAACCGCACGAGACAGGCTGGCTGCCATAAATCACAGGCTACTGGCTGAATGCAGGTGTGCACAGGTGCGTGTGGCACTGAGTGGCCTGGTAGTGACAGGAACTCCATCAGATTCCGCCCCACTGTACATGCGGAGACATTAAACACTGAATACTTTGGTGGTGAAGCAGCAGTGTTTATAGGAAAACATTGCGAAGAACTTAATTAGTGTTTCAATGATCCCGTTTGGCATGGCATTTAGTTTCTGGCAGACAGAGTCATATCAAAGGGAACAACCCAGCAGAGGATGAGCGAGGGGAACGGGTGTTCAGGTTCAACCATCCCTCTGTAGGTGCACACCTGGCGACAGGCTTCAGTTATACATGTGCACCTGAAACTTTCTCAACTCTGACTGATGCTGACAACACGGGTGGTTTGCACACTGATCTGTATAGCATTACCGCATTACACACACGTGGGGGTTTTAAGCTATGTGTATGTTGATGTTCAGATATGTATTACGTCATTATCAGATCTTGACAAGAGGTGTGTTATTCCAGGCCATTCCAGGACTGAGGCAGAAATACAATGAGTTGGGCTAACTCCTATTAGAACTCAAATATGTTAAGTCGTGGTAAACATCTCATTCACACTCCCTCTCTAAAAGCACGGGATAATGTTATTCAGCTGTGAGTAACAGAGCCTTGGTGTTACTCTAACCAGAGCTGTTTGGCCAGCTGCCTTTTTAAAGTGTCCGTCTATTGATGCAGTTTAGCTAAGGAATGTTTTGTGCCGATTATTCTAGGAGTTAAGATCTTCTCTATCATCCGGATTGAAATTCCTCTTGACATCATCCCTCACAATTGTAAAGCTCTCTTTTTTCTTTCTTTCCCATTGCCTTTCGGACAAAATAAATAGCATCCAAAAGTTATCTGGGTTTTGCATAGTTAACATTTTGCTAATGGGTAGCCTGGCTTCTCTAGGAGACTGAGGAGCATTTTTGGGGGGCGCAGTGCGGTTGTTGTAGCAACGTGGCTGAGGAGTGAATGAAGCAGATGTCAGAGCAATCCATCACCCTGCAGCTCCCACTCCTCCTGCAGGAGCAGCCCGTCACTGAGACACCCTCAGCACTGCACTCATCAATTACAGCTCTCTCTCTCTCTCTCTCTCTCCCTCTATCTCTCTCTCTCTCTCTCTATATATATATATATCTCTCTCTCTCTCTCTCTCTCTCTATCTCTCTCTCTCTCTCTCTCTGTCTCTCTCTCTCTCTCTCTCTCTCTCTCTCTCTCTCTCTCTCCCCACCAGCCAACCATTACACTCCAACTTTCTTTCAATATTTTCCTGTCATTCAGACTGTAAAATATGTCAAACATAACAGCCGACAATCATTTAACATATACTGTCAATGTTTTGTTACTAGTGACTTGTTGCCACCTAACTAATAAGATTAATGGTTAATTGGTGTGTATCAAATGATGGCTTCCTCTACCATGTTGTATGACAGATAAGGAAAATGTACATGAAATGTATTCTCAACAGGACTGCTGTTGTCTATTTCTTCTTTCATAGTCTGGCATGAGAATCAATTACAGATACAGGAAAAGACCTTACGCTTTTTAGACTGCTGAGTCAACATTTATTAACACTGTTTGAAACATAACTCATAACTCTGTTAAATCAAATATGACAATACAAACATGTACTAAAAAATCAATTTGGCAAAATATCAGTTGGAAATTAAACTTGCTGTATTCATAGACATTTTGTAATTCAATTAGTCTTTGGTAAAACTGTGTCACTTTATCATGTAAGAAGTGCCATGGTGGTGCATGACTGACAGATGACAAGTGACAGCTTTTCAATAAGAGGCTTAACATGACACCGCACTCTGCACAGTTCTTGTTCATTTAATGACTTTTGGGATACCAAAAGACTGAGTTAGATCTTTATTTTTCTAAATGGGGTATTTTCATTAAGACCGAGCAATGACACATATCGATCCTGTTCTGCCTATGCAGTGACAAGGCACACTCTGTGTACAGTCATACTACTACGACATAACAAATCTCGTTCTCATCCAGGTTCTGCCTATCTTAGACTCGAAACAGATGGAATACAGTTATGAAAGTGTGTGGATATTTTACACAAAGAAATAAAATAAATAAAATATTCATATAAAAATAATCTCTTACAAAATATATTCTATCAACCAAAGTCAACGATGGGACAATTTGTCTGGATGATCATGTTTGCTCATGGTTGTTTTGGGAGAGTATTAGCTTTAAGACTGTTGTTAGTTAGAGCTAGTGTGGTTGCACATAAATCACAACCTGCATGATTTTCCAGACAACTAGCAGCAAACAGGGGGCTGACAAACATGATAGGATTATCACAACAACATCATTCTGTCCCCACATTTCAGTAGTTAAGGCTCTTCTTGCTCTTCTGTATGGAAACTATTTTGTACCAAAATGATCATCTTTATTTGTAAATACTGTACGTCTCATTGAGGACATCTGCCTCCTTCATTGAGGCAATAACATTGTCATATTTTGTTAAGCCACACAATTATTTTAAGAATGTTGGATTTTGCTGCATTTAGTTTTAATTTTCCAAATCCAGATTGATGTAATTGTTATTCCTTAACATTGTTACATTGGCACAAATTAGCTTCCATGCTTACGGTATGTACAGTTCCAGTGTTTTGTTCATATAGCTATACAGTAAATATGTTAGGTAAAAGGGTGAGTGTTTGTAAATCTATCGTTATGTGCAGTGTGTGTGTATGTGGGGGGGGGGGGGGGGGGGGGGGTAGGGTTGGAGGAGGGGGAGAGAATGTGGGTCTTAAGAATTCTTTAAAAAAAAAAAGACTCAACAGTTAGTTAACAGTGAATTCTGAAAAACATCAGTAGTTTTCTCATTAAATAAATTAATATTAGTCTAGTTTCTAGATAAAAAAAAAAAAGTTAAATATTGCCATTGCTGTTGCTGCTGATTCATGCCAAAAGACCAGAATGTCTATCCACTTGCCCAAAAGTCTATGTGAACTGGTGTGTTACTCTATACAAAAGTTCAGTATGAATGTGTCATAGATAGACAAGGTGTCTGTCCAGACTGGCAATAGTTTTGAAGCAGGTCCATAGAGGTCCATAGAGCAGCCTGTACAAGTCAGTATCTTCAGAGGCAGTACTGTCCAGCACTGTGTCATGGTACATGTCCATTGGCACCAACACCATCAACACTAAATGGGGAAACCAAAGTCCAAAGTCCTAGCTGACATCAACTGGTGTTCCCAGGCAAGAAGGGTGCTTGACTGTCAGTGAATGCTGTAAACACTGCATTAGAGAAGAGGCACCTGGAGATGCAAAGATCAGACGAGGAAATACCATTGAAGTTATTCCACTCTCATATTCTTGTGTCCTTGTCAGCCAAAGCGAACACTGTGTTTGAAGTCAGGCACACACACAGAAAACACACACACAAACATACATACACACAAACACACAACCAGTCCTATGAGCAGATGTGCATATAAATAAATGTCCAATAAATATTTTCATTTACACGTGTACACCTCTGTCCTCTCACTGCAAGTATTGCACTTGACGTAGCAGCACCACAGGAACTTGCAGTTGCACTGCCACACGCGTGAGTACTGGTGTGTGTTGTACCCTCGACCGCAGCACATCAGGTCACAGCTGTTGGTCTGCTGGGCTGTCTTGTTGCACATGCGCCCCTGGGTCCCCATGCTGCCCGTCACGGGATCCGCCTCGCAGTAGTTGGGGGACTTCTCGATGTACACCAGGTCTGTGTCCATGGGTTTGCGGTAGGAGTCCTTTCTCTTGATCTTGAGGAAGGTGGGCCTCTTGTTGCGGCTGGCTCTGACTGGCTCTACGTGCACTGCCTGGTTGTATTTGTCCTTCAGGATGTAGCCCAGCTGGCGGAATTTGGGGAGCGTTGTCCAGCAGGTCTTTGTCGTGCAGGAGCCGGAGACGCCATGACACTTACACTCCAACCGCATGTTCTTCTCCAAGATCTACAATGATAGAGAAATTATTTTTAGTAACATTCTGTATTGAAAAGATATATAGGATATAGTATGTGCTATGCTATGGAACACCGTCACCCTTTCTTATGAGAATCACTTGACAGCAGATATTATGCTTACAGCGAAGGTATTCTAGCATATCTCTTAAATAGTTTCACAGGTTGAGACAAAGGCTCTAATACATTCCAATAGATCTTAAACATTCCAAAGATCTCACACTTGCTATGTCACTAAGTGCTGTGTTCCAAAGTTTTATCTATCCAATTGTCTTGTTAAAAAAGCTTCCTCATTTGTGTCTAAAGCAAATGCATGGGAAATGTTTTCACAAAGCAGATACATGCAAGGTTGTTGTTAACTGTAATTCCCTCTGTGTGGTGTGCAGACCCCTGTGTATAATGCCAAGAGGAATTAAGCAAAGGTTTGACATAAACACAGTATGAATGATGATCACAGAGTTCCTAAAACAACAACATTCTTGTGTGTAGTGTACACAGTCAAATCCAGGGATTCAGGTTTTAATTCCACTGTGTTGCCTATATTCCCATTCATATAGCAAGTCCACAGCACCATATGGGTCACTTTCTCATGAGATGTTATAGGCTGGTTTCCTAGACAGCGATTAACCCTAGTTCTGGACTAAATAACATTTTCAATAGAAAATGTCCACTGAAGATACATTTTGGTCCACTTTGTGTCTGGAAAAAAAAACATTCTGTGAACATGTAAGCAGTATCTGAACAAAACTTAACGTAACAAATCAAAAATGAGAGAGGCACATATAAGGTAGTAAATTCACACGGAAGCTGGATGAACTTATGAATGCATGTGGTGCTCAGAGGGGGCAATTTACTTGTCTAGATACAGACGCATCTATAGAGTCCTGATTGGCAGGGCTGAATGGCCTTTTCAAGGTTAAGAGTGGAATCTTTTAGTGTGGTTGGCAGAGTGCTCGGTGCATTCTCTCTCTGCCCAACGCTGAATGACATCAGCTCACCCTCTGTCCTCTGTGAGTGGGAACCCTTACGTGCGGTAGAGAAGCCTCGCCCAACTTTTTAATTATTCCGCTCCCTCTTCTACCCTCAGACATTCTGGAGTCTCTTGGGTAATTGTCAGAAGCCTTGGATGCATATCTAGCTTAACATGGTCATGCTTCCGATCCCTGATAAACATTTAATTCAGGGAGGCTATTGAAGTGAAATGCCCATGAATCTGGCATTGCTTGTTTAGCAGACCCCCTGTAAGCCTCCAATGGCACCGTTTACATCATTGTTTATTCTTCTGAGAAATTCCAAGGTTGGTGCTCAAAGCACTCTGACATCATTATATCTTACAATATAATCACAGTGCCAAGTTATTTGGCCAGGACAGTTTCCTGCTTGGAGAGCCCAGATGAGAGGCTACAGGTTAATGATTGCTAGGCCAGATTAAACTCAGACTCATGCCAGTCCTTTAGGGTTATAGCCCCAAAAAGCTCTGTCCAGAGTGCTGAAAAATATCTCTATTTTCTGCAGAATGAAGGCTGTTCTCAATATGGAGCAAGCAATAAGTTGCCCACCACTGTCCATTATTGTATTTATAAAATGAAAATCTTAGTGACGACAGTATGACCTTCCCTCATTTGTAACTGAAAACCAAAACTAAGATTTGAAATAATGGTCTCAAATGGTCTAATAATCTTCAGTATACATCATGAGTACCCCTGAAAACAATTACTCTACTCAATTCATGCTTTTCTGAAAGAGAGCTAAAGGGGAGGAAACATCAAAGGAAACACTTTTGCAGCACCCAAGCACACAGCTTCTGAACGAACCCACTAATGAGTAACGGGCTACCTGGGCAACCTCCTTCTCCAGCATTCATGGTGATGGAGCTTAGAGGGAGACCATTTTCCTTGTACCATTGTGTTTGCAGCACAGAGATCGAAGGTGCAATCAAACTCCACCTCTGTGGTTTCCCCTAAAAGGCTCCTATCATTTCATAACAGACAACCTCTTTAATCTTTGTCTGACTAGCTCCAGTTTTATCTGCTCAAGCGCGTGCAGGGGATTAAAAATAAACACCAAGGTTACATTGCTTCTTCCTACAATTGCCTACCCCTGCCATCACGCACCAGCACATTCTGCTTAGAGTTTTTGGAGTGCTTGCTTAGTGCTTCTCTACACAAAAAAGATGCTTTTGAACTACATGAAAAGAGGGGCCGTGTTTCCACTTTTCCATATGTATGGTTTTTACATTGGACATGCCATTTGTAAGGCAAATACATGTGGTAACACATGCCATTAAGTTGCCCCTATACATGTGTAGTAACACTGTACTTGAGTGGCAACATTGTACATGTTGTTATATAGTAATTAGGTAACACGGTGGAGTTGAGTGATTGGTGTTATTACACAAGTGAAATAAGGAGCAGTCCATGAGGAATAAATTGTGTAATAATTAAAACCGCTCACTGAGCTCCATTACTCAGCAATTACAAAGCAATTACTAAAACATTGTTAATACAGGTATAGGGACAATTTACTGTAAAGTATTACCAAGGCGGTTAAGGTGGACTGTATGTTAACAACAGCAAAGACAGAGTAATGGACTCTAATGTCAGGTGGCACACGTACCTTCCGTCCCACTTCGTTGTTATGTAAATTCATGAGTGTCCTTGCGTTCTGTTTAATCTCCCGGGCGTCCACAAACACCTTGGAGAAGCCCAGGCCATAGCGAATATCTGCAGAACATCCGCCCCACTTCCACCCCTCATCCTGGTTGTAGAAGCCCTGCTTCTCCTTGTCACAGCCACAGTCACTCAGGTTGCCCTGGGTGCAGGCCGCAGTGATTGCATGAGCCACTCCAGCAGCGATGATAGCATAGGTGAATGCAGCCTCTTTACTGCCTGGGATTTAAAAAAAACAAAACATTTTATATCAGAATTGCTGACAACAAGATCCACTGTTTCAGGCTGTATCAAGCCTCCTTACATACCTGACATAGCTCTTTCAAACCAAATCATAAAATGCAGGAGCTACGCCAAGTCGTATTCATTTATCATGCTTGCTTTAAACAGCTTAATGGCAGGAGGGAGATGAGGGCATGGAGAGAGCTCTCTGTATATTGTGTTAATGATGGTTAAAGGAGATAAAATAATACTTTGCAGTATAAGGAAAGTTTAAAAGATTGTGACAATTCCAGGGGACATACTAGGCAAACATGTATAATTGTCCTTCATCCTTGCCTCATCCAGAGGAAACATTAGGTTAGCAACCAGTCTCAGGCAAATTCAGGCATACCGTTTCAACAAAGGAAGGAATAGTCAATCTATTGAAGGAGTACAATGGGCACAGGTTTATTTAAAAGACAATCCAGTGGGAGAGACAGTATTATATGTTTAGACTTCAGTCTGGCCCATGTCCCAGCTTCCGTCACAACTGGGTTCCACCCTGTGGAGGTGAGCCTGAGAGGCATGCAGACCCTCCCTAGATGGGCAGGCAGATAGAATTGATTTCCACTCTATAAATCAAAGTGCTTCCAGGTCAACCACATTCTTAAAGGAACATTTCACCGATGGTCACCATGACTCAACAGCAAGTTATAAGAGGTCTTTGTTGTCTAAATCGCCAGGAAATATAAGAAAATGTGCGTAAATAAGCAAGTTAAATAGTCTTTTATCAGACCAAGAAGTAATATGTCTGAATTATGAAATCCTACAACGTCCATAGTATTTGCGGCTCCCAGGCAGCCACGGTGATGCACGGTGCTTATGGATGTAAACAAACCAGGCAGTAGCTAATTTGGGGACGGTAAACTCACTCCTCCCTAAAGCTCCTTGTAGTTTTCAAAACCATGTGATTACCCCCAAATACATGACTCAGGGTAAAGTCCTCAAACTAGCTATACCTACAGCAGCTTTTGATCTATAGAACAGGTTTGGAAGCTGTTTTCATATGCCCCTCATAAGGTGATCTAGACAACAATTTTTAGGTCAAAAATTGGTGAAGTGTCCCTTTAATTAAAATGTAGACAGCACAAGAGGAAAAAGAAGAACTTACAGCAGGACTGCTTGTTGAAGTACGATCACTAATACATGTACTATAGGCTTCACACAGGTGGTAATTGATGATACATTTTTGAATCAAGAAGAGGCTAGTGCATACTTTTATCTTAAAACGTTTAAACTCTGAAAACGATTGAGCCATGAAATTGTCTACAATAACCACATTCACCCCTGAATGCTTTCAATAACGACCAGTCAAAATAAAGGATGTCTTTGTATGCTAAGCAGTGAGAGTCCTTTAATCAGAAAACAACTATTGATAATATGCACCACTGCATTGCTGGGTGAATTCTACAACGACAAATTAACATGAACATCTCTTTATGTTCAGTCATTATGTGTTGGTATGTCCTACACACCTTCAGCACATGTTTAAAATGATACTAACCCCCACAAAAACTAGAACACTTCCTGAAGAGCACAGGTAGTTTTGGAACATTGCCTTGCATAAGAAAAAGAGCTAGCTAAAGGAAAATTATGTGTAGCTTTTTATACCTCAGGTGGGCCTGATGCCAAAGGAGAGGGTATGTGTAAGTGTAGGTCTATCCAAAAGTTGATGCTGTTAGAATGCAGAAATATTCAATGTGTCAGCAATAATGAAAAGCAAGATGCTGTTTTTTTCAGTGTGTTGGTTCAGCAATGTTTACTTAAATCAAGATCGGAGCACAAACTTAACTGATAAAAAGGCTATAAAACTTCTCCGTTATGACAAGAGTTTCATTACTTTTTCCAGAGATATCTGAATCAGTGGCTTAGAAATTATTCTGTGTCAAACTTCCCCAGCCAAAACTGCAAATGCAAGAGGTTAATTTATTAACCTAGCACAATGTACTTGTCTGGACTTGAGGCATTTATGCTTTTAGAGGGGAAAGTATTTTATGAACATACAGGAACGTGGTTATTCAGAACTGAAAGACAAAAAGGGGGCATTTCTCTAACAAGATAAAAACATATATATAAAGTTACAAACCATGTTTAAAATAATCTCCTGGAAAGACATTGATTGGGAGTAATTCTCATTAACTAATCATTCACTTTATATGCAGGAGTTACCAGACACTGTAATGGAACAACATACAGTAATAATTCAATGTTATATTGTTGTGACCAAACTAGAGAGGGATCAGTCTATGTCATTGTCAACAATAACATATCTAACCATTAGAATACACCACTGACTCTATAACCAAGTCCCTCCTTGCTCAAGCAGGATCAACAATGGCATTCATCTTGCACCACTTGACTGCTGTGTGGATGGTGTCTAATCTGACCAGTGAAGCCAATCTTGTTAGAACGGTTGTCCAGACTATTTTCCCCCAACAAAGTCCAATGGAGACAACAGCAGTCAAAACCAATAAACAATCTTCCCTTGAGATGGATAGGCCACTGATATTCAGAATGATCTCTCCCTGGAGAACAAATAGCTCTGTCTTACTCTCACACATGACAGTACAAAATTGTTTGAGTGTTTATCTTCCCAAAGGCCAGATCATGCAGACACTGTTTTGTATACAACTGAAATTTCACTTTTTCAATGTGTAGAAAAAAATGTATTTGTTCTCATGTATACAGTACACAACTTACAGGCACTTGTCATCTATGACCTATGAACAGGCATTGGGAGACAAGCACATTGTGTTGAATATGATCCCTTAGTTAATTTCCGGGACAATCCAGTCATTTGAGCATCCATTCCCTCCAGCCATCTTCCACAGACAAACAGTCCAAAATCCCTGCCCTTTTTTCCCACCAGCCAAAGAGGCACTGGATCCTCATACAGCCATTTGTCAAGTGTCAGAGGCTCAATAGCACTGAACAACCTCTAAAAAAGATAACAATTTGCCTAAGGAAAATAGACACCATTACCATGAGGAAAAAAATCACTCATTAATTTCAGTTTTTTTCATGTCTCTAAAGCACTGGACATTTTCTCCCATCTTATTAAACAGACCTAACGTATACCTGTGGTTAACCTAACAGCCTGATTGTCACATCATTAAAGTGTACTGATAAGCAAAGATAATAATAAAAAAAAACATTCAATACTTTCCTTGTGAGAAACAACTTGTTTAAGAAAATGTGCCCCCAGTGATGATGTTTTCACAATGCGAGCAATGCAAACAACTCAAGTTGTCACAATGGTATTACTTACGTATTGTTGCCTAATTTGCCTTGAAACACTACACATTTTTGTCATATCCACTTTTTCACGTTTTCCAACCATAACTCCACATCAAAGCATCATACTGATATTATAGGCTTAAATGCAAAAAAGCTACTTGCTGTTGTTGAACATCCAGCAAAGTACTGTACCACAAATGTCTGCAGACTAGGTGCCCAAGTGATAACATTAATAAAACAAATTAAAAAAAGAAGTCAAGATGATTTGTAGCATAGAGACATCATCTGACTCAGAGATTAAAAATGAGGGCCTTTAAACTTAACACAAATGGGAAGACAGCCAAAAGGTGTGAAAATCATGAAAGGAATATACATTGAATTAATGAAAAATATAGCCCACAATCACTCAACAAATAGATGTTTTAGATAGATGGTTGACAGGGATGTTTTAAGTTTGACAATTATGAAGGTCCTGTGTTCATACAGGTTAGGCCTATAATTGGCATGATCATATCTTGTTTGAAAACATCTGGTAATAATATTTAATTACAACATTATATATTATAACATAATATTTAGTTAGAACAATGAGGCTCCAGGCTAAGATGTTCATGATAAAACAGACTAGACCAGTTTCCAGTATAGAAATGTACAATAAAACATAGCAGTTTCAAATGTGATTGGGGTTAGTTAATGTTATTATATAGTTATTATTATTGGGATATTATCAAGACCAATCAATTACATGCATATGCTAATAACGTTAATCAAATTCAGTCCATCCCATTCTCATAATGATCTTACTAAAATAAAGCTGTAACATACCCACTTTCAGCTCTTTTCCAAAGACAGTTCTCTCGCCAAGGGCAGAGCAGTTCCATCGTCCATTTTTAAATTGAAATTGGCACTCGTTTATCCCCAACTGAGCCCCCTCTCCGATGACTATGATAGCGTCGGGTCGGCTTTGACAGATAGTCCTTTGACGAGGAGCCAAACCAGGAATTTTGTTACAGATTATACTCGCTCCCAATGCAACCACGGACGAAAAGCCCCTGTAAATTGTAGATAAATAAGAGTCATTTATAATAATAATCCTTATCTGTCCAATATTCCAATATTTTCGATTTCATAATTTTATCAGCATTTGTCAAATTAAAATATCAACATGAAGATCTATTTGAAATGTTCATGTTAGAGTTAACAGGCATAACATGCATTCTATAGCCTATCACATTTAGGCCTATATTTAAATGTTATAATACATTTGCACTGCTGGTAGGCTGGGCTATAGTTTACGAGGTTCAATATAACCTCGTGGTACTTTGTAAGTCAATTTCTCAATTGTATGTTTCCGACTGTTTCTTTAATTAGCCTAGTTCTACACAAAACAATATTGATGGATTTATCTTCAACCCATCTCTGACCAATCTTTCCCTGACATGCCCCAGCTATTATCCATCCCTTAAACCTTTCAATATCAGGTCTGAACATGCAGTAGTGGACTGGACATGAAATATTACACTGAGTATGCAGGCTATACTTACCCAATTTTCAAATACACAATTCCCAGGCAAAGAAAAATATGGAAAATCCAGCGGCGTGTTTTCCTACTCATGGTGTTCACCCACTGAATACGATAGCGACAATTAGGCTATGTTCACCTCTGGAGTAGCCTATTCAGCTTGTAACACAGGGGGGAACTCCAGGTAAAGTTATCAGCGACAGAAATACAAAGCTCCTTGGGACAATAAAAGTTCCTTTGCAATCGAGTCGAAATATCCTAGAAAAGATCTCGAGTTTGAGTTTAAGTTGCATTGGGTTGCCTGTCTCAGGTAACTTCAGAGAGCTCTCCAAGAGATCACGCGCACTTGCCTGCTCTCCTGCAGGTTCTGTATCTACCTCTTCTATCAGGGCGTGTTCCCGAGAGACATCCCTCACTTCGACAGTGGAGAATAGGCTCGGCTACAAGTGCATTAGGCTACCTGTTCATAAATAGGTTATTGCAAAATCCTCTGACCACATGGCTGCAATAAACCAGTGGGCCCGCTATAATTCAATATCTGTGTTGATAGCCTAGATCTTCTAAATTGTTTAACTGTTAATCCAAAATATCGCATTTACCATAGGCCTACGTGTAATTATTTTCAATTGCATAAGATATGAAAAGATTCCTGCATTAATTGCAGAACTGAGTGAATAATTAAAAGACACCCTCTGCCTCGGTTTAACAGGTAGCCCTCTGATGCTTCGGGACGTTTTTATTCATTCTTAAACACTTTAATGCTCCTCCCACTTTCAGCAAGACAATTTATTTGACTTCTGATACATTGGCATCCCTGTCCCCCAAGAGGATCCGCGCATCATAGCAGAGATGCCCAGTGCAGTGGTCTAGTGGACGAGAACGCATGTCATTGACACCTTGCTGGTGGATATAGGCTATCACCCTTGTCCGTGCTACGCTGTCTATCATCTTATCACCATTTCATACTGTCATGAACAAAGCTATTCAAGTGTTGTATGTTACTGTACATACAGTAGCCTAGGATATCCCAATCTAGGCTTCAGTTGTCTACAAGCTCATATCCTTTACTATTGCACCATCTGCAGGCGAGAGCGTGAAGTTGCTGATAAAATTACTCCAATCTCTGACTGAATTCATGCAGCAGACTATTCAATCAAACCCGGACAACATTCTTGTTGTGCATTAAGAGCAAACTGTGCTTTCACATACTAAAACAATATTTAGAGTGTCATATCAGTGTCTTTAGACATACAGTAGCCCAGATTACAACTTCAACAATGAGTCCGGTATAGAGCTAATTAATTTGTGACATATCCAGTCGATGCTAAATGATCTTCGTTAGTTACCCTAACCTTTTAAAATATTCTATTCTATAACTTTTTTTTAAATATATAATCCTTATCTGATACTGATCTGATCATGCATCCAAGTCAGGAGGATAACACTTACTTAACAAAAGACTTTTATGTGTGCATGCAAAATGTAAAGGAATCCTTGCTTTTTAATGAATAAAAACACATCTGATCTTTTCAACACAGGAGCAGTTGTCTTCATTTATATCATACAAACACAATCGTAATGAATAGAACTCCTGCTGAATTTTCATTCCATTTTCTCTGCATGGTCATTAGCAATACCACTGAGTCTTTCAAAATCTTAAAAACTGGTATAGTTCATTAACATGATTGAGGCTATCAAACATGGTAAGTAAAGGGTGGATAATAAAAACATTCATCATACCAAAGATGTAATCATTTATCAAAAAAAATACATAAGTTAACAAACAAACACATCTCTTGCTTTCCTGTCTGACATCTGAGAAAGTTGTATTCATGAAGCCCAGGGATAGGCAGCAGGTTGTATAGTTATCTCCACAAAGACAAAATTCCTGCCTTACAACTATGCAAACTGCTACCTCTACCCAGGAACTCACAGATCATCATACTCTTTGCTCTGCACATTTTTACTGCTTTAGCAAGCATGTTAAATAACATGTAAAGTGACAAATCAAAGCAACTGCCTTCAAGCATGCACATGTTGTAGGCCTATACAGGATTGGTTGTAGATATACACTCACTGGGCACTATATTAGGAACACCTGTACACCTTCTCATGGTCGAGGTGGTGTAATGGTGTGGGGAATGTTTTCTTGGCACACTTTGGGCCTAATAATACCAATCAATCATCGCTTGAATGCCACAGCCTATTTGAGTATTGTTGCTGACCATGTGCATCCCTTCATGGCCACAATTTACCCATCTTCTAATGGCTACTTCCAGCATGATAATGCACCATGTCACAAAGCAAAAGCCATCTCAAACTGGTTTCACAATGAGTTCAGTGTTCTTCAGTTGCCTTCCATGTCACCGGATCTGAATTCAATAGAACACCTTTGGGATGTGGTAGAACGAGAGATTCACAGCTTGAAAGTGCACCTGAAAAATCTGCAAGAGTTGCGTGATGCAATAATGTCATCATGGACCAGAATCTCAAAGGAATGTTTCCAACATCTTGTGGAATCAATGCCACGAAGAATTGAGGCTGTTTTGAGAGCAAAGGGAGGCCCTACCCAGTATTAGTATAGTGTTCCTAATAAAGTGTTCTGTGGGTGTAGGCTACAGGTAAAGCAAGCTTTCCATCAGGCCTGGAGTTAAGATAAAAGTCATGCATACTGATAATGACATTTAGCCCACTGTTGTGGAAAAACATGGCTCAGAGTAGATGTTTTTTCTGCTCCTCAGGGAAGGCAATAGATTGTATAGTTATCTTCTAAACAGGGTAAAATCACTACCCTACAACTATACAATCTACTACCTCACACTGCCTGAGCAATAAAAGATGTGATCCGTAAACCCCTTGGTAAAAACGGATGAAAAATATCAGTTGTAATCAAGACTATTCAACAAAGTCATACATAAATTGAACATATCAAATGTGATTAAACCTAAAGAGCTCATCAATAAAATAAGATTGTTTCAGATGTATTACTGTCACTTTGAGAAAGACAGTAGGTTATATAGTTATCTCCCAGTGTGGGTGTTACCCTAAAACTATACAACCTACTACCTCATCCCACAGTGCAACATGTTCTTCTCTCTGCCTGCGAAATAAAGGGGAAACATTTTTACACAATGTTAAAAAGACTCCAAGAATCTTCAATGGTGAAGTCCAAGTCATCTGCTGATTGATTGTTCTCTGTTTCCCCTAAATCAGAGGTGAATGGCAGCACCTGTAAAGAGAAAAAAATAGGTAAGAATATTGTGAAATTACACTTCAAAGTCAACATAACTTGGTCAACTTCCATAGCATTTGGTAGGATTAAAAAAGGAGAAAACATCTAAAAATGCAGAGGCAGTTGGTTTGAATTCGGTTGCCAAATGCTCTCGATTGGCGATGCAGTAAAATGGAGGGTCTGGCCATGGCACGAGCATCCACACTGCACCAGGACACCATGTTGTTATTGTCTGGCCAGCTTGGCCTCAGTCAAGATTAAATGCCACTACGTTTGGAATCAGCCCCACTTCAAAATTAAGTCTCTCTCTTCATTTCAAATCTGAAAATGCTGTAGACTAACCAGAGAAAGAGCTGCCAAGAAAGACTGTCTGCAGTTTCCGGAGTTGTATTTTAGTCCGCAGCCATCTTGTCTACTGAATCGCATCACAGATTTGGACCTAGCCTATTTTAAAACCAGGTGACTTTATTTAGAGAATACAAAATGGAAAGAAACTTGTACTTATTTTACTACGGCCAAGATTCAATCCATTGTAGATAGTAGAGTTCCACACTGATGTCTCAGACGTTTCTGTGATTTGTAAAGCAGTGTGTCCCGGATGGAGGGAGTTGACAACTGATTTTGAATTCGGAAGTTGTCACGTGAGCTGGATGTCTTCCCAGCTAGTTTTGCCATCAGTGCTTAACAGTTCAATGCACCGGACTGAAGGAATCTAAATAAACTGTCGACTGCCTCCATCCAGGACGCACTGGTTAGCATTAACCCTTCGTGCCCCTTTTCACAAACTGGACTGGAAAAGGGGAATATTAGCATTCTACAGTGCAGATGGGAGCAAGCAGTCAATCAGAAAAGTCCCCTAACAGCGTTAAATAAAAGATAAAAAGTGGCATTGGAAGCCACGCTAGGCGTAGTTAAGCTTTGGCAGCAGGCCTTTTTTTTTCTTCTTTTTTTAAATCAGCTTAATAAAGGATCTTGCTTGGCCCATGGGGAACTTGCCGCTTCATTTTTGGAAATCCCTGGTTCTTTTTGGGAAGACATGAAGTCGATAATTCACCCTCAAAATGTGTAAACCTCTGTTGCTTATTGGCCCTGTCTGTATGAGCAACCTGCTGAAGCATCCCCAATGACTGAAATGAACTGCGTCAGAGGATGAACCATATAACCGCATTGTCATAAATCTGTCCATTCCTCACACTGAGCCCTATGGGAATCTCTTGTTAAATCAGGATCATTCATGAGCAAACATGAAAAGGAGCTTGATGAAGCTCTCACACCTCTGTTTTTCCCATAGAGTCTGTAAATATATATATATATATATATATATATATATATATATATATATATATATATATATATATATATATATATATATTCATTTAGGCTAGTGTTCACAGTATATTATGTGCTATCGATTTAATTATGATAAGCATGCCAATAAGTGACTTTTTGGGTATATGATTTTCATCTTCTATTTATACAGCAACGCAGACAAAACTCTAGTCTTTGCACTAGTCTTAATCAAACCAATTTATCATTGGTAAAATAAGCAATACTTGCTTATGCCATACATCTGATCCATCCAGGGTGTGCACATTATTGTTCTGGCTGTGCTCTCACCTGCTTAATCAACAAGCCCAAATGGTTGGACACGCCTGGAATAGATATTATCAGCAATGTTGACATTAACTACCACTTAACCGAGAGGCTGCCCTGTTTGACTGACTTGCACTAACTAGCTACTCGTAGCTGGGATGCCTTATCTATTCAGACCCCTAGTTAAGAACGCAGCTAGCTAGCTTAGCTACATACAACCTACGATAATAATACGAACATAATCACTTCGTTAAAATAACCAGCTAGGAGGATAGCTAGCTAGAAAATTACTTGCTGAATCGACTGTCTCCCCTTTTTTTAGCTGTATGACGAATATTTTGAAAACACATTTTACGCAACTCATGTTGCTAACCAGCTAGCTATACCCGTATGGCTTGAATTTCCCTCGCTTGTTCAGGAAAAATGGCGGTTGCTATCTAGGTAGCCAGTCACGATAGCTAGCCAG